>NC_071613.1:670-320392 GCF_014839835.1 Dryobates pubescens
ATGCTTTTTTTTGTTTGAAATAGGTGTCTTCCTATGATAATCAACAACTTTAATCGGATAATCGACAGATTGAATCAGGAAATCCTGTGCTTTGATTCTGAAGTCTACTGGATTGTGGGGGAAAACTTGGTTTCTGCTAGTTTTTTGAGAATTTAGGCCTGAAATCTGCTTTTTTTTGTTTGAAATAGGTGTCTTCCTATGATAATCAACAACTTTAATCGGATAATCGACAGATTGAATCAGGAAATCCTGTGCTTTGATTCTGAAGTCTACTGGATTGTGGGGGAAAACTTGGTTTCTGCTAGTTTTTTGAGAATTTAGGCCTGAAATCTGCTTTTTTTTGTTTGAAATAGGTGTCTTCCTATGATAATCAACAACTTTAATCGGATAATCGACAGATTGAATCAGGAAATCCTGTGCTTTGATTCTGAAGTCTACTGGATTGTGGGGGAAAACTTGGTTTCTGCTAGTTTTTTGAGAATTTAGGCCTGAAATCTGCTTTTTTTTGTTTGAAATAGGTGTCTTCCTATGATAATCAACAACTTTAATCGGATAATCGACAGATTGAATCAGGAAATCCTGTGCTTTGATTCTGAAGTCTACTGGATTGTGGGGGAAAACTTGGTTTCTGCTAGTTTTTTGAGAATTTAGGCCTGAAATCTGCTTTTTTTTGTTTGAAATAGGTGTCTTCCTATGATAATCAACAACTTTAATCGGATAATCGACAGATTGAATCAGGAAATCCTGTGCTTTGATTCTGAAGTCTACTGGATTGTGGGGGAAAACTTGGTTTCTGCTAGTTTTTTGAGAATTTAGGCCTGAAATCTGCTTTTTTTTGTTTGAAATAGGTGTCTTCCTATGATAATCAACAACTTTAATCGGATAATCGACAGATTGAATCAGGAAATCCTGTGCTTTGATTCTGAAGTCTACTGGATTGTGGGGGAAAACTTGGTTTCTGCTAGTTTTTTGAGAATTTAGGCCTGAAATCTGCTTTTTTTTGTTTGAAATAGGTGTCTTCCTATGATAATCAACAACTTTAATCGGATAATCGACAGATTGAATCAGGAAATCCTGTGCTTTGATTCTGAAGTCTACTGGATTGTGGGGGAAAACTTGGTTTCTGCTAGTTTTTTGAGAATTTAGGCCTGAAATCTGCTTTTTTTTGTTTGAAATAGGTGTCTTCCTATGATAATCAACAACTTTAATCGGATAATCGACAGATTGAATCAGGAAATCCTGTGCTTTGATTCTGAAGTCTACTGGATTGTGGGGGAAAACTTGGTTTCTGCTAGTTTTTTGAGAATTTAGGCCTGAAATCTGCTTTTTTTTGTTTGAAATAGGTGTCTTCCTATGATAATCAACAACTTTAATCGGATAATCGACAGATTGAATCAGGAAATCCTGTGCTTTGATTCTGAAGTCTACTGGATTGTGGGGGAAAACTTGGTTTCTGCTAGTTTTTTGAGAATTTAGGCCTGAAATCTGCTTTTTTTTGTTTGAAATAGGTGTCTTCCTATGATAATCAACAACTTTAATCGGATAATCGACAGATTGAATCAGGAAATCCTGTGCTTTGATTCTGAAGTCTACTGGATTGTGGGGGAAAACTTGGTTTCTGCTAGTTTTTTGAGAATTTAGGCCTGAAATCTGCTTTTTTTTGTTTGAAATAGGTGTCTTCCTATGATAATCAACAACTTTAATCGGATAATCGACAGATTGAATCAGGAAATCCTGTGCTTTGATTCTGAAGTCTACTGGATTGTGGGGGAAAACTTGGTTTCTGCTAGTTTTTTGAGAATTTAGGCCTGAAATCTGCTTTTTTTTGTTTGAAATAGGTGTCTTCCTATGATAATCAACAACTTTAATCGGATAATCGACAGATTGAATCAGGAAATCCTGTGCTTTGATTCTGAAGTCTACTGGATTGTGGGGGAAAACTTGGTTTCTGCTAGTTTTTTGAGAATTTTGGCCTGAAATCTGCTTTTTTTTGTTTGAAATAGGTGTCTTCCTATGATAATCAACAACTTTAATCGGATAATCGACAGATTGAATCAGGAAATCCTGTGCTTTGATTCTGAAGTCTACTGGATTGTGGGGGAAAACTTGGTTTCTGCTAGTTTTTTGAGAATTTTGGCCTGAAATCTGCTTTTTTTTGTTTGAAATAGGTGTCTTCCTATGATAATCAACAACTTTAATCGGATAATCGACAGATTGAATCAGGAAATCCTGTGCTTTGATTCTGAAGTCTACTGGATTGTGGGGGAAAACTTGGTTTCTGCTAGTTTTTTGAGAATTTAGGCCTGAAATCTGCTTTTTTTTGTTTGAAATAGGTGTCTTCCTATGATAATCAACAACTTTAATCGGATAATCGACAGATTGAATCAGGAAATCCTGTGCTTTGATTCTGAAGTCTACTGGATTGTGGGGGAAAACTTGGTTTCTGCTAGTTTTTTGAGAATTTAGGCCTGAAATCTGCTTTTTTTTGTTTGAAATAGGTGTCTTCCTATGATAATCAACAACTTTAATCGGATAATCGACAGATTGAATCAGGAAATCCTGTGCTTTGATTCTGAAGTCTACTGGATTGTGGGGGAAAACTTGGTTTCTGCTAGTTTTTTGAGAATTTAGGCCTGAAATCTGCTTTTTTTTGTTTGAAATAGGTGTCTTCCTATGATAATCAACAACTTTAATCGGATAATCGACAGATTGAATCAGGAAATCCTGTGCTTTGATTCTGAAGTCTACTGGATTGTGGGGGAAAACTTGGTTTCTGCTAGTTTTTTGAGAATTTAGGCCTGAAATCTGCTTTTTTTTGTTTGAAATAGGTGTCTTCCTATGATAATCAACAACTTTAATCGGATAATCGACAGATTGAATCAGGAAATCCTGTGCTTTGATTCTGAAGTCTACTGGATTGTGGGGGAAAACTTGGTTTCTGCTAGTTTTTTGAGAATTTAGGCCTGAAATCTGCTTTTTTTTGTTTGAAATAGGTGTCTTCCTATGATAATCAACAACTTTAATCGGATAATCGACAGATTGAATCAGGAAATCCTGTGCTTTGATTCTGAAGTCTACTGGATTGTGGGGGAAAACTTGGTTTCTGCTAGTTTTTTGAGAATTTAGGCCTGAAATCTGCTTTTTTTTGTTTGAAATAGGTGTCTTCCTATGATAATCAACAACTTTAATCGGATAATCGACAGATTGAATCAGGAAATCCTGTGCTTTGATTCTGAAGTCTACTGGATTGTGGGGGAAAACTTGGTTTCTGCTAGTTTTTTGAGAATTTAGGCCTGAAATCTGCTTTTTTTTGTTTGAAATAGGTGTCTTCCTATGATAATCAACAACTTTAATCGGATAATCGACAGATTGAATCAGGAAATCCTGTGCTTTGATTCTGAAGTCTACTGGATTGTGGGGGAAAACTTGGTTTCTGCTAGTTTTTTGAGAATTTAGGCCTGAAATCTGCTTTTTTTTGTTTGAAATAGGTGTCTTCCTATGATAATCAACAACTTTAATCGGATAATCGACAGATTGAATCAGGAAATCCTGTGCTTTGATTCTGAAGTCTACTGGATTGTGGGGGAAAACTTGGTTTCTGCTAGTTTTTTGAGAATTTAGGCCTGAAATCTGCTTTTTTTTGTTTGAAATAGGTGTCTTCCTATGATAATCAACAACTTTAATCGGATAATCGACAGATTGAATCAGGAAATCCTGTGCTTTGATTCTGAAGTCTACTGGATTGTGGGGGAAAACTTGGTTTCTGCTAGTTTTTTGAGAATTTAGGCCTGAAATCTGCTTTTTTTTGTTTGAAATAGGTGTCTTCCTATGATAATCAACAACTTTAATCGGATAATCGACAGATTGAATCAGGAAATCCTGTGCTTTGATTCTGAAGTCTACTGGATTGTGGGGGAAAACTTGGTTTCTGCTAGTTTTTTGAGAATTTAGGCCTGAAATCTGCTTTTTTTTGTTTGAAATAGGTGTCTTCCTATGATAATCAACAACTTTAATCGGATAATCGACAGATTGAATCAGGAAATCCTGTGCTTTGATTCTGAAGTCTACTGGATTGTGGGGGAAAACTTGGTTTCTGCTAGTTTTTTGAGAATTTAGGCCTGAAATCTGCTTTTTTTTGTTTGAAATAGGTGTCTTCCTATGATAATCAACAACTTTAATCGGATAATCGACAGATTGAATCAGGAAATCCTGTGCTTTGATTCTGAAGTCTACTGGATTGTGGGGGAAAACTTGGTTTCTGCTAGTTTTTTGAGAATTTAGGCCTGAAATCTGCTTTTTTTTGTTTGAAATAGGTGTCTTCCTATGATAATCAACAACTTTAATCGGATAATCGACAGATTGAATCAGGAAATCCTGTGCTTTGATTCTGAAGTCTACTGGATTGTGGGGGAAAACTTGGTTTCTGCTAGTTTTTTGAGAATTTAGGCCTGAAATCTGCTTTTTTTTGTTTGAAATAGGTGTCTTCCTATGATAATCAACAACTTTAATCGGATAATCGACAGATTGAATCAGGAAATCCTGTGCTTTGATTCTGAAGTCTACTGGATTGTGGGGGAAAACTTGGTTTCTGCTAGTTTTTTGAGAATTTAGGCCTGAAATCTGCTTTTTTTTGTTTGAAATAGGTGTCTTCCTATGATAATCAACAACTTTAATCGGATAATCGACAGATTGAATCAGGAAATCCTGTGCTTTGATTCTGAAGTCTACTGGATTGTGGGGGAAAACTTGGTTTCTGCTAGTTTTTTGAGAATTTAGGCCTGAAATCTGCTTTTTTTTGTTTGAAATAGGTGTCTTCCTATGATAATCAACAACTTTAATCGGATAATCGACAGATTGAATCAGGAAATCCTGTGCTTTGATTCTGAAGTCTACTGGATTGTGGGGGAAAACTTGGTTTCTGCTAGTTTTTTGAGAATTTAGGCCTGAAATCTGCTTTTTTTTGTTTGAAATAGGTGTCTTCCTATGATAATCAACAACTTTAATCGGATAATCGACAGATTGAATCAGGAAATCCTGTGCTTTGATTCTGAAGTCTACTGGATTGTGGGGGAAAACTTGGTTTCTGCTAGTTTTTTGAGAATTTAGGCCTGAAATCTGCTTTTTTTTGTTTGAAATAGGTGTCTTCCTATGATAATCAACAACTTTAATCGGATAATCGACAGATTGAATCAGGAAATCCTGTGCTTTGATTCTGAAGTCTACTGGATTGTGGGGGAAAACTTGGTTTCTGCTAGTTTTTTGAGAATTTAGGCCTGAAATCTGCTTTTTTTTGTTTGAAATAGGTGTCTTCCTATGATAATCAACAACTTTAATCGGATAATCGACAGATTGAATCAGGAAATCCTGTGCTTTGATTCTGAAGTCTACTGGATTGTGGGGGAAAACTTGGTTTCTGCTAGTTTTTTGAGAATTTAGGCCTGAAATCTGCTTTTTTTTGTTTGAAATAGGTGTCTTCCTATGATAATCAACAACTTTAATCGGATAATCGACAGATTGAATCAGGAAATCCTGTGCTTTGATTCTGAAGTCTACTGGATTGTGGGGGAAAACTTGGTTTCTGCTAGTTTTTTGAGAATTTAGGCCTGAAATCTGCTTTTTTTTGTTTGAAATAGGTGTCTTCCTATGATAATCAACAACTTTAATCGGATAATCGACAGATTGAATCAGGAAATCCTGTGCTTTGATTCTGAAGTCTACTGGATTGTGGGGGAAAACTTGGTTTCTGCTAGTTTTTTGAGAATTTAGGCCTGAAATCTGCTTTTTTTTGTTTGAAATAGGTGTCTTCCTATGATAATCAACAACTTTAATCGGATAATCGACAGATTGAATCAGGAAATCCTGTGCTTTGATTCTGAAGTCTACTGGATTGTGGGGGAAAACTTGGTTTCTGCTAGTTTTTTGAGAATTTTGGCCTGAAATCTGCTTTTTTTTGTTTGAAATAGGTGTCTTCCTATGATAATCAACAACTTTAATCGGATAATCGACAGATTGAATCAGGAAATCCTGTGCTTTGATTCTGAAGTCTACTGGATTGTGGGGGAAAACTTGGTTTCTGCTAGTTTTTTGAGAATTTTGGCCTGAAATCTGCTTTTTTTTGTTTGAAATAGGTGTCTTCCTATGATAATCAACAACTTTAATCGGATAATCGACAGATTGAATCAGGAAATCCTGTGCTTTGATTCTGAAGTCTACTGGATTGTGGGGGAAAACTTGGTTTCTGCTAGTTTTTTGAGAATTTAGGCCTGAAATCTGCTTTTTTTTGTTTGAAATAGGTGTCTTCCTATGATAATCAACAACTTTAATCGGATAATCGACAGATTGAATCAGGAAATCCTGTGCTTTGATTCTGAAGTCTACTGGATTGTGGGGGAAAACTTGGTTTCTGCTAGTTTTTTGAGAATTTAGGCCTGAAATCTGCTTTTTTTTGTTTGAAATAGGTGTCTTCCTATGATAATCAACAACTTTAATCGGATAATCGACAGATTGAATCAGGAAATCCTGTGCTTTGATTCTGAAGTCTACTGGATTGTGGGGGAAAACTTGGTTTCTGCTAGTTTTTTGAGAATTTAGGCCTGAAATCTGCTTTTTTTGTTTGAAATAGGTGTCTTCCTATGATAATCAACAACTTTAATCGGATAATCGACAGATTGAATCAGGAAATCCTGTGCTTTGATTCTGAAGTCTACTGGATTGTGGGGGAAAACTTGGTTTCTGCTAGTTTTTTGAGAATTTAGGCCTGAAATCTGCTTTTTTTTGTTTGAAATAGGTGTCTTCCTATGATAATCAACAACTTTAATCGGATAATCGACAGACTGCATCAGGAAATCCTGTGCTTTGATTCTGAACTCTACTGTAATGTGGGGGAAAACTTGGTTTCTGGTAGTTTTTTGAGAATTTAGGCCTGAAATCTGCTTTTTTTTGGTTGAAATATGTTTCTTTCTCTGATAATCAACAACTTTCCTTGGTAAATCGACAGATTGAATCTGGAAATCCTGTGCTTTTATTCTGAACTCTACTGGATTGTGGGGGAGAACTTGGTTTCTGCTAGATTTTTGAGAATTTAGGCGTGAAATCTGCTTTTTTTTGTTTGAAATAGGTGTCTTCCTATGATAATCAACAACTTTCCTCGGTAAATCGACAGATTGAATCTGGAAATCCGGTGCTTTGATTCTGAACTCTACTGGATTGTGGGGGAAAACTTGGTTTCTGCTAGATTTTTGAGAATTTAGGCCTGAAATGTGCTTTTTTTTGGTTGAAATAGGTTTTCATAACATTCCCATCTTATCAATTTTCATACATTATAACACCTATGGAACCTCAATTTCCATCACTTTAAAAGTAATCCGAAACAAATATGCAAAATACCTATATAGTTGAAATCAGCAACATAGACATTGTAAACATTAAAACAATCTCCCTTGCTTTTATATGAGACCTCTGGACACAAAAAGATCATCTCTTTTTCATGCTTTCCTAACACCCATATTTATAAGAGGAGAGGCAGATTTTCAGATAGATTTCTTATTTAGCTAACAGGAAAATAAAACATATTGCAAATGTAAGTACTAAACTTTTTGCCTTTGCTCTCTGCAGTTTATGTTTATACTCAATGTCACCGTTGGTGACTGGTATACGTTAGCTAGTTTTAAATAATGTCTTGGGAAGCTTGATAAAACCAGTACTGAGCTGGGTCTACTGTAGCAGTTTACACAGAAATGCATCAGCTTTGCTCACAGTGGAACAAATTTTGGCTCGAGAGAAGATGGAGATGTGTGCTACTACGGTAAGGAGTGCCAGGATTTCTGCAAAAATGTCCATCTTTGTTCCTGAACCCAGCAGGAATGTATCTTCAGCTAGCTTTCATCAATGTTTTCAACTGAAATTCATGGGTAAATCCTGTATCCCTCTTTGGAGACCACCTTGCAGGAAAGGAGAGGGTGCAGGTAAAGATAGACGTGCAGAACACAGCATGCAGTTTCTTTGTGTACTATGTGGATTTTAGGGGAGAGTTGTGCAGCAGCATGCAAAACCGTTGAAAGTTAATCCAGCAAACAGTCTCCTCCGTGCCTTACCCAGCCCAAGGACTGGCTGTTGCAGCTTGTGGGATGACTTTAACAGGCAGGGGCACAGCATTATTTCCAGCATATCCAGCTTTAAAGTTCAAAGGATTTTTTCTTATCTTGACAAGGTGATGCAAAAGTACCAGACCGCTGGCTGCATAGCAGGGTATTGCGTTACTAACCTCTCCTCAGAGGGAAAGAAGAAAAAAATTACTTCACACCAGATGATTACCAACACTAATAATTTTGCCAAAAGCAGGAACACACAGAGATTTTACCAAGCATTGGCTAGACACTGTAGCACACTGACTAAAAAAAATAATTTGAGTTCAAGCTTAATAGGCAGGGTAAAAAAATTCACCACCTTACAGCTAATGACATTTTGAAACTGAGTCTGCTATGTGTGATTTCACTGATGCCTGAGGGAGACAAAGCTCTTTCTGTTCATGTTTTTCATATTTTCAGTCAAACAGATTGCTGAATAATCATGTTTTCTTTATTTTAATGGGTGAGGAAGCCACACAGAATATGTTTCTATATGTTGCAGTGTCATATTTTATTAATTGGCATAATAATTAATAAAATATTAATAATTTTATTATTAACTTTGTTAATGCAAAAATGTCACAAAAATATTAATAAAACCTATTTACATATTCATAGTGTTCAGTTGTGGTTATTTACACAGGGAACAGACAATGTAAACAGTTTGAGCAAAACCAGAAATGCAAGAAACATTACTTGGCAAAATGCCGGCTCACCCATAAGGGAACTCTAGGCAACAGAACCTTTCAAGCAGAGACTCAAGAGAAAACTAAATCTGCTAGGTTTACTCATGGCTGTGCTGCTTTTAGTCTGTTATCTGTCTGGGCTAATTTGAAATAGCACAGGAAAGCAAAGTGAAGATGAGGTCCACTGCACTGGATGCTGTTGGGGGGAAAAAACCTCCCAACTTCGTAGCTTTGCTTCTGAGAGGGATGCATTGCTAGGAAGGTTGTTGCCACCAGGGCTTCTCTGGGCAGCTCTTTCTCTGAGTGAAAGGTCCCTTCTGTGTGGTACAGGCAAGCGGTTGGCACAGCTGGCAGCGAGCTGCAGCTTGGGGTCACTTGCCGATTTGCAGGGCAAGACTTTTTGCTCAATGGCTGTATAGCTTGCCTGCTAGAAGTTTAGCTGTAACCTTGACAGCAGCTCTTGTTGACTTTCAGGTACAGAGCAAGGCAAGCTGTTTACCCTTTCAGTTTATATTAATAACATCCAAATACAGTAAATGACCAATGGTAGAAAAAGTTGGAAGACAGAAACACAGTATGTCAACCTACAGAATCAAGTTTTACCAAACACGGTCATACGCACAGACAGGTCAGTATGTGTGTCACACAGTCAGACCCGTGTGCAACACATGCACTTGACTTTCCTGCACCTCAGGGTGTGTCTGGGTCACCAGATTTACAGACTCCTAGCCCCGCTGTCTATCATGAGCCAAAAAGGGAGGGGGAAGAGGGGGCCTGAGGCCTGACCTATTGGAACATGTTCTGGGCCTGTCTTGGGCCTCTTTGGCCCTACCTCCCTATGCGGTTAATAAAGGCAATTCTTACTAATAAGATATCTAGACATATCAAAATGTAGAAACTATTTTGTGGAGAGATATTTCTAACAGGAAATACTCTATTTCTTCTTCTTCTTCACCCCCACCCCCCCTCCCCCAGGAATTGTTTTCTGCTGGTTTCCACTATTCAGAATAGGTTTCAAAAATGGGGGGGGGGGGGAGAGGGAGGGGGAGAAAGAAAGAGAAAAAGGTGGACATTTACTAATATCTAGACAATGGGACCAGCTCCTACACATGCATCGAGTCCAACTGGATGTTCACTTGCACACAAAATACTTGCCAGGATTTTAACCAGAGCTGATAAGGCCAGTGTTTTGAAAACTGGCCACTAATTAGCAACACTTCCTGACTCAGTCCAAGTCTCAGAAATGTTAAAAAAACTCCTTGTCTGCATTTCAGGGTCTGAATGCTCAGGAGTTCAGCAAATCAAAGCGACCCAAGCCAATACTGAAAAATACAGACACAGAAAGTCTGCAGATTCTTTTGAAAATGCAGACATCTCAAGGCTAATTCACACTTTAAAGACACTGCAATAGTGATCTGCGGAAATGAACCCCAGAAGCCCAGAGAGTTATGAAGCAGGTATGTTTATTACAGCACTGGCTACAGGTGGGATCTTTCCACCAAACCTGTACACCCTATGCCAGTGACATACAGGTATTTATGTGATAAAAACATACATATTCAGTAGTTTTATGAGAATAGGCACAGTTAATGCAAATTATTTCCAGGAACTCATTAACATAGGTGTCCTCCCATTCTCTGCCCAGGTTCCCTCCAGTGGTTGTTTGGGTGGTCATTAGGGGATGAAGTAAGAGTCTTTCTCACAGTGTATTTTTCACCTTTGGTCCAATTACTTGTTGCCATTGTGTTCCAGTTCCTCTTAGAATACTGGTTTCTGCTTTTTTTAGTCAAAACAAAGCTGCAAACCTTCATCCTTTATGGTTAAATGTTCAACTAGTTGCTATAGGTATCCCTTTGATGAAGAATCTGTGTCTGATCTTGTGCAGCCCAATGTTTGTAATGTGTAGTTACTCATTACCTGCTTTGATCAATAATGGGTCTCTGGTGTAGGGTTAGAAAATTAAAGGGCCCTCCACCAATATTCTTTGATTTTATATTTCTCCTTCATCAATAGTTCTGAAAGCTGCATATTTTTGTATCAAGCCACTAGCCAGCATAGAAAAATGTGGTGGGGTGGACTGTATGCATCCACACTCCTTCAGAGTGATCAGTACAAACAGCCCCTCCCTGACCAGCCAATGCTGATGACAAGGAACAGAGGGAACAGCAGAATAATCTGCAATAGACTTGCACAGTGAACCAGAAGCAGCCCTTGCAGAGCAGAGGGAAATCAAGGGCTGCTGTTTGATCCTGCCCAGAACACAAACCCAGTTGTAATCTGTCCATACAGTGTTCTGTCTTGAACATGTGGAAGGCCCTGGTATATCTACATCCACAATTAAATGTGATTCTGATGGCGCTGATGCTGTTAATCTTCAGTGCATGATTGTTACTGGCTCTGCTCATGCCAGCCAATGGCTCATGAGAGATTTTGTCTTTACAATGATTGAAGAACAATGTGTTCTGGAAGATCTTTTCAGCTGTGATCTGATGAACTTCTTATGGATTTTTCCATAAGGAGGGAAGGAAGAAAGAAGGGAAAGAGAAGAGAGACAACAGAAGAGATAAATCTCATTATTTTAAAAAAGACTGCTCAAGAGCCAGAAACAAACATAACAGATACTCTTAAAAGAGCAGGAAGGCTAGTTCATGGAAAAGAGACTTGCAGTCAACCAGAGTGAGCCCTGGCAATCAGATTCAGTTGTCTCCGACCAGTAACAGGTAAGTGCTCAGTGAAAAGTGAGTTGGTTTTACACAGTGTTTGGAAAAGAACATTTAATTGTGTTAAATCTTGGGTCAGAATTCCCAAATGGTATCACAGTCTCACAGTATAACCAAGATTGGAAGAGACCCCAAGGATCATCGAATCCAACCTGTCTCGGTAGACCTCACAACTAGACCATGGCACCAAGTGCCACGTCCAATCCCCTCCTGAACACCTCCAGGGACGGTGACTCCACCACCTCCCTGGGCAGCACATCCCAATGACAAATGACTCACTCGGTGAAGAACTTTCTCCTCACCTTGAGTCTAAACCTCCCCTGGCACAGCTTGAGACTGTGTCCCCTTGTTCTGGTGCTGGTTGCCTGATGAACCCTCACATGTAGTATCAATACAAGAATGAAGGACCACAGATAAAACAAGAATCCAAGTGAATGTGTTGTTTCTGCAGAAGTTGTGGAATAGGAGCAATTGTTATTTGCACTGTAATAACTCTGCAGTTAACACGTGGCCCAAATCTCCAAGATTCTTATATAACAGCTTTTCAGGTGCAGTAAATTCACTTTAATTCTAGACTTTCAGGTAATAAAATAAACATCTTAATTACAGGTGGACATGTTTGTTTTGTAATCTTGTGCATCCAAGGATAGTTAATCGTGAAGCAAAAAGCTTTGTTGTGTTCCAGCTCTTCTATTATAAGGCTAGAGTAATAGAAGACACAGAAATGACACACAGAGAGTATGTCAAGTACCATCTTCATTGGCAGAATCCTGGAATATTAGGAGTTACTGGAAAATCACCCATTTTCTGAATTCACTCAAGTCAAGAATCCCAGCTTTTGTTTAGGTACTTCTGTAAATTATAAATAGAGTTTTGCCTCAATTTTAACTAGCAGGACAGAATGTCTTCTGGACAGTTGGCCTGCAGAGCTGGCAGAAGGAGCCAGGGAGCAGAATAGTTTCCCTCTGTTCCAGGAGGAGGGAGTATAGGGATCTCCTCAGCCATTTGGATCCCCACAAGTCCATGGGACCAGATGGGATCCATCCTAGGGTGCTGAGAGAGCTGGCAGATGAGCTGGCCAAGCCACTCTCCATCATTTTTCAGCAGTCCTGGCTCACTGGAGAGGTCCCAGATGACTGGAAGCTGCCAGTATGATGCCCATCCACAAGAAGGGCTGGTTGGATGAGCCAGGGAATTCCAGGCCTGTCAGCCTGACCTCAGTGCCAGGAAAGATTATGGAACAGGGCATCCTGAGTGCAATCACACAGCACTTACAGGATGACCAAGGGATCAGGCCCAGCCAGCATGGATTTAGGAAGGGCAGGTCCTGCCTGACCAACCTGATCTCCTTCTATGATCAGGTGACAACCTGGTGGATGTGGGGCAGCCTGTTGTGACCGTTTAAGAAAGGAACAGGTGCTGGAACACTCTGGCTGAATGTTTTGGTGGAAGAATGAAAATAAGATATTCTAAATTAATTTCATTGGTAGATTGGTAGAATGCAACTTTAAATTGTAGATCAGTTTGAGTCTCAGTCAGTTCAGTCAGTCTGTCTTTCTCAGTCTGTTTCAGCCTCTCTCTGAGCAACAGCTGTGCTGGACAGAGTTGACCTTGAACTAGCAGATGAGAAACTAATTCTTGCATATGCTTTGAGCTAACAGAATTTCCTCCTTAATAATTACCTTTTCTCTCTCTCTAACCCTTTTTGGGAAAAAAGGGAGGTAGGGGGAGGAGGGAGTACAGGGTGGGGACCCTCCTGGCCGGTGGAGGGAAAGGTTTTTTTCTGTATTAAGTTCTTTGCTGTATATTTCTGTATATATATTGTAAATACTGTATACTGTCTATATATTCACTGCATTTCATCCTGCTTGTAAATACAGCTCTTATTCATTTCTGCTTCTGTGACTGAGTTAGCCGTGGTTTCTTTGCGTATGTGTGAGAACTGAACTTTCTCTCACCACCACACCTGTGGATGTAGTCTACCTGGACCTCAGCAAGGCCTTTGACACCATCCCCCACAGCAAACTCCTGGTCAAGCTGTCAGCCCATGGCTTGGACAGGAGCACATTGTGTTGGGTTAGGAACTGGCTGGAGGCTGAGCCCAGAGAGTGGTGGTGAATGGTGCCACAGCCAGCTGGTGGCCAGGCACCAGTGGTGTGCCCCAAGGATCAGTGCTGGGCCCCATGCTCTTTAACATCTTCACTGATGATCTGGATGAGGGCATTGAGTCCATCATCAGTAAATTTGCTGATGACACCAAGCTGGGGGCAGAAGTTGATCTGCTGGAGGGTAGAGAGGCTCTGCAGAGGGACCTCGACAGGCTGCACAGATGGGCAGAGTCCAGCAGTATGAGACTGAACACATCCAAGTGCCAGGTTCTGCACGTTGGCCACAACAACCCCATGCAGAGCTACAGGCTGGGGTCAGAGTGGCTGGAGAGCAGCCAGGCAGAAAGGGACCTGGGGGTGTTAGTCGATGGTAGGCTGAACATGAGCCTGCAGTGTGCCCAGGCAGCCAAGAGGGCCAATGGCATCCTGGCCTGCATCAGGAACAGTGTGGCCAGCAGGAGTAGGGAGGTCATTCTGCCCCTGTACACTGCACTGGTTAGGCCACACCTCGAGTACTGTGTCCAGTTCTGGGCCCCTCAGTTTAGGAAGGAGGTTGACTTGCTGGAACAAGTCCAGAGAAGGGCAACGAAGTTGGTGAGGGGTTTGGAACACAGCCCTGGGAGGAGAGGGTGAGGGAGCTGGGGTTGCTTAGCCTGGAGAGGAGGAGACTCAGGGGTGACCTTATTGCTCTCTACAACTACCTGAAGGGAGGTTGTAGACAGGCAGAGGTTGGTCTCTTCTCCCAGGCAACCAGCACCAGAAGAAGAGGACACAGTCTCAAGCTGTGCCAGGGAAGGTTTAGCCTGGATGTTAGGAAGAAGTTCTACACAAAGAGAGTGATTGCCCATTGGAATGGGCTGCCCGGGGAGGTGGTGGAGTCACCATCACTGGAGGTGCTCAGGAGGAGACTTGATGGGGTGCTTGTTGCCATGGGTTAGTTGATTAGGTGGTGTTGGATGATAGGTTGGATGCAATGATCTTGAAGGTCTCTTCCAACCTGGTCTATTCTATTCTATTCTATTCTATTCTATTTATGGGAATTAATTAAAGCAAACTGAGGCCTCTAACACTAAATGGGAATAAGCTTTCTAATACAAACTATCCAAGCTGAAAATGTGATCTAACTGCAAACTACAGGGCCATGTCTACCTGCATCAATGCTTTGAGATGGTAACTCAAGAAGTGATTTCTCCTTTTCTTGTGGTATGTGGTATTCAAAATACAGGATCAGCTTAAAATAAATTCTATTGAATACTAAAATGATAATTTCAGTATTAGATTTCCAAAATCTGTTTAGTTACTGGTTGAAGTATTCCCCAGCAATTTAAGCTTCCAGTCAAGTAACATGGGCCACAGAAGAGAACACACTCAAAGACAAAACACACCCCAAAAATAGGAGAGCCTGAAAAACACATCTATTTTGGTTAACATATTTAAAAAGTGGAGAGAAGTATTTGGTTTAGCTACCTGAAAGCAAGACGTTAATCAGCATCTCATGGCCTAGAATAACAAATTAGGGGTTAGCATCATTCAAGTAACAAGCACAGCAAAACAAAAGGAAACAAATCACCAGTGTAATGGGTTGGGGCAGACCCCCTCCCCACCACGTGCAGAAATAACGACTCAGACAAACTGATTGCAAAAGCAGTGGAGAGTTTAACTAGAGAACAGTGAGTGTGTACAAAAGGAAACATGGTGACAAGAAAGGAACCAAAGTAAACCCAGAAAAGACCCCAAACCCCACCTGAGGGTGCACCCAAAGCCCCCAGGGCTCCTCTTCCCCCCCCCTACTATTAGGCTGGTCTCAGCTGGCCAGATCTGAGCCTGCCCATCCCCCTGTGGCCTTGGGCCCAATCAGGCCCATGGCCGGGAGATCTCTCCCCCAGTTTTCAAGTCTCGGAGAGGGAAGGAAAGAGGAAGTGCCAGACCCCACCGCAAAATTTATAGTGGCGCAAGGGATTATGGTAGAAATACCTAATTTCCTGTGTCCACCCACTGGGATGGACTTCTGGACACAGGAAACACCCCTGTAGCAGAGGGCACCCAGCCCAAACTAGACAACCAGCAAGTTAAATTTTGGCTTTTCATGAAATCCCAGAGACAAAGACTTACATTACATGGTAACCTTAAATTAGGCCTAAAGGATATTCAACTGATTGACAGGATATTGTATACCTTGCAGAATGGTAAAATCTTAAAAACATAACCTGAGAGTGATAGAAACACATACTTGTAAAGACATGGCAGTGGCCAGCTGCTGTTGTAATACTGACTTTTAATGGGGACAGTTACAGGAAAAAAAATTAATTAACTGGATCTCTTTTTATATATTGGTTTGCAAAACTTTGTGTTTGGGTCCACGAAAAGTGTGGTCATTATTAATTTGAGAAACCCATGGTTTAAAAAAATATTAGAGAATATGTTGCCCTTTTGAATTTTTAATATAGCAACTTCCTGAACTGTGCAGGCATTCCTACCTGCCACGAAATGCAAGGACAGTAAAGTGTTTGTGATTACAGTTTGTGGTTATTTTGTAAGGACATTAGAGTCTGTGGCAGTTTAGGCTGGGTGTCTCCTGTTACTGCCACATAAGTAACACCTCCAGAGTCCCAAGGGTTCTGCCCAGGAGGTGGACACAGGACACAGCATATTTCATACTCATAAATCTTGCACCCTATAAATTCACCTGCAAAGTCCTTCTCTTCCTCTTTCTTTCCTCTCTGTTCCCGTGGGAGATGTTCCCTATCGGGTAACGGTGGGGGAGTATCTCAAGTCAGGCCTGGCTATGCCCTAATGCCAGGAGGAGAAGGCGGGAGGGAGGGCAGTCGCAGACCTGGCCAGCCTGAGACACTAGCAGTGGGGTGGAAGAAAGAGCCCTGGGGGGGTTTGGGTAGACCCCCATGTGGGGAGAAGGGAAGTGCTGGGAGGCCTTTTGGGGGGTGGTGTAAGGGACTCTGTATGCTTTGGGATATCTTCGCTACTATGCTTTGCAATTTCTGTAAAACACCAATTGCTTTCCCATTTAAACTTTCCAATCCATTGTGTCAGTGTCATTCTTTTGTCCCTCTTGGGGCAAGAGAGAATCTGTCTGGCCTCAAACCAGGACAGAGTCAAAAAGATGGAGTTACCCTCTTTAAATACTGGTTTGAAAATAGCATCAAGAAAGGCAGAACAAAACACAGGGCCAGTCTCATCATATTATTACATCAAGCGAATTCCAAAAGGAGTCTTCTCTTCACTTAGTATAAATGAAAGTAGCTTTATATAGACTGTCAGAGGAACTAATCTGGTATGCACACAAAAAAGAGAGTCCAGCATTTCTATTTAAACAGTGTTGTCAAAATTACTCCAGAAATTAGCTTTCTGGGATATAGCCTTCAAGAAAAAAGAAACTGGAAGAATGGAAATTTCCAGTGTCTTCATTAAATGTAAGATTTAAGCAATTTATCACTGAAATCCAAAAGTGCTTTTTCACTGAAAAAAATAATTTTAAAAAAAATATATATACATGTGTATATACAGAGAGAAAAAGAGAGAGAGAGTGGGGAGGGCACTGATTCTTTACACTGAAGAATTCAGCATCTAAATACAGGCAATTTTTTTGAGTCACTGATCAGGTTTTATAATGCTCTTTTTTTTCTTCTGTTTTTTTTTGTTTGTTTTTTTTTTTAAACACTTAGGCTTAATAGTAGCTGATGAAAGGCCAGAAATTCAAAGACAAGGTTGTCCTCACCCTTTCACTAAAGGCAATTCAATGCACCCTCTTCCTTCTTCCAACAATACAATGAATTAAGGGCAGAGTCACCTGTAATGTTCAATTTCCTCTCCCTTTTCCAGTTAATACCAGCCATGTGCTTTAATTACATAATGCTTTTATTTGGTGATGGCAAGTAAGTGGCTTTAATATCAGTAGTGTTGAGAGCATCCTTTGCAGTTGTTATGAAAGAGTAATTGCCATTTTCTCCTGCTTTTACCTTTGACTTCTCTACCATTGCTTGAAGTAGGATGTGTTACAGACTTAATTTGAAATGTGAACAAAAAATGTACTTTAAAGCCTTTGCATTTTATTTCTAGTCCTCCTGAGACCAAATGTATGAGTATGAATCAAATCTTTAACAGGCAGTTGGTATATGAAGCCTACTATGCTCATTTTTCTGTCAAATCCGGTGTACTGCTGCTAAGGTAGGAGTAACACAAATTCTTTATGTCTGCAGGACACTTCAATTAGTAACTGCAGATAAAGGTCTGTAAGACTCCTGACACCTTTTTAAGAGAAATATGGAAATGTATGTAAGTACCAAACACAATTAAGACAGACCTATCTTTCTTTGCAAGTTTCTTACACAGACTGGAACCTACTGGGTAGAAGTAATAGGCCTTAGAGGGTATTTCTGCTGTGCTTAAATTTAAGCAGGTAAACCATTTCAGTGAATGAGCTCTTTTTTTGGAGGATCTCTCTAACTAACCATCTGGTAAAGTTAAGCACAATCCTTTTTAATCTGTTATGTCCAGATTTCTCAGGAATAGAATTGTTGGCAATAAAAATTATTTGAAAAAGCTGACTCCATGATCCCTGTCATGCAATAAAAGAGAACCTATTTTAAAACCTGAATAAAACCAAGAAAGGCAACCTTCAGCTGAGAAGTAAAATGGCTGAAGAGCATTAGTTCTGTTCCAACTCAAGCCAGGACACCTGCACTGCATTAGAATCTGGAGCTGTGATGACTGGAGTGACTTTGGTCTGTTCAGCTATGCCAATAATACTTCATAAGTAATGCCAAATAAATTCAAGTTATGGCAGAAGTTTTTACGCTGAGGGAAATTAATTATGCTGAAATTTTAGCAGATGAGGAAACTTGTTTTGAAAGTGAATGGAAATAAACATTTTCCTGTGAAGCTGCATCACCCCTGACACAACACACTTTTGGGATGTCTATAATTGTTCTTAAGTACCACGATCCAGAAGTACTTCTGATGCTCCGTTTTCACTAAAAATATATTAAAGGCCTCTACAAACCTGCATAGTATTATGTTTCATCCTCTACCTAAATTAGTTTGCTATTTTTTCCTGAGTCTTTCTCAGGTTGATGCAATTAGAGCAACATCTTTATATGCAAAGACCCAGTGCTGTGGGAATGCATTCTCTAATTCTTGCTGGTAGCACAAGGAATATGCACAGGGCAGCATGGGGTGTAAGAGAATTGATTCCTCGGACAACCACAGCTGAAATTCCATCTAATCTCTAGAATGGAATGAAGTACTCTGGTGTGACTTGCCAGTTGTAAACCACATCTTCAGTGTGCCAGGTGCACAAAACATTGCCAACCCCGAAAAGAGTTTTAACTATTAAGTACAACAAGTTGGGATTTTGCATTCTGGCACAAGAATCATTCCAACCTTTGAGACATTTGGAGAGAGAAAGGGGGAAAAAAACGTTCCAAAGATTTGAGAAGTTGCTGCTGCTGCTTTGGGGCAATGCAAATGTTGTGCAATGCAAATTTTCAGTGCAAGCTCAAGGCCAGGCAGTTAGCAAAACCAACTGTTTTTAAAATAACCATCATTCCTTGAGAGTTATTAGACCAAATTATCACTCATTTCTCTGGGAGCTTCTTGTATCCAGAAGTACAGTGTGAGTATTTAATGGATTAAATTAAGAGAGGGCACTATTTTAGAAGGCTGGTAAGCTCTCTATTAATTTCAACAGGCTTTTAAACAAAGTAAAAGGCCAAAATGTGAGCGTTGCTGTCTGCTTAAAGACAATTTAACTGGGATGAAGCTGTAGGGCACAGATCCTTAGAAACCTGACAGATTACAGAGAGACTGAATGAGACTTCCTGTGTGGAAATGAGAAGTACCCACTCGACTTGTTGGTTTACACGTGGTTTTGTTTCTTCTCTTCCCTCCTCTATCCCCCCTCCCACTGTCACTCTGAGGCTAAAGCGTACCCATATTCCACAAAAGTTTTAATCTAGCCTCAAAATGACAGACACTAGGATAAATATATTTTGAAGGCAGAAGTGAGTTGACACTGATATACTCTGTTGTGAAATGTTCATTTATAAAACAAATCAGAAGCATTTATAAAACAAACCGGAAAGCAGTTGCCATAAGACACTTTTTGTGTGTGTCATAAAACTCATACAGATAGAGTGGTACAACCTTTGTAAGATCAAAGACGGACAGTAATCAGGTTACATGCCACACCTGAGTGACTACAGCAGAGGCATGGACCGAGCCATGATACTGGGAGTTTTCCTCTTGAAGGAGGATTTGGATTCATAGCGTTTCACCACAGCATCTGGCTTTGTGGATTTGAACCAATTAGTCCTAACTCCTTAAAACAAAACTGGTTCAGGTTTCAAAATACTTGTAACCTGAGTCAACTGCTCTGCACCTTATCTGTAATTCATTAACCACTCCTTAATTACTAGTGACTTCAGAGGTTGCAAAGTATGAAGCTTGCTCTATTAAAGATGGAGCTGTTTGACCTCTCCTCCTCACCCCATGAATGCAAATATAAGAGTTCTGCAGATTTGCCAATATGTAGGCAATCAGAGAATTCAAGGAGCCAGAAAGCCTTTTGCAGTTCACAGGCACAAATTACAGAAGATCTTAAAGCAACTCCTTTATTTTTCCTAACTGTACCAGTAGGATGCGGGTGAACTGCTACACTATAAAACACTATCAACAGGTATTTCAGTATCATCCATCTGCAGAAGGATGGAAACTTTGTATATTGATTAAACACCACTTGCTTGCTTACTCACATGGCAGTGAGTAATATTGCTTCTGAAACAAGCAAGAAATTGGAGAGAAGAAGCATCAGAGCTGACTAAGAGTGGAACATAATGTTGCTTTCAACTACTCTTCAAAATTCTTGCATATTAATTCACAATTCTGGCATATCACAGAATTTAAAAAGAGAAAAATGTTCAGAACATAGAACTTCTGTTTCTGGTCTTGAGCACAAGCATTAAGTGTTGTTTCCATAGCAACATTAAATACTGAATTGAAGTTTTTTAATAATATTTTGTCAACTAAATGTGGTGATTTAAGTCCAAGATAGCAGAATATTTTCTATTATACGGTTTATAACAGAAAAAAACCCAAACTTCTTTTGCTGTTACCAACTGAGACACACTGTAAATACCTGATCTTAACTAGTTTAGGTGGTCAGTGTTCATGGATCACCTTCTCCATGCCCAGGAGCAAAGTATACCCACAAAGAGGAAGGCAGGAGAGAATGCTAGGAGAGCTGCCTGGATGAGCAAGGAGCTCCTGTATGTTGACAACAGAGTACGGAATCAATATGGACGACCAGCATGATCTAAGTATTGTTCAGTTTATTAAGGAACATCTACAGCTTATATAGACTCACAGAGCATAGTTGGCATAAGTCCAGGTGTCCACACATCCTACTGTTGTACAGTATTGGTTAAACTACTAATATCACGAGGTCGCTGATCGACGTGTGCATCCTTTTATTCCAAGATAGCTCTCCGTGCTTGCAGCTACCAGTACCTTGCTCTAGTTATATGCTGCTAGCACAGCACTGTTTTGCTAAACTGCTCACACCACTTATTGCTATGGTTGCCACACCTGGACACATTGGCACACAAAAAGAAGCTCTACAAGGAGTGGAAAAGAGGACAGCTGGAATGGGGACATGTAAGGAAGCCTCCTGATCAGCAAGAGCCCTGGTTAGAAAAGCCAAAGCTCAGTTAGAATTCAATCTGGCCAGGGAGAGCAAGGGGGAACAGTAAACATTTCTATAAGTACATTAATGGTAAAAAGAAGCCTGGGGAAGGTGTGGGCCCCTCAGAAAGGAAACAGATGAGCTGGTGACAAGTGCCATGGAGAAGGCTGAGGCTCTCAATGACTTCTATATCTCAGTCTTCACTGGCAAGGGCTCCAGCCACATTCCCAGAATAACTGAAGATAATGTCAGGAAGTGGAAGAAGGAACTGCCCATGGTGAGTGAAGATCAGATTTGTGTCCATCTAAGAACCTGAAATGCCCTCCAGGGAGAGCAAGGCTTTCAGAAGCCCTCCTCCTTCCTGCTTTCAGGATGAGTGTAACCCATCACACAGCACCCAAAGAGTGGCTGTCAATGGTCCATGTCCAAGTGGAGGCCAGGGACAAGTGGAGTCTCTCAGGGATCAGTGCTGGGGCCAGGCTTGTTTAACATCTCTGTTGGTGCCATGGGCAGTGGCCTTGAGTGCACCCTCAGCAGGTTTGCTGATGACACCAAGCTGTGTGGTGCAGCAGACAGGCTGGAGGGAAGGGATCCATCCAGAGGGACCTTGACAGGCTGGAGAGCTGGGCCCATGACAACCTCATGAGGTTCAACAAGACCAAATGTAAGGTCCTGAAGCTGGGCTGGGGCAATCCCAGGCACTGATATAGGCTGGGCAGGGACTGGCTTGAGAGCAGCCCTGAAGAAAAGGACCTGGGGGTGCTGGGGGAGGAGAAGCTCAACAGGAGCCAGCAGTGAGCACTTGCAGCCCAGAAAGCCAATCCCATCCTGGGCTGCATCAAGAGAAGTGTGGCCAGCAGGTGGAGGGAGGTGATTCTCCCCCTCTACTCTGCTCCAGACCACACCTGGAGCACCGTGTCCAGTTCTGGAGCCCCTATTACAGGAAGGATATGAATGTGCTGGAACATGTTCAGGGAAGGGCCACAAGGATGATCAGAGGGCTGGAGCACCTCTCCCATGAAGACTGAGAGAGTTGGAGCTATTCAGTCTGGAGAAGGCTCCAAGGAACCCTTATTGTGGCCTTTCAGTATCTGAAGGGGGCTACAAGTAAGCTGGGGAGGGACTTTTTAGGGTGTCAGGGAGTGATAGGACTTGGGGGAATCAAAAAAAATTAGAAATGGGTAGATTCAGATTGGATGTGAGGAAGAAGCTCTTCCCCATGAGGGTGGTGAGACACTGGAAGAGGTTGCCCAGGGAGGTGGTGGAAGCCTCATCCCTGGAGGTTTTTAAGGCCAGGCTGGATGTGGCTCTAGGCAACCTGCTTTAATGTGAGGTGTCCCTGCCCATGGCAGGGAGGTTGGAACTGGATTATCCTTGAGGTCTCTTCTGACCCTGACAATTCTGTGATTCTATGATTAGGAGAATCATTTCAACAAATAACTTTTTGTATGGCTTCCATTCCCTTTTTGATGACTTCAGGGTCAGTTTCATCTGAGGTTTTTGGCCTGGACACTGCATTTACAGACTCACAGCTTATAACATCACCTGAAGCTCTTTATCAATTATGCATATACTTTTCCGGGAATAATAAATGTAGCCACAGAGTATACTGGGAAGAGCTTCTTGGCATTTTGGCTGCTTGCTATTAAGTGAGGGCTGAAAATCAAAATTAATCCATCTTACCAAAAGCAGCTGGAGAGCAAAAGTTTCCTCTCCTAACCACCCCCTGGGACTTTGCTCCACACCATCAGTCTTTTGACTAATCAGCACTTATTTTATGTGCAGAAGCTCCTATTCAGAATATGGATCAGAAATCTGTACTGTGGCATCAACAGAGAAAAGTTTTGGCACAGAACAATTTGTTGTTTATTTCTAAGTTTCAATCCAAAGACTGGATTTTTTTTTTTTTTAATAGTAATGTTATTAAAGGGTTTATTCAAGTTCATTTTCTGCCATTCAACCTGCTCTCATCTTGTGGACAGCTCTTTTCATGGCAGTATCTCTCAGTGGTTGCTGGACTGCTTAATTAAAACCTGTACAGCATCCTTAGCAGTAGGCATACATTGACATTATTTAAGAGTACAAAGATGTGGAGCTACTCAGAGGTTAAATTACTTGTCTGATGTTTCACATCAAGCAACAGAGGCAACACAGGAAATATAAAGTGTGGACCTGTGCTGCTTCTAGTAGAACAACCCCTCGGTTCTTGAGGGCTGCAACCCAGGGAACTTTGCAAATAAGTTCCTTAAACAGGCTGAAGTTTGCCCTCCTGCAGTCCAAGGTGAAGGTTCTGTTGGTGCTCCTCCCTATCTCCCTGCAGATTGAAAACTTCACAATCTCGTGGTCACTGCACCCTAGGTCACTGCACTCCCACGGTCACATCTCCCACCAGCCCTTCCCTATTGGAGATCAGCAGGTCAAGCAGAGCCTGGCCCCTGGTAGACTCACTTAACAGCTGTGTCAGGAAGCTGTCCCCCATGCACTCCAGGAACCTCCTGGACTGCCTCCTCTCTGCTGAATTAAGTTCCCAGCAGATATCTGGCAGGTTGAAGTCACCCACAAGGACAAGATCTGATGATTTTGAAGCAGCCTCCTATTGCTTATAGAATATTTCGTCAGCCTCCTCATCCTGGTTGGGTGGTCTGTAACAGACTCCAACCAGGATGTCAGATTTGTTAGGCCTCCCTCTGATTTTAACCCACAGGCTCTCAATCCCTTCATCCTCCACCTCAAGCTCTGTGGCAAAGAGTGACTCCCCAATATACAGAGCCACCCCTGCTCTGCTTTTACATTTAAAATGCCTATGTAGTTATGTAAGCTTTTTGACAAAAAGTGAGCCACTAGCATTTGTTTTCCCACTGCCTTACATACAGTGATGCCAGAAGGTCATGCATTTAAACCAAGAAGTCAGAGCATAGTAAGAATAAATTATTAAGTATGGACACTCAAGTGTAGAGTAGCTCAGAATTAAGTCCTCTGTCTGAAATTTGGAATGGGGAATCCAATTCAAGAAAACTTGTAAATAAGAGCTAGGGAGGAGTTCTGTGAGAATTTTGGGACGGTGAGGATTAGCGATGGTTTCAAATATACAGTACAGTTTTATCATCTACTTTGCTCTTTAACTTTAGTAAACAGTGCATTCACCACAGGACATCAACTAATTACTATTGCTCATATGGCACAGAAATTGTCAAAAGGGAAAAAAGAACTGTTAATACTCATATCGTGCAGTGTTTGAGGACTGCAACCATCAAGAGCTAAGATTTCATGTTATAACCCTCTGTGGTTTAGGTGTAAGAATGGTGAGAGTAAACTAATTCTATGTCGCAAGAAGGGGTCGCCAACGATCAATATGATCCACGAAATCCAACTTTATTGAGCATCAGACACTTCTTATATACAGCAGCCTAGCTGCCAACCCCACCTTCTGCGGTTAAACGTCCTGCTTTCCCATCCTGATGAGATAATCACAAGAATTCTGTTTTACATTCTTCTTTACTTGTTATCGCCTGTAAGGGCGTAGTGACCTTGCTTTGGTGTCCTGTTATCCTTTGCAGGCAGCTGCAAGCACAGCTACAAGGCCATGGTGGCCTGGCTGCATCAACACACTAGCTTACTGTGAGCAGTAAATAACAAGATGGAGTCTGGCCTACATACTTGTTCAAACCATTGTTCCGTAGAACCATGTCTTTGCAAGCCATTCTGCAACAATTCTAGTCCTAAACTAGTGTGAACCTAGCTTTACTATAGGCAACAATTGTGTTATTAATTTTGTCTTTATCTTTTCTTTTATACTTAAATACGCAGATGACTATGCTGGTTTGACAAGCTCGCATTTTTATTGTTATTTTGTAGGTTTCCTGAGGCTTTGAAAGATAAATTGGCTTCCTATACAAAGTTTATTCTTGTTCAAAACCAAAGGTTTTAACTCACACAATAGAAGACAACCAAATATTACGAGATGACACATTCCCTCTGGGGATATAGATTTAGAATAAAGCTGAGCTGCAAGCTAAGCAAAAACTAAGCACCAAGACCTTCAGTTAAAACATCCTGCAACAAAGATTTGGTTCAACTGTATCAAATCCTGTGCATAAATATAAATGACAGCTTCTGAGGGAAAATCTTTTGAAATGGCCAAGCATACCAAAGGAAATTCAAAATCTGTCAAAAGCCATAAAAAGCCCCAGGCTGACATCCCAATTTAAAATCTGACAGGTAAAGGTGTATTATTGACTGTGTAATGTACTCTACTTGACCGACTGCACTCAGTGAGAGGTGGGCATACTTTTAAGAGCTTTGCTAAATTGGTTTGGGAAGGTCTAAGAAAGGGAATGAGGTTAATGGTAAAGTTAAGTACTTACGCAGAAGCTTCTCCACCAGCACATGCATTTAAGACAATCCTTAATGCTCTTCTTATTATCTCCATGTTTAATTATTTTCCCAAGACAATGAAATTTTGAAAAAAACCCCAAAGGCTCATTTCAGCAATTGTACTTCCCTTCCCAAATGTACAATTCCCTTGCTCCTTCTACAGCTACTGTCTGAATGTGAAACGACTTCTGTCAAAGGGAGCAGAGGGTATCGTGAGTGGTTGAGTAACAGATCTGAATGTATCACTGCTCTTTAGCTGAGTCATGTGAATTAAGCACATTCAAGATCCTATCTAAGATGAAATTGCAAAATACACTTTGGTATCTTAGCCTAAAGAGGCAGCAGATTTGAACTTCTGCCCACAACAGGGTAGGAACAGACAAGATCATTTTACAAGATACATTTGTGTGACTCTTCAGGCAGCAGTAATGAGGTCATTTGCAACCAGCTGTTCTTAGCCTTTGACTCCTGGCAGTCATCACTGAAACTGTGTGCTTATTAATTTTCACCTGCTAATCAGTGGAGACACTTCTGAAACTAACAAATCACCCAGTTTCATTCAGTAGCTTCTGGAATCCTCTGGGTGGCATTTGTGTGAGATTTTATTACCAATAAAGGTAGAAAGTTTGCTATGACAGATCTCCTGTAAGGCTTCTGACCTGCTCAATGTACAACAGCCCTGTGAAAGAATAGAGCACTCTTCATCTGATTCTTCAGGCCAAAAACAAAGGGTACACTGACAATCACCTCCAAATCTCCCACAAAGTATTTGGGCAACTTGTTAATTCTGATATGAGGCATCAGGCATATAAGGGCTTGGAGATATGGACTTAGAAGACCTGCTTGAGGTCGTCTAAGTCTGTGAGAAGTCTGTGAGGGAACAGGGAACTGAATCACATTTTCCCAAATCCCAGCACTCCAACCACTGTAACATTTTCCCCTTAATATGTAGCTTTATGTGTAGCTTACTACACCATCACTGAATTCTCATCTTAAACTGTGAGAAGACTAATACATAGCTGTCGGGAAGAGATCCGACGGCGAGGAAAGGTGGGGGAAAGCCGCAGCAATCAATATGATTGATAAGCAACCTTCAACTTTATTGTTCGAAAACACGGCTTACAAAGCATCTCAGCTAAATATGCACAGATGTCATTATTCTGTTGGCCAGGGTCACAGTATAATGTCCAGCCTCCTTGCGGTTAGGTCTACGTGCAACTTCACTACCACGATTGAGAGATGGAGACAAAGCTTGATGCAAGCAAAGTGTCTCCTTTATTGTACAAAGTCATTTCTTTCTATAGGATAACATAATCAAAAGCTACTCGTGATTGGTAATTAGATGTGTCCGTGCGACTGTTACAGACTCGTGATTGCCTGCCGAGGAAATGCCAGGGAACACACATCACCGGGCAAGGCTCAGACAGGTGTTAGACAAAAGGCAAACGGTAAAGCATCTCTTATCTAAGTTCAGAGAGAAGACAAAAGACTTTCTTGCAATGTTTACCCGCTCTCATTATCAGGTCGTTGTGTGTCTTCCTGAGTCACAGTGGCCGTTGGTAATTAGCTAAATGCTGCGGTTTGTTCCCAAGGTTTGTAGCCCACAAGAGCTACAACATGTCTTTCCATCAGCTGAGCACTGCTTGAGATTCTAACTCCCTAAATTCAGTGCATCACTTCACAAGCTCCTTTCTCAGTAGTTCTCTGTTTCACATATACTTTGTTTCACATATTGTTATCTCACAAGCATCTGCAAGCACAGCCACAAGGCTATGGTGGCCTTGCTGCATCAGCACACCAGCTTACTGTGTCCGGCCTACACACTTTGTTCCAGCAGCTGTTCCATAGAACCATGTCCCTGCAATACAAACCATTCCACAACACATAGCTCCAAAATAGAATGGTTGTATTTGTTCTGAAGACTGATAAAGCAGAATGCTTACTACTATATGCTCTTCAAACCTACCAGCTCTAACTAATGGCACAACATATACTGAGCTTTGGGTTCTGTTAATTGCATGTTTTCCATGCCTTATTTATCTTACAAATGTTTAAAAATCATTCTTCACAGGAGTTAATTTTAACTTCATGGAAGGATTCTGCTTTTAAAACCTCCATTTTGCATTATCACAGCAGTGTGACTTAGAAAGTAAGGAATTGGAGGAAAAACTCATGTAGATAGTAGAGAGAAAATATCTGTAAGACCCAAGAAAACTGCTCAATGAGAAACAAATGGCAAGAGATTACTATCTATTTTCTGTGTCACTAGATGTAATCCTTTATAACAGACCTCACCTAGAGCTCATGGAAGTGTGATTACAAGGTGTGAATGGTGTGTAGCACTCATGAGTAGTTCATACTAAATAAGGTCAAAACCACAGAAACCATAATTCACTGTCATGAGTATAGAACTTGGAACAGTAGATAGCACCACTCCTAAACTATAGCAAGGACAACTCCTCCCCAAAATCTCCATATGCAGAATTCTCAGTGACTGCATGTGGTTGTCACTCACTTTTAATCAGCTGCAGACAGTCAACAAGATATTTACAATCCTATCAGCAAAAATTAGACATAATTCTAGGGGATATATTGTGTAATCCCTGTTCAATGCTTTCCAAGATGTATGACAACTATGTAATACAGCAGAAGTAAAGGAGAAAATTACATCCTTAAAGGATACATTTTTTGAGTGTAGTAGCTGGTGCATCACATCCCCAGGCTGGCAGCTGATGCTATGAGCATGCAGTCAGGCCTCTTTGTGTAGTTAGTTACAAAGTCAGGGTCTAATGGCCAAAGTGCCATGCAGAAGGAAGTTAAAATGCACCGTACCCTAGATGCAAGTATGATGACATTCCGAATAAGAATCTCAATTCAACTCAAACTGTCTCATCTTTATGAAAAGCACAGGTCATACATAGAATACATAGAATAAACCAGGTTGGAAGAGACCTTCAAGATCATCGCGTCCAACCCATCAACCAATCCAACACCACCCAAGCAACTAACCCACGGCACCAAGCACCCCGTCAAGTCTTCTCCTAAAAACCTCCAGTGATGGCGACTCCACCACCTCCCCAGGCAGCCCATTCCAATGGGCAATCACTCTTTCTGTATAGAACTTTTTTCTAACATCCAGCCTGAACCTCCCCTGGCGCAGCCTGAGACTGTGTCCTCTTGTTCTGGTACTGCTTGCCTGGGAGAAGAGACCAACATCCGTCTGTCTACAACCTCCCTTCAGGTAGTTGTAGAGAGTAATAAGGTCACCCCTGAGTCTCCTCTTCTCCAGGCTAAGCAACCCCAGCTCCCTCAGCCTCTCCTCGTAGGGCTTATGTTCCAAACCCCTCACCAACTTTGTTGCTCTTCTCTGGACTCGTTCCAGCAAGTCAACCTCCTTCCTAAACTGAGGGGCCCAGAACTGGACACAGTACTCAAAGTGCGGCCTAACCAGCGCAGTGTACAGGGGCAGAATGACCTCCCTGCTCCTGCTGGCCACACTGTTCCTGATGCAGGCCAGGATGCCATTGGCCCTCTTAGCTGCCTGGGCACACTGCAGGCTCATGTTCAGTCTACCGTCGACCAGCACCCCCAGGTCCTGAATGTATATTGAAACATACTTTTTTTTTCTGCACAAGTCTTTCTGCACAGGTGGGGACAACTGAAAAAGAAAGAATAAGCATACTTATGAACATTTCTGTGATATAAAGTGCACATGTGGAGAGAAAGGACAAGACTAGTTAGCACTGGAACTCTTGACTTTCATCTAAACTTACACCTACACACTTGTGACCATTTGAGGCTGTGCCTTTAAGAAAGGGACAGTGTTGGAACACTGGCTGAATGTTTTGAAAACAAAGATAGGTCTAAATGAATTTCATCGGTAGATTGGTAGAATGCAGCTTTAAGTTTTAGTGCAGTTGGAATCTTAGTCAGTCCACTCTGTTCTGCCTTTCCAGCCTGTCTCCTTCTGAGCAACTAGCTGGAGTTTGGCCTTGAATACCAGATAAGCACTAATCCTGCATGTGCTTTGAAGCCTAACAGAGAATTTCCTCCTTAATAACTACATTTTCTCTCTCTAACCCTTTTTTGGGAAAAAAGGGAGGTAGGGGGAGAGAGGGGGATACAGAGGGGGAACCCTCCTCTGTCTGGAGGAGGGAGTTTTGTTCTGATTATTTTTCTTTGCTGTATATTTCTGTATACATTGTAAATACTGTATATATTGTGTATGTACAACCTGCATTCCATATTGCTTGTAAATAGAGCATTCCTTTGCTTCTCTGACTGAGCTAGCTGTGGTTTCTTTCTCTGTGGGGGAGGGAGAGCTGGGCCTTCTCTCAACCACCACAACACTATATAACAGACCCTGGACACTAGACACTTACTTTACTTCTATGAATGTGCTTGAAGTGGCAACTCAAACACTGTGTCTGACCTTGTTTAAGCATTCATTAAGACACAGGTGGAAGGGAGATGGGTCAAGGACCGGTCATTCACAACTCAGTATTTTGTTTGGTTCACTTAAGTTTTCTATTTGCTTTTACAGGCACAGGTTAAGGTTTACACTAACAATGCAAAGAGTGCCAGCAGTATGCCATGCTGAGGCACACAGAGGACAGAGAGGTGATTCAAGACAGCCATCATGGCTTTACTAGGGGCAGGTCTTGCCTGACTAACCCTGTGGCTTTCTATGATAAAGTGACTATTTCAGTAGATAAGGGATGACCTTTGACTGTGTCAAAGGTCTTTGGCACAGTCCCCCACAACATCCTGCTCGCCAAGTTGGAGAGATATGGATTTGATGGGTGGACTGTTCAGTGGATAAGGAATTGGCTGGATGGTTGCATGCAGAGAGTGGTGCTCAAGGGCTTAAAGTTCAGATGGAGGGTAGTGACAAGCGGTGTCCCTCAGGGGTCTGTACTGTTTAATATTTTTATCAATGACATAGACAGTGAGAATAAATGCACCATCGGCAAATGTGCAGATGGCATCAAGCTGTGTGGTGTTGTCAATACACCAAAGGGACAGGATGCCATCCAGAGGGACCTGGACAGGCTGGAGAGGTGTGCCCAGGTGTACCTCATGAAGTTCAACAAGAACAAGTGCAAAATTCTGCACCTGGGCCAGAACAATCCTCACTATTAATACAGACTGGAGGAAGAGGTGAGGTGTTAGAAAGCAGCCCTGTGGAAAATGATTTGGGGGTGCTGATGGATGAGAAGCTGGACATGAGCAGACAGTGTGCACTTGCAGCCCAGAAGGCAAATCACATCCTGGGCTGTGTCAAAAGATGGCAGACCCAGAGAGATGATTCTCCTACTCTGCTCTGCTGAGACCTCCCTTGGAGTACTGTGTACAGCTCTGGAGCCCTCAATATAATGAAGGACCTGGACCTGATGGAGAGGGTCCAGAGGAGTGCCACGAAAATTATCAGGGGCTTGGAGCAGCTCTGCTACGAGGACAGGCTGAGGGAGCTGAGGGTGTTCAGCCTGGAGAAGAGGAGGGTCTGGGGAGACCTAACAGCAGCCTGCCAGTACCTGAAGGGGGCTACAGGAAGAATGGAGAGAGACTGTTTGCAAAGGCCTGCAGTGACAGGACATGGGGCAATGGCTTCAATCTAGAGAAAGGCAGATTTAGATTGGATATCATAGAATCATAGAATCAAAATCAGTACAAGTTCTTTGTTATGAGGGTAGTGGAACACTGGAATAGGTTGCCCAGGGAGGTGGTTGAGGCCCCTTCCCTAGAGATATTCGAGGTAAGGCTTGACAAGGCCCTGGGGAAGTTAGACTAGATGACCTTCGGAGGTCCCTTCTGGCCTGGACCATTCTATGATTCTGTATGTAGGAGCATGAAGGGATGCATGACTCTCCTCTACTTTTGCAAGAGAGCCAGACTAATGACAGCAGTGCAAGACTCGACAATTTGCTGAAGCTGGTTGTCAGTCTCACATTCTCTTCCTTCTCAACATGCAGCTTTGTTTTTTAAGCTTTCAATGTGTAGTATGAGACATGCATAAATAAAAATGAGTGGTATCAGCTACTGCCATCGCCTTACGCAGTACCTCACAAATGAAGGGGAGCTTTTCCTTTTGGAGACACAGCATGAAGTGAGGAATATGAAAATTGCCTATATAATGCTGCCACAGGGATGCCTCTTCAATAATTTTATCAGAAAAAAAGAGAAAGCAATGCCTGCTGGTAGCAGATAAAGATCATGTTCTAATTTTAGCACTTGCAGTTAACTCATTTCCAAGGGAGTTGAACTTACCGTGAGAAGGTTTCTAGCTGCTTCAGCACTGAAAGGAAACAACCATCAAGTCATTCAACTGCAGTTCTATGTGCAAATATGCTTTTTGGCCCATCAAGGGCTGCTATAACCCATTCATCCAAACATTTCCACACATTTCTTGCAATGCAAATGTTGGAAAAAAATTTCCACATAGTGTTTTAGCTGTCTCTATACAAGCATGATCATCAGCATGCAAGGCATGTGCACAGGAACTGTATGCACACTGCATACCTAGAATTGCTAAGCAAGCTTTTAATCAACAGATACATTTCCCTTGACATCCAACAGCTCTATTATTACTTTTATTCACAGATTATGGGTTATATAACTCCACAGATATTAAGTTGATGTATTAATTTTTTTACTAAACTTCTGGACACCACAGGTTTTTCCAATTATTACTGAACTCCCAGAATGGTGATTCAGGATAAAGAATCCCATTTTACACCATGCAGCCATTTTCTGCATTAACATCTAACAGGGCCCACAGCAGACTTCAAAAGCTGCTTCATAGGAAAGGTGATTTACCACAATGTAGCAAATAAAATTCTTTTACAGTTATGAGATTTTTAGTTGATCCTAAAGCATACACTTAGTGTTAGGAGAATCCTAGCAGCTACTATCTACATATGTTAAAAAGAAATAAGGAAACTCCCTTGGTGATCAATAATAAATTTAAGGCTTTTAAAAGAATGATTTTTCAATTAACTGTGTAAAGAGATTTGCACTTTAGAAGTGAGATGCACATTTGGAATATTTAAACACAACTGATAGGAATGATGATTAGAAATGTAGTACTGACTAGCCTGTGTGATTAGTTAAGAGTTGTTTCTCCCCTCACAAACTACATAACAGAGCTATACGCTGCCTGTTGAACTAACTGAAACTACAAGGGGGAGGCCTGCCCCTTTCCCTTGTGCTGAGTGGCTCTCAGAAGTCCTTTGAGTTGCTTGAGCTCCTTGAGACCTTCTTGTAGCAGCATTTTTATATTGCACATCTCTCTAGCTTGAAGGAGCACTCTGTGAAGTCAGCTTGCCCTTACTTGGGGTAAGCTGTGTGGTGAATAAATACCAATTATCTTACCTCATACAGAGCTGTTGTGGGCATGTCTGTGCCAGGTACGGCTTTCAGTGAGTGACCAAAGTTGCCAGCTCTGCCTTTACAGTAACCTTCCAGGTGGTGGGTGATGGAGCTGCTTCCTTTGTCTTTTGGCACATTGCTGAGACGTTTTGTTACATGGTTTTAGTCTGGAGAAGAGGAGGCTGGGGGGAGACCTCATTGCTCTCTACAACTCCCTGAAAGAAGGTTGGAGTGCGGTGGGGGTCAGTCTCTTCTCCCTTGTGTCAGGTAATAAACAGAATGAGAAGAAATGGCCTGAAATTGTGCCGGGGGAGGTTTAGAATGGATATTGGGAGGAAAAAAAATCATTACTGAAAGACTGGTCAGGCATTGAAACAGATTGCCCAAGGAGGTGGTGGAGTCACTACCCTTGGGAGGTGTTCAAGAAATGTGGACATGTCACTTTGGGACATGGTTTGATTGCCGTGGTGGTGGTGTTAGGTTGATAGTTGGATTTGATGATCTTAGAGGTCTTTTCCAGCCAAAACAATTCTATGATTCTATAAAATCTTGAGCAAGTTACTTCACATCAGGTAATAAGAATTTGTTTTTCATCCAAAAAGGGTAAGAATAAAGAAAAAATACAAAAATCATAAATCCAGTAATAGTCAACATAAAATTATGATGTAATGTCAATATAAGTGTTCCTGAACTGCTACCTGGTTTTCTGCATAGATTAATCACTGCTCTGAGACTGTGACTGAACAGATGTGTGGAGATCCCAAGCAAGCAGGACTCACACAGGCATCAAGAAAGTCATTGAATGGAGGTGCAGCTTGTCACTACAGATAAAACAGTAAAATGGATGATGAGCCGGTGGAGAGCACATGGGTGAAGATTAAGGGGAAGCCAGGGGAAGGTGATGTTACTGTAGGGGTCTGCTACAGGCCACTGACCAGCAGAACCAAGCACATGAGGCACTCCACAGGCAAACAGAAGTGGCTTCATGTTCACAGGCCCTGGGATTTCAACCACCCTGACCTCTGCTGGAGGGACAACACAGCCAGGTACCAGCGTTCCAGGATGTTCCTGGAATGCATAGGTGACAGCTTCCTCCTCCAAATGGCAGAGGAACCAAGGAGAAAAGGCCATGCTGGACCTTGTCCTCACCATCAGGTAAGGGCTGGTGACCAATGTGAGGCTCAGGGATAACCTTGGCTGCAGTGACCAAGAAGCAATAGAATTTATGATCCTCAGAGCAACTAGGAGGATGTATCCCAGGCTTACAAGCCTGCAGACTTTGATCACTTCAGGGATCTACTGGCCAAAGTATTGTGGGACAAAGCCCTAGAGGGAAGAAGGACCCAGGACAGCCAGGCAGTGTTCAAGGATCACCTTCACCATGCCCAGGAGCAAAGTATGCCCACAAAGAGGAAAGCAGGAGAGAGGGCTAGGAGACCTGCCTGGATGAGCAAGGAGCTCCTGGACACTCTGGCACACAAAAAGAAGCTCTACAAGGAGTGGAAAAGAGGACAGCTGGAATGGGGGCACGTAAGGAAGCTGCCTGAGTAGCAAGAACCCTGGTTAGAAAAGCCAAAGCTCAGTTAGAATTCAATCTGGCCAGGGAGAGCAAGGGGAACAGTAAACATTTCTATAGGTACATTAATGGTAAAAAGAAGCCTGGGGAAGGTGTAGGCCCCTCAGAAAGGAAACAGATGAGCTGGTGACAAGTGCCATGGAGAAGGCTGAGGCTCTCAATGACTTCTTTAGCTCAGTGGTCACTGGCAAGGGCTCCAGCCACACTCCCAGAATAATGGAAGCTAATGGCAGGGGCTGGAAGAAGGAACTGCCCAGGGTGAGTGAAGTTTGGATTTGTGTCCATCTAAGAACCTCAAAGTGTTCAAGTCCATGGGACCTGATGGGATACACCCATGGCTGCTGAGGCAACTGGCAGAAGAGGTTGCTAAACTGCTCTCTATTATATTCCAAAAGTCCTGGCAGTCTGGGGAGGTCTCCACTGACTGGAAAAGGGGAAACATAACTCCCATTTTCAAGAAGGGAAAGAGGAATGACCCAGGGAGCTACAGGCCAGGCAGTCTCACCTCTGTGCCTGGTAAGATCATGGAGCAGATCCTCCTGGAGGCACTGCTGAGGCAGAAGAATAACAAAGAGGTGGTTGGGCACAATCAGCACAGATTCACCAAGGGCAAATCCTGCCTGACAAACCTGGTGGCCTTCTATGACAAGATCACAACATCAATAGATGAAGGGTGAGCAACTGAGGTCCTTGACCTGGACCTGAGCAAAGCCTTCAACACTGTCCCACACCACATCCTGGTCTCCAGGCTGGTGCAGGATGGGTTCCATGGAAGGACCATTCAGTGGATACAGAAATGGCTTGATGGCCACACCCAAAGGGTGGCTGTCAATGGTCCATGTTCAAGTGGAGGCCAGGGACAAGTGGAGTCCCTCAGGGATCAGTACTGGGACCAGGCTTGTTCAACATCTTTGTTGGTGCCATGGACAGTGGCATTGAGTGCACCCTCAGCAGGTTTGCTGATGACACCAAGCTGTGTGGTGCAGCAGACAGGCTGGAGGGAAGGGATCCATCCAGAGGGACCTTGACAGGCTGGAGAGCTGGGCCCATGACAGCCTCATGAGGTTCAACAAGACCAAGTGCAAGGTCCTGCAGCTGGGTCAGGGCAATCCCAGGCACTGATATAGGCTGGGCAGGGACTGGCTTGAGCCCTGAAGAAAAGGACCTGGGAGTGCTGGTGGATGAGAAGCTCAATAGGAGCCAGCAGTCAGCACTTGCAGCCCAGAAAGCCAATCCCATCCTGGGCTGCATCAAGAGAAGTGTGGCCAGCAGGTGGAGGGAGGTGATTCTCCCCCTCTACTCCACTCTGGTGAGACCCCACCTGGAGTACTGCATTCAGTTCTGGAGCCTCTGTTACAGGAAGGATATGCAGGTGCTGGAGCATGTCCAGAGAAGAGCCATATGAGAGACTAGATCTTGTCTCTCTTGATGTGACTCAACTAAGATAAAATCACCTTTGCTGCTTGCCCAGACAACAGCTGATGTGTATTGGGCAGACACCACTGGAAGGTGCATAGATAAAGACTGCTCACCAGACTGCAGCTGCCCTGGAAACAAAGGGCAGAGGCCACTGCTATCCATACTCTCTGGAATAAGCATATTCACCACCTCGACTCATACCTAAAAACTGTATAAAAGATCTGAGCAACTACTGGCTCAGAAGAAGGAAAAGACAGGGACAATGCCACTGAGAAGGAAAACAGGAGAGAAGGAAGAGACTGGGGCCATGCTGCTCTGAAGAAAAACGGAGATAAGAGCAGGACGGAGACATCACCATGCAGCCTGGAAGAAGCAGACCAAGAGGAACCCACTCTCCGTGTCCCAAGTTCCACCTGCTGTAACTCATGACCTTATTGCTTTCTACAACTACCTTAAGGCAGGTTGTAGACAGACAGATGTTCGTCTCTTCTCCCAGGCAGCCAGCACCAGAACAAGAGGACACAGTCTCAGGCTGAGCCAGGGGAGGTTTAGGCTGGATGTTAGGAAGAAGTTCTACACAGAGAGAGTGATTGCCCATTGGAATGGGCTGCCTGGGGAGGTGGTGAAGTCACCACTGGAGGTGTTCAGGAGGAGACTTGATAGGGTGCTTGGTGCCATGGGTTAGTTGATTAGGTGGTGTTGGATGATAGGTTGGACGCAATGATCTTGAAGGTCTCTTCCAACCTGGTCTATTCTATTCTATTCTATTCTATCAATAGATTCGTATGCGTGATTTATTCATGGAACTAATATGTAGGCAAACTCACTCTGTCCCATCCCCAAAACATACAAGGGGCTGTAAAGACAGAGGCTCAGCACCATGCTAATATGCCACACAGCTTTGCAGAGGCCTCTGGGCTTGGAGTGGGGTGCAAAAATAGAAATAATGCTGGCATTTTTGCCCAGGCCTGAAGATACTGATACACAAGAGGGGAGGAAACTGCATTCCAATAGCTACAACTTCCAAAAAAAGGTGAAATGTGTACGGTTGCACATTACAACTGGCATAAAGAACATTCCTATTATACTCCTATTATACATGCAGATCAGCATGTAAAATTTGTTGAACTGCAGAGGTAAACTCTTGTCTTTTTGTTTCAGTGATGCACATGCTCACACTAAATTTCAAGCATATCTCAGGTGTTGTTGAACTGTGGCCTGAATGAGAGTGAAGGGCACTACCATAAAATTCTAGGGTAACTACAAGGGTTACCTTGGAAAGCTTAGATGATATCTAATTTTTACAATTATTTTCACTGCTCTGAATATTTAACTCCCTGGTCATCCATTAATCCAAGTACCTTGTATCATGAGCAATTAGACAATAGATAACTTTACAGGAATACAATTGCTGCCTAGATTCAAAGGTGGTGAGGATAACAGAAATGTCTTTTAAAATACCTTCTAAAATGGAGCTACAGGCATAAACACAAATATTCACCTCATCTATTGATGGATAATGAAACACAGAATGCTTATGTGCATCTCTGGCTTGGTTAATAAAATAGACTAGCACCACATTTAGCTTAGCAGCAATAATATTACATATTTTTTCTCAGATAAAATGAGCTGTGGCAAATTTTTTTTTTAGCTAAATGTCTGAGAAAGCTTGCCCTCTAGGCTCCCTGTGTCCTGAATATGCCCTCAGAAACGGGCGGCAGATATACCAACGAAAATATATGTCACATTTATTTTCTATCTATATACACAAACTCTGTAAGGGGGTGTTTACAGTCACCCTGCACAGGCATCGATATCCGGTCAGTGAGACTGTCTTTACAGAATGTTTGAGTATGGGCAATTGAATCAAACAATTCACAGAACTTAGAATCGAAACGAATTCAGGAAGCGTTGGGGGAGGGGTTGGTCGGTGACCGGCAGCCCTCCACCTGCAGCAATCCAAACGCTACCTTAACTGGAAACTCTATAAAGAAAGGCTTGGCCTACAAGCTGAGAACTTCGTGAGGTCTCTCCTTAATAGCATTTATAGTCCAGAAACGTGGCACGGATGTGCCGTAAGACGGAGACAGGAAGTGGCGCCGGCCGCGTGGCTGCACCGCGTGGCTGCTGCTCCTCCCAGAACACAAAGGTCTCCCGCTCGAGGGGGGGCTGTGGCAGGTCAGCGATGCTGGCTCACACGGGCTGCTGGCGTTCCTCCTGCAGCAAGGGATCACGCAGTGGTCGATCCCACGGGGTACTGTCCACGGCACCGCACGCAGCTGGGTGATGGTGGCAAAGGAGCGTGAGGCCTCTTGGGGCACTGGCTTGAGTCCTGGGCAAGGTGGACCAGGGCAGCACTTGCACGCACACACTCACAGGCTCCAACGCGATGTGTGGGGGGGGCTCATTTACCAAACGATCCCTATTGACCATTTGCCCCAGGGAATACTGGCCCAATGAGCATCTGTTGCTAACGCAAGATTAACCAATGGACTAACACCTACCAAATACGGTGCAAGTGTATGCTATACCCAGGCTTTTTACCTGGACTCAGTGGTGCCAGGATCCCCCCTGCTGCCCCCAGAAAGGAGGGGGAAACAAAGGAGGGTTAACGCTCAGAGGAGTATGTTCCAGAAATGTTTGTGGCACAATCCTGACCATAAGCATCCTTCACTACACCCTGCTTCATGTTGTATAGAAATATGCACCTTAAACCTTCACTGCACAAACCAAACCAGCATTTTAGAAAGGAGAAATGAAAATTCATATGAACTGTCACAAATAAAACATTACACTGAAAAATATTTTCTCTTTTGCAGCCTGTAGTTGTACTGAAAAATATTTTCCCTTTTGCTTAATTGGCAAGCATCTGCCTCAGATGCATTCTAATGAACAAATGCACGTGATAAAACAGACTGGATCCTGACAGGGTATGAAGCAAGTGCCCTAAGGAACAAGTTGTAACCTTTACACAAATGGGGTGATTATTTCTGAGCTGCAAATACCTAATGGCTGCACACCGGCAATTAAGTTTTTAAAATTCTTTTTTCCATTCTATGGCAGAACTGGATAAATTGTGTGATGCTTTTTCACAAACATCTCCTCCCTAAATATCCCCACATTGTAATTATACTGCACTCCAGTCTGTCACAGGCAGGCTGGCTGCAAGGGACTAGTGTCTATTTCCTCTTTCTCCTTCCTCTCCCAAAGAGCATTCAATGTCATCTTGGGCATCAGTGCATTTTTAGCAGGAGCCAGGCAGTGCTTTCCACTTCAAGATGTAAAGGCTGGAGCATGTGAAAATCGAGAGAATAAGCTACATCATTTTCTCTAGATAATCTTGGAGTAAAGATGGAGGGAATCAAAGGATCAAAGGAAAGATTTAGAAAGGAGAAGGCATGCCTGAGGTAGAGAAGGAATCAATGTGGATGTGATGGGACAGGGGAAGATAAAGGAAAAGCCCTGTGACAGAAGGAACAGAAATCATGTGAAATGGAGTTTGAAAGGATAAAAAGTAGCAGTTTCTCATCAGTTATATTTGAAGATTAAGGTGAGAGAAGCATTAATACTCCTTGTGCATTGCTATCACAGAAGGAAGGCAAGTGTATACGTACTGGCATTGAACCTATGCGGGTAGCTTTTGTCAGACTGGGAATGGTTGTACTTGGGGGCTCAATCCATGCCAGCCTCTGAGCATTCTTCGCTGTGCTTCTGCACCACTGGCCAGAGCGATGCAGCACAATGTTTTCAGTTATGCCTCATTGAGGTGTAACTGCCCTATGTTCCCCATACCAGGAGATTTCAAATGTTAGTCTTCTAAACTTGTAGTGATTTGGAGAACAGCAGCAGATAGAGAATCCTGAGGACTGAGTCTCTTGTTTACTCATAACCATGGGTGCAAAGGGGTAGACAGTTCCAGGTCAGGCTTGCTGTCTGGCCCAGGTATGGTATCTGCAACCATGGGAGTGGAGAGCATGATTTCCTAGGATGGGAACAGGCAGGGTAATCACAGATGAGTGATTTGCAAAGGCAGGACTCATCTCACCATACTTCAATCAGCTAGTCTAGGCCCATTGTCTGGGCTAACTCTGAGACCAATGGGGAGAGTCAAACACTGTAGTGTAGGACTCATCTCATGTTATGCTTTGACAGGCACTCCTCTACAATAATGCCAAAAACCGATTTGAAAATGCCTAAAACTTTGAAAGGTTAGCAGTCTCACTTTCAGGGTATAACTACTAGGGATTGTCTGACACTACTGAGCTCTTTGAATCAAACAACTCTCAAAATAGTGAATGCTATCAGTCTGGGCTAGATATCAGATGCCTTAGAGCTCATCCTCCTCCTACCACTCTCTCTGAATTGTTGCATTCCTCATACAAAGGGAAAATGAAGTGCCATATTTAATGGCTCTTGAAAGAACCACCAAATTGTCACGTACTGCTATTTCAACTTCCTCAGCTGAATCTGCCATAAATGGGATAAAATGCACAAATTTTTCTTCGTTACAAGCTTACAAAAATAGACTGCAACTTCTTGCCTTAGTTTGAACTAAATCATGGAATGGCCAGATCTTAACAGAGGAAGAAAAATACAGAAGAACCTTGAGAGAACTAGTGTCTCTGCTGTGATATCAAGCTCTACCAGGAAAAGCAAAAGCTTACTAAATTTTACCAATTAATGTGTAAAAGAATGACTGACAAAGATGATCATCTTAGTTGCTTCTAAATGAAATATTTTTTTTACCTTGGAAAAGATGTTATGTGTTGTGTATTTCTGTCATGGTAGGGCCAAACAGCCCCAGCACAAACCGAGACAGACAGTCATGTGTCTAGACGTGGTCTCCTTCCTGCACAAAGTCGGGGTAATGCAGGAAAAGGAACAAAGGGGACAGGACCATGTCTGGTAAACAACTCTCATTCTGGGGTAAAGGCACATGTACTGGCACTACTTCTGCCTGACCAGGCCTATGCATCTGCCTTTTATGGCCACAGCCTGGCAAAACCCCTTCTCATTGGGTAACTATGTGCTGGTTTCAGCTGCCCTATTGGCCCAATTGGATCTCGGGCAAGATTTATATACAGACCAATTCTAGTCACCTTGCCTTGATTAAGCCCTGCCTTGCTTAGGCCTTGCCTTGCTTGAACCTGCTTGAACATGTCTGGCTTGAAGTCGCCTCCAGTTGCATCAGCACAAGTGTGCAGTCCAGAGCCTGGGCTAAAGCCATGAGCCTACACACTACGAGAGAAGACACAAGCCTTGGACCTGGAGCCAAGCCTGCTTCCCTATGCAACTACAATTTTGCATGCCTCAGTTTCCCCAGGACAAAGCAAGTGCCTGTCATGAGAAGCCTCATAACCAGCCCTCTGTCCGCTGAAGCCAGACCAGCCCCGGGACCGTGTGGCATTCCTGCTAGCAGCCTGCTGTGCCTGGCACATGAGAGAGCCCCAAAGCCTCAATGCACAGCAGCAGCACTTCCCACTTGGGTGGAACCAGCTGTGAGTAATTTGGCTTAACGGTTCCTGTCGAGTCTCCCCCGTGTGGCGGAGCACATTTCACTCCTGGGGATTGAATCTCTTTCTGTTATTTCCTACCGGTGTGCATACAATTGTTAGAATTGTTACAGGGGCCTGAACACTGCACACCCCATGGTAAATATAGATTCTAACCCTACATCGAACCTATTTAATAAGTTTTGGCAAATTTTCATATTAAATAGAAGGTTATTGATATTTTTATCAATATATGCCATATTGTTTATAAATTAAAACTGTATTCCTTAACAATGTCTCTATTGTGTGCTATATATTTTTTAAGTATAACCTATAATATGAATGCATTTACATTTTGTTGAATGATCAGAGGCACCTTAAACTCCATTGCACAGGGACTACAGTTAGTAGCAATTTAAAAGTTCTGATCTTTTCCCCAAACAAGTAGCCTTAACAACATCTTACTAGCGAAATACTGCTAGTATGAGTATGAAAGAGATGTGAAATGGGCATATGCCTTGATATAACATTGTCCTTCATTGTAACCAACCTCTAACAATACTGCCAAGAACTGTTACTCAAATAGTGGATCAATAACATACCTACAGAGAAGCCTTGTTCCAATCTTGTTTCTCACATAATAAACAGGACTAATAACACTATTTGATTAAAACACATATGACAGAAGACATTATACAAAGATAAAAGTTTGATGACTTTATCTCATGTGGATTCAACATCACGTTCTCTTCAAAAGAAGTACTATTTCCTTTGTCACATAATGCCAGTATTCCACATTACCAGCAGCACTTTTGTAGTATTCCTAAAATGCACATGATGCTGCATATTCATGGAAGTACCCTTTAATTAGGGGACCAATTCACTGAGGAATAGGGGACTGGTAGCATCCACAAAGACTAGCAGAACAGAATGCAAAACATAAATCCTGTCAGAAAAATGTAACAGTCAAAAAATACTAACTAAGGGGCTCATTTCTTCTGCAAAGTTTGTACATTTCTACTAAATGAATTATATTCTTATTATGTCACAATGTTCAGCACACTCAGATCCACACCATTTGCTCCCTCCAGTAGTGTGGGAACCCGAAAAGGGAATAATAATGGAACGTGTAGATGGCCTTCATGCCTGTGAGGCCTCTGTGCATGATAAGGGATGCTGTACCTCCAAACCATGTGAGAAAAGGATAGAGCCAAACATAACAAAGAATTGCCTCCTTGAAGTGCATGGGAAGGCAACTGGGGAGAAAGGCACCTGTTTAAATAAAGATAAATCGGTGTGCTTAATGAGGTGGGCTGTGGGAAACTGGAACTGTAATATTGACCTGTGTCTCGATAAATAGCCACTGGCTCCGCAGGTCTGGGCCATTTCACCCACCCTGCTCCAGTGGTCACCTCTTTCCAACTGGTCTGTCAGTTGTATTTCTGCCCGCCGGGCTGAGACCAGCAGGTCCAGGATCAACATATCACTTGATACACTCAAGGAAAAACCACAGTAGGACAAATTTTATGCATTCAACAAAAAACTCTGGTGTTTGTTATTTTAGTGGAAATTACTGAATAATCTCCTCCAGTTGCCTGTATCTGATGTATCAGACCAAACAACACAAGAGCAACAAGACATCCCGTTTGAGCAAGTCACATCTAACTTTCTTAAAACGCAAGTACTTTCCTTTGTCTTGGAGACATACCTGGTTTATGATGAATTTAGTTAATGTTGTACTCGGGGCTCTAAATCTATCTTTGTAATCCTTCTAAATATCTCCCTGATTTTTCTCATTTTTTTCCATTCACCTCCTAGACTGCAGGTTGGTTTCCATATTTATTTTTGTGTTGGCATTGGTGAGGCCGAAGCACAAAAGGATGTGCTACTAACAGTAATTCAGCTGTTATTTATAATAAATGCAGTATAAAGTAGGCAGTGTGAATGAAAACAAGAGTATGTAAAGGGATTTAATTTCTGGTCTCTTGGTGTACAAAGTTGAGAGTGCTCAAAAATTGACTAAGAATTCATGCATGGGAAACACTGCCACATATCAGATTTCATACTAATGATTTTTATCTGGTAATTGCCAGTATCATAACTTATTGAGCAATATTCCAGTGCTAAAAAGGCAATTTCCCCAGTCAGAATTTCAATTATCACATATGATTGTTCATATCTTTTCTCAGGCTCCTTTCTAATACACCACTGAATGCTTCCTTTACTCAAGACAACACACATAGGCAAAAAGTATACAAAATGTGTATTTCCCATGGCATAAGCTCTGAATAACAATTAAGCCTTATGACAAAAGTACATGATTTTTCATACTACCTTTTTTTTGCTGGCAGAGACAGATGCTATTATTAGTTCTGGACTTGTGTTTTGTCCGCTTTTACTAGACTCTTATGCAAAGCAAGAGATAACATGAGTGCAAGGCCTGCAATACAATCCCATTGCTGTGGCATCATGTTGGTTAGAATTTTCTCTTTTATTTCTCTTCTCCTCTGGTCCTTTCAAGCTATTTGAAGACACTAATTTTACTTAAGGGTAAGATAAAATAAGATCATTGTTTTCCAGACTGTGCTAGGGACCACATTATCTTTAATTTCTAGTTAATCAAAACAATTTATGTTCTTGAGCAAGAACATTGAGCAGTTCATTAGTTCCTCTCAAAGAAAAAAAAAGTATTTACCACTGTGTCTAACAAAGAGCATTCAATGCCAGTGTCACACTAATATCAACACCAAGAGTAATATGAGCTTTCATAAAAAGTGCTTGTTAAATGCCTTTTAATTTTTTAAAGTTGTTATGATTTGAAACTTCTCCCCTCTAGCACAACATTAGGCTAAAAAGGTTACAAAACAGAATCTGTATTATCACAGATGCTTTATTCATTCAAAAACTCTGCATGCAGAAAGCCCCAATGATGTCATGTGCAATTAGAACTGGCATTTTGACTTTGTGTGCATCTCTAATAAGCTGTGCAGTGCTTCTGCAACAAAACTACTCCTATTAAGAGTCCATAAACCAGTGGTAGATCACAGAACAGCGCCTGAGCAGCAGGAGCTTTGCTGAAAGTTTGCTAACTGCCTGTTGGACAAATCCTCCTCCATGCTGAGGGATCTCTTGTAACTCTAGGACAAAAATGTTCGATGTCCGGAAGACGTCATGAGAAAAGCTACCTAGGAATGCACTTGAAAGAAAAACCTTACAAGGCTATGGGAGCTCTGGTTAAGGCAATGTTGCATCCAATAAAGAACACAAAAATTTAAGTCAGTAGAGTTATTTCTGGGAAGAGTTTCACCTGCCAAACAGGAGGTCTCCATGCTGCAAACTGATCTCTTATGTTTCCCTCATCCTTTCAAAAAGGACAACATTCCCATTGACCTAAATTAGTATTTTTAAAATTTTTGTTGCATCTTTAATTAAAAAATTAAATTAAATCAAGCAGAAGAAGCCCACTAGATGAGGAAGAAAATCACTAGAAGAAATCATGCATAATCAGATATTAATATTCAATTGGTTGAATACATTTTGCATTGATCTAACTATACAGGACATAGCATAAAACAAGTGTAGGATTACAATACATTTAAATCAAGTATTGATTCTGTTGTGCCACACCTGATGGGTTCTTATTTGCAAAGGCATTAGCATTATACCTCTAATAAGCATCAAAGTTAGGAGCTGGTTTATTTTGGTTATTCACAGAGACTTGAGATGAATGCAAAGATTACCACCCAGTTTCCACACGGTGTGTATCTGCAAATGTCAATACTAGCACGCAGGCACATGTTTGTTTTGGGTACAGAATCTCATTTTAAGAAACCTGAAGGCTGTTCAAAAATTACTTTCAAACACCAGCCCCTATACAAGCCATTACCCAATCAGTCAACACAGCTGTAGTATCTTGATTTGCTATCAAACTTTTCACAAAGTGTCTAGAAAGGACGAAATGACTTTCTGTGCAAAGGGTTAAAACCCCCAAACCAACACACAGCACAGACAGCAGATGACTTTTCTAAGTGTCTGGGCTAGAACACAACAATTTTTACAGCCTCTGTATCTCAAGCAAGCTACCCAAAATGCTATATAACCCTTGAATAAACCATGACCATAAAAGCAGCATTTTGAAGTATTCATTTATATAAGCCAGTAAAGTAATAATAAAAGATTAATCTAGGCATCTATCCACAGAATAAGAAGATATTTATTTTACAGTTAAAACGTAGACAAATACCTCCTCCCTCTTCTTCCCCTCACACAGACCCTTTAAAAAATTCTATTTTATCATTTTTACAAACAAGAATTTGCAACAAAAATCATCATATTTAAATACAGAAGAATTCTTGTAATGTTCTCAGGAAAACCGCACTTAATTCCTTACTTATTTTATTTCATCACCTATAAATGCAACTTAGGAGTTCAAATCTTTCACCTTGGTAAGACAAAAAGCTTTTTCACATCAAAGCATCCAAGGCAATGTATCTAGTATAATCACTCACAGTTAGACAAAGGTTTTCTTTATGTGTATTTTCTTCAGTCCTTACCTAGCTTTTTTTAGGAAACTGAAATGGAAAGAGACTTTCCATTTCTTACCCTATAAAAGCCCAATGGAGACACTAAATCCACAGCATTTTAAGGCATAAAACTTTAATCTTTTTTTTTTGTTTCTTTCCCAAGATGGATCTGCCTGTTCAAATGTTGCTCTGTTTCTGGAACCAAAACTATCGAAATCAAGGTGAAGTCAGAAACCAGCCTGAGGGGAATGTGATGTAAGCAATTACTCAACACACAAACTTCAGAAGTGCTCTGACACGTGTTATGCAGAGAAGGCAAGAGATCTCATCAACATTAATGTGACATAATAAAAACCAGTTAAACACAAAACACACAGGAATGTAACTGGATCTTTCACCTATTCAGACCTACAGCACTGCTACTTTTTATGCTATTGCACCTCCCATTTTTTTTCCAAGATTTCCCATTAAATCCACTGGCAGACACTCGTTTTATCTCTACAGCAATACTGGACTTCATTAAAAACATCAATGGCTTAGGACACTACTATATCCACTTTGTTTTCAAATGAAAAATCATTTCTATAGCTAGATTGATACCTATAATCTCCATTGTACTTACCATTATTGTTCTTGTTGTATGGCTGGAAGGTTCTGGAAAAAAGAAGAAAAATAAAAGAACCACAGCATATGAGAGTATTGTCTTTATCCATAAAGTCCTATTCTATGATATTCACCCTGAAGGCTAAGGTGCTGCTGTTCAGCTACCACCATGAACATATCAGAAATGCAGAGACTGGAAAGATTTCTCATGAAACGAGCATGAGAATCATTAGTGGTCTCAAAAACGTATGTGACTCTGGAGTGTGCTGTTCATTGCACTCATGCTCCTTGCTGAAATAGCCTCTTCTGCCAGAAAATATAAAAATGGAACTAGTTCATGATTTGTCTCAAGAAGTGTTTTTGTTTCATTTTATTTTTAACGTACGGCATTATTCAACATGGAGGACTGGCTCTGCAGAAAAAAACAAAACCCAAACACGGTAAGTATCAGCATGGTTCCATTACAATTCCCATTTGCAAAAGCTTTATAAACCCAGGCAGTCTTTTTTTCTGAGAATTTTTAGGTGGATTCTCAGTTTGAAACTGATAAAGTTTATTGAGAAATGTAAAGTTTAGAAATCTTAATGATTCCATCCTGTATGATAAATCAGGAGTCAGTCAAGAGAACTAAGAGCTGCTGAGGAATCACTACTAGGCCAATAGATAACACAGATTTCAGCCTACTGCTTATGCTTCCTCAAGGACAGAAATTTCACCCTCTCTGACTTTAAAACATTACACTTGCAATACTGTAGGCATATTCTCTTTCAAAGCAGCATAACTTCAGTAACTAAACATCCTCCTGACCAGGTTAAAAAAAAGAAAACTTGCATGACAATTCACTGGTCACCCATGAGATGCAAAATGATGCTACCAAATAGCTCACAGACTTGCTCAAAATTTTGGGTAACACATTGTATAAGCTATAGTGCACAGAGTTCTTAAGGAAGAGACATCCAGGAACAAAACTGAATTTCTGGGTAAAATACACACAATTTTGCATGAAGAGAACCAGAACAGTCTCAATTCTGCAAACGAGATAATTGTACAGTAGTCACAGTGGGTTAGTTCTTCTTGCTCCAGTTCCACATTGCAGTTCCTATGGGTGTCCCAATTGGCATGACTTACACGAAGAATTCTCTGGGGCAATTGTTACTGATACTAAAGAGATTAAAAGGACATGAGAAAGAACATCTGGTCATCTCTTTCTGAAAAGAAAACAAACAGGAATCACATTCTCAAACTGGTATTTTTCTTTCATTTTGAGGAGTTAACCAGTCTGAAGGTTCTATCACTGACAGAAGCAAAGACAAAGCATTCTAAACACCAAACATTTTGGAACCTTCAATCCAATATTTTCCAGTAATTCCTCTATCTAGGTTACATTTACATTTGTACAAGTCTTCATTCTTAATCAAATCTTATTAAAAAAATAATCTATAATACAGGTATCAATAACTTTCCATTGATAAAGTTTCTATAATGTGAAAACCTATCTAAAGCTACCAGTATTTTAGTGGTGAGCTCCACTCCTAGCCCTCTTTTCCTCTCCCTCTTTTTGCACAAAAGCTATCATAGATAAAAATACTCTTAGGTCACTAGTCCTTCAGGCAAGTTTTAAACTGGCAGTATTAAAAGAGAAATACTGTTTCCTGATATCTTCATATATTTGACACTCCTTTAAAGTAAGAGAAAATTCAAAGTTGACTGAAGAATGTTATTATCTATTCCATTTTTATCTTCACAGTAAAGTTTATCTACTTTTTTGACATCCCAGTGAAATAACATTTCAGGACCTGAATGTTCTTGCGAAAACCGAGACTGCATTCAGAGAGGGATAACCAGCTGAATAACTCAACACAACAACTCATGCTATTTACAAGCCCAACTACTCAGAAACTAAACCAAAACCAAAACCAAAACATACACAAACCAACCCTATCTCTGAGAGCACAACTGAGGAATCCTCAAGCAGAATTATCAGGTTAAATGAAAAGCACGGGGCTTCCTCTCTCTTGAAATATAGAGAGGATACATTACATAGCACTTCTAGTCACCCCCCAAAAGAATCACATGAACAAACAAAAATCCATACTTTGCCACAATTGTCCCAAAATATTCAGTCAGTCTCTCAGCTCCATGGTGTGGTGAAGGCACATTGTGCCGAGACATTGAATCTTGCCCCAGCACGTGGGCAAGCCCCCCCTCCCTCAGGAGGAAGACAAAAGCCAGGCTAGCACGCTGCTGGTGCATGCTGTGCTCGTGCATTCTCCAAATATGGAAGAATTCTAGCTTCATGCTTTCCCATAGGCTGAAGCCAGTTGCTTATGAGAATGCCCATTGGTCAAACCCAGCCTCGAGATCTTCTATAAGTATTACCCCAGTGAGTAAACAAGTGCTCTTTTCCTGCCTTCCTCCTCCATTTCTGTCTCTGTGCTAGCTCGAGAGTTAAGTCCGAGCCACTGCCTCTGCAACTGAGTTTATTGTTTAGCTTCTGTTACATACATGCACGCATATCAAGGCATCTGCATGTGAGAAGCGACTGGAGGAATTATTTCCATAGAGGAAGGATACCACGCTAAGCTGAGAAGCTAGCGTCACAGCCAGTCACACGACCGGGAGAGGAACCCCCCCCCCCCCGTCGCTACTGCATGGACTGGATCAACCCCCGAGGGTAAGATCTGCCTAATTATCGGGGAGAAGGGACTTGACCGTGCCAGGTCCCCGCGTAATTGCTTAACCCCACTATAGTGGAGAGAAGAGCGCCACGTGCCGCTCCGAGCCCTGTTAACTCCAGGGATTACTCAGCAGCATTCGTGCTTACACTGCACTGAACTCCCCCCCGGACCGCTCCGGGTATCCTGCTGTTGCTTTGAGCCCAGCAGACGAGAAGCTTCTGCCTAAGAGAACTTGCCGAGCCGGGGCCGCCCCTGCAGATCCGCGTGCCGCCGCGTCCCCCAGGCAAGTCTGCCGGCGATCGCCGTCCCGCCGTGTGGTGCGGATCAACTCTGAGGACCAGCTCGTCTCCGGACCAGCCCTACCAGCCCGTCCTCTCGTGCAAGCCAGCTCTGCAAGACCCCAGTCTCGAACCGGCGGCACACAGGACAGAGCTCCGTCTGAGCTCGACCCGAAGCCGCGCACGTCCCGTCGAGTCGCCATCTAGTGGCCAAGCGGCGGAACTGCACCCTTCTTGCATATAAATACAGAAATAGCTTGTAATTAGCTCAAATAAGTTCTAATCATAATACTAAGCCAGTTATGGGATATATTTCACGAACGTGCACTAGAACATGTATATAAGTTGGTGATTCATCGGTTATTGACAATTTTATAATAATCAATTTTCATAAATCATAAGTCATAAGTAATAAAGCAATAACCTCCCTCTTCACCACACATGGACAACCAAGTGAAAGAGAGAAATCTCCCTACTGGGAACTGAGGAACAGGCAAACGCTCCTGAAGGCTGTTAAACAGTGCATCTTGACAGACACTCTTAATGCAATGTCCATAGCTCTATGATAACCTATTAGTAAAATGTAATAAGGAAGTAAAGCAAGACCTGTTACATTTGCAGGGTAACATACAATAAAAATTTTCTTCTTTTTATACACTTCTATTCCTTTAGGTACTGAAATATCAAGACACCTGCGTTTATCCAGAAATAAAAAGCTAGGGAAAGAACTGTTTAACATCTACACATAGGCAAAAGATGTTAGGATCTACCAGAGACTACTGATTAAGGTGCCATTGTCACGAGTTAAATTCTTACATACTCTGATACCTAAACATTAGATTTTAAAAGGGAAGAGACACTGATTTCTTCCAGAAAATAATTACACTCTGATTTAGCAGGATTCTGATCGGTTATGCTTGAACACACACCAGCCAAATCTGTAGAGGACTTTGCTTTTAATTAAGGCAACTAAGGAAGAAAGCTCTTGCTTCCAATTAAAAGGGCATGAAGCATTCAGAAAGGCATGTTTTGCAGAAGGCCTGCACATCAGTCCAGCCACCAACACAGCTTGAGGGCAACAGAGCTTATTTAAAACCCACAAATATCTCAGTGTTCAGTGGAACAGAAATCAAAACTTGGGATTTTCAGTTTTATCTATCCAGTTTTAGAACACCTTTGGGCTCAAATTTCAGTGAACTTCAGTGAATTTCAGTGGCATCAGTGGACACTTGGATTATAAATGAGTTCTTACTACAAATTGTTTTGTGCCAGGCAATAACCTGTACTTGCATTTTTCCCTAGAAAGGAAATCCCAGGACACAGAATGATTCTTTCCTTAATACCAATGGTGTGCTAGTAAAGTGGATTATTCCACTTTAAACAGGATGATCAGACAACATTACTAACAAGGGGTTCTGGTGATGCGGAGTGAGTAAATTACAGTGAATGCAATTGTAGGAGCACACCATTGCACAGAACTGACAAGATGTTTAGACTTTCATTATTGGAGACAAATTGATGCACCAATGGCAGAAACTGCCTAAAGTGCTCATATGCTTGTTCTACAACGTATTTACCTGAACTCAAATAGAAAGCTGTAAAATGAATCTCCTCACATTAGAAGGTGCTTTTCCAACCATACTGACCAACTGTTTCTCCTTGTTTATGGGCCTTAATAGACTATAAAATTTCCCACTGTAAAATCATTTAAGACTAAATCAGAAAAAGTCCACTCGTAAGGGATGGTGCCAGACGCAGAATTATTTTAAGTTTACACATTATTAACCAGCAACATAAAATTTTTTTCCCTTCAGACTTCAAGACAGGATAGAAATCCCATCCTTAATAACACTCAGGTCCTTTTCCAGCTGCTCGTGAGTTATGTTTATATGTGCTATTCTTGAGTTCTACAGATAAGCAACTTGGTTATCTGATATTCATCTTTCTCTTTTATATTGATGGGCTCATCAGCAATACCAGTGAACGACAGGTGCCCTCATTCTAAACATTAAACATCTTATAGTAAGAATGAGTTTGACCTAATCTGACGAAGACCCTTAGTCTCCTAAGAGAGAAATCTGAAACCATGGAGAGACAATACACAGAGAAGAAAAAGGCACAAAACCATACAAAATTACCAAAAGCATTTTCCCCCAGGTGCAGGATCTTTCCAGTTACAGTGCCTAAGCACTTTCTGAAAGTGCATTTCCTGTTGCATTATGCACAAAAATTGTTAAGAACTACTGCTCTGCAATGATAGCTTACAAAAATTAATGAACCTAGATGACAGCAATCATAGACAGCAGGCCTTTAAGTATGAACTCCAGATCTCAAATCCACAACATGTAAACCATGAGGTAATACAGTGCTAAGCCTGTTACCTATCCAACAGAGAGGATTCTCTTTCTGCAGTTTTAATTCTTTAAAGTAATACCAGGGGCAAATAGTGACTCCAGGAACTGGGCTCTGGTTATCTGCATTGTGTTTCAAATGCTAACTTAAGTGTTGTTCTTATTGCTTGATGTTTTAAAAGCTGATTTATTCTGTCAATTACAAAAGCCAGTGCTAATGCAATTTGATGCCTGTACATTGCCTCTATGTAAAAGAAATACCAATCCGGCAGCAGAAAGGGGACAGTTCACCACGAAGTGCCTTTTCCTCTCTCAGCAATCCCACACAGCTTGCTCTTGCTAAGCTTTGATGTTATTTGAATTAGGAGAAGCATGTGTTACTCTTAGTGAACAGAGAGATGCAATTTCTTCTGTTTCAGTTGGAAATCACTACTACATAGAATTAAGGTCATAACAATTTAGGCTGGTTTATAGTTCATTAATATGTAAGGGGGAAATCCTAAACAAAAACCAAAAGTAATGGAATGCCAGATGTTTTCTGGTATGCATTTCATGCTCCAAGCCTGCCACCACAGTACAACATCTCCATCTGAGTTCATGCAGCAAAAGAAGTGTGGCCATCAGACTGAGGCAATTCTGCCACTTTGCTCTGGTAACACCTCACCTGCACCTTACTGCATCCAGCTCTGGTGCCCTCAACAAAAGAAGGGCATGGACCTGACGGTGGTGGGTCCAGAGGAGGGCCACGAAAATGACGAGGGGAACAAACATCTCTCCTATGAGGACAGACTGAGGGAGCAGGATTTGTTCAGCATGGAGAATAGAAGACTCTGGGGAGACCTAATAGCAGCTTTCCACCATGTGAAGGGTGCCCACAAGAAGGCCAGAGAGGGACTGTTTACAAAGGCCTGTAGTGATAGGAGGAGGGGCAATGGTTTTAAATTAGAGAAAAGCAGATTTAGGTTGAACATTAGGAGGAAATTGTTCACCATGAGGGTAGTGGAACACTGCAACATGTTGCCCAGGGGTGTAGTTGAGGCCCCATCCTTGGAGATATTCAAGGTCAGGCTTGACAGGGGTCTGGGCAACCTCATCTAATGGTGGATGTCCCTGCTCACTGCAGGGGGGCTGTACTAGATGACCATTCTATGATTCTATGTCTCAGCCACCAGTGACTGACATTCATATCAGTTAACAGCAAGATATCAAGGTAGAAACCCACCATTGATGAAGATATAAATGAGCTTCCCCTTCATTCTCAATAAAGATTGAGCAATAGTATTCAGAAATGACAGACTCTCTCACCCCTATCAGTTGCACCAGAGTCTAGCTGGAGGTGCATCCACGGAAAATAGAAAATGAAACTTGTGCTGCCTCAGAGAAAATCAAGACTCCAGCCAACATAAGACATATAAGAAATGCTAATCACATTCTTCTTTATTACACTTAAAAGCATTAAACCAAATATTAATAATGTTACTCATAATCTTCTTGTACTCCTCCATACAGGCCTGAAGAAGTGCCATATTATCTATTGGCTCTGAGACAATAATAATTATTTTGTTAATCATGATCTCTGTCAAAATATGGCACCCAATGCACCTTGGCAGTAAGACTGACTTTAAATGTACCAATCTAAAAACATATACTTGCAAGAGTCTAAGTGACATTTGCTTGACTGATGGAATAATTTTGTATCTGAATTAAACACATTTACATGGTTTCTTTACCACCAATTTTTAATACTCTTGGAAAAAAGCAAACCTGAACATTTCTATGTCCATGATATTAAGATTATGAAAACAGCAAGATAGGCACTGTGCTCCTTTTGTTTGCAATCAAAGCATGCATTGAAAGACAAACTCCCCGCAACAATCAACAGTATTTTGAAAGCAAAAAAGCTTATTAGTGTATTTATAGTAACAAAAACACATTGCATGAATAGTACATCATGGTCAGTGCAATTACATAGAAACCAACATTTCCCAAGTTGATCTGGTCACAGAGTTTTTTTCTGTCTACTGAAGAGAATTTAGACAAATTACAGAAAGAAAAAAAAGAAAGGAAAAAATGTACTTTAGTAATAACTGAAGACAGATTTAGATGGTAGAAGTAATTGTGTTTAAGCCAAAATGAAAAGAGGACCTGTGTTGTAGAGTATCACTGCTACGGCTTTGCTGCTTTTTCTTTGCATCTTATTTACAGTTTGCAGGCTTTTAATTAAAGAGGTTGAGAACTAAACTCACAATTTTTTAATACTGAAATAATAATTTTTCTGTTAACTAAGCACATCTTTCAGTTATTAATGACACATGCCTTCCAGTAATAAATATTTTTTCAGAAACAGAGAAGCAGAAATTGTTATCTCCCAATGACTTAGAGGTCCCAATACTGACTTTTAGAATTAGACGTCATTTTGTGCAAACTGCCTTTCCACAATTAGCTATCTGCTTGATAGAAACTAATCCGTGTGGCTAATGGCTGGCTTTACACACTCTTCACTTTGAAAAGAACATAAGTAGAAAAGACATGTTTTTAGATGTCCAAACACGCCTCCTTATGGGGACATGATCATAATAATGATGTTTATCTTCAACTTATTGCTACAGCCTTCTCTGCAGTGGAAATGTAACATCCACTTCCAGGTGCAACTCATTCATCACTCAAAGCTCAAATGGAGAATCCAGTCTAAAGGTCAGCATTGGTGGAGGAAGAAGCAGCCTTTGTTCACATTCTTACGGCACAACTACCAGACAATTCCTTTAGAACTTCATGCTCAAAGACTGCAGTGGAAATTCAGCATTGACTGTTGTGCCTATTAATACATATAACTTTTCTTCCAAGTACAAGTCACAGGGCTGTCATCTCAGTCCACTGCACAGCTCGTGTTGCCATGCATGTTATTTGCCTACTGCATAATGGCTGGTTGCACACTGTGCATATGCCCAAGTGAGCCTCTCTTCTATGTATGGCTAATAACCACTTTGTGTTGAAGTATGTAGTGATTTCTATCTAGGTATTATGAAATGTACAGTAGGTACTTTTACTGCAAGAGAGAAATAGCATTGGCAATGACAGAAAAACATGATCATCTAGTTAGAGATGTCCCTGCTTACTGCAGGGAGGTTGGGCTAGATGACTTCCAGAGAGGTCCCTTCCAACCCAGTGCATTCTATGATTCTGTGATTATGGGAAGATAATGGGAAGATCAAGTTTTACTGCCTCTATTTGGAACACTATTTCTATTAGCTTGCCTAAGAGGTTAGTTGCTCTCATTCCTGCCTCAATCTATTCTGTGAAGCATGACAGCAGACAGTCATCTCTTTTGTGCAGACTGTGTCTTGAACAGTCTATTTGAGATGCCAGCTTCTTTCCTATTTCTAATCTCAGCAACCTCATGGAATTCACAGCAAGTAAGATAATGGTTTACAGAAGTTACACCTCACAAGAAGAGTTCAGAAACACAGACATTTCTTGAAACAGAGGCCTTTCTTTTCAGTGCAAACAAATTATACTCTGCTGGATTCTCCTCATATCTGGACATGAGGTAAAACTGTTCACAGTTCCAGCTGAAAATCTTTCTTTTTCATAATGATTAAAAAAAAGAAATAAAACCAAATCACTAATACACAAACACTTTTCAGAATAAAAAATAAAAAATATTTGATAAAAGTTAGCCTTACCCATAAATGTCCATCCTTTTGGTGAACAGCTTCATACACGCTCTCCTTTTGCACCGCACTGCAATGAAGTGGCTGAATACACCAAGCTTAATTATGCATCTCCTCTGGTGCTGAGCAGAGTACAGGAAAAGCACTCCTGTACCTCTGCAACACCCCTTTTGCTTTCTCCTCTGGGAGCACTATCAGTGCAGGGTCAGTGCCTCCCTAAGGACTACCTACCTTCCACCAGCCCTTAGTTCTAGGACTACTTGTTTTAACGGACTCTGACACCGGTCCTAGGAGGATGCAAGGTGCCAAAAGCAATTTTCCCTCTGTTGCATATCACACTGTTGAGAACCCAGACTATGTCGTGTTTATAATTCAGATATTAGCAAAGAGATTGGCTGTAAACTAGCAGGTCCAGTATGTCAATTCACATAGAGTTAGTAAAAAATTTTTGCAAACCTCTGCAAAATATTTCTTCAAATAAAAATACAAACCATGTTGCATCCCTGCCTTCACCAAATGTATCATTTTCTTGTCCTTTTATATTAAGATTAGTAAGAAAAATGGTAAAAGGAGTTTTTGTAAGAGGTGACATTAATAGATCCATGTTCAGTGGAAAAGCACTGCCTTTCACTGCATTAAAAATCATTGAGATATATATATCTTACATTTCTGTTTGTCTGTACCCTCATTATTTAATGTCAGGCCCACAGTAAGTTTTGCAATTCAGACTTGAAGAGTATTTCTGTTATATTTCTTCACATACCATCAAGGCCATTATGATGGCTATAGTTTCTTTTTCCCAAAATACTTAATGAAGAGTGATTGGAAGGTGCAAGCAGTCGTTTTGAGTTTGGACTTTGAAGGCTTGGTGTTGATCTGATTACATTGGGCTTCACTGCAGGATGGATCTCTGTTTGAGACAAAAGAGAGAGAGAAATTATACATAGCTGGTATTAAAAATAAAAACATTTATATTTCCAGTAAAGAATATGGAATATGGAAGAGGTTTGCATTTGTATTTTCCTACCCTTTGAGGGTTTATATTGGAGCTACATGCCTACAGATCAAACAAATAAAAGCATTTTACAATAGTGAAATCACCTCAGTATCTCAAGCTATTAAATATTTTCTGCCATAAGAACAAGCTTCAAGGAATCTTTACAAACACAAGTCAACAGATGCAAGAGTCAGCTGCAGCCAGTCTCTGAAGCTAAAGCTTTCACAAAATTGCAGCAGGAACACCAAATCATTGAAGGCACTACACCCCCAGTTACTGCTGGACTTCCATACAAAGTCGTTACTGGGGAGCTTCAAACATCCCAGAGTATCCAGCACAGCTCAGAGAGTAGGATTATCTTGGAGAACCGGAAGAGAGGAGGGTAAGAGTGTGGTGAAGGGAGCATGCACCCAGAATTATGTCCCAAATATTGCTCACCCCCCGCCAAACCCAAACTCCTCCCCCGTCCCACCCAGTTTCAATTTCTTCTGGAGTGGGTACTCAGCCCAGATCTGAGTAAATAAAAGTCTAGGTGTCAACAAGCTGGGGTAAACAACCCAACCTGCCTTTCTTAGAGTAAACAAGATTGCAGGCTCACCTTATGGGATGCTTGTGCTTCTTCCAAGTTTGGGCATAATTCTAGTTATATGCTCTGCTGTTGGTTAAAGGTGTTTACCAAGTTTGGCTACTGGCTAAATCCTAGTCTTGAGCAAATCATAAGTATTACCCCAAATTGTAAACAAGTTGCTCTTTGCTCTTTCGATTAAACTGTGCTTTGCCTTCATGCACGTGCTCTGCCTTTGTCTGCAGTGAAGCCTGCTATCCATGAAGTGCCACCATGCCTCAGATTTTTCATAAATCATAATTAATAACTGTATTTATCACAAATAGTTCCTTACAAAATGTATCTATCTGACCAGAATGCCTCAGTGTGGCAGCTGCTGTGTTTGCCAAAAGCTGATACAGCTGAATGGAAATTTCTCAGTTATCTTGCCAGAGGCAAAAGGAAGCCTCAGCAGAGTCTCCTTGTCCTTCACCAGGAATTTGCTGAACCCATTCACTTATTCCCATCACATACTTGATTTCAAAATGCCACCACTTTGTGCATGTTTGGACAGACCAAATCTGCAAAGGAAGTCAGACTGGCTGAGGGTCCTCTGAGCCGCAGGCTACCAGCTGCCAGCACCGTGCAGGATGTGAGGCTCTTGCAGACCAGTTACAGCTAGCCACCTGACTTTCCCACTGAGCTGGAGAGCTGGGGAGTCATCTGGGTTGAGATTGTGAAGGAAGAGGGGCTGAGAAACAGATCAGAAGAGTCTGCTGCTTTCAGGGAACTAAGATCAGAAGACAAAAATTAAAAACATTGATAGGCCAAGTTTGTGTCTCCTGAGGAGTGCTTCTGTCTCCATTTTGGCTTTTCAAACAAAGCATAGAGGCTAGGAGCACGCAAAATCTAAAGTGGGGCCCAGGTATCCAAGAGGCACTCCAGCCTCTACACCTCATGACTGCCAGGCCAGAGAAACAAACCGTTGCCTAAGTTCACTGCTGACAGCAGAGTGTTCCTTTTAGAAACACCAAGGAAGGCTAATACCCAAGTGCTAGCCTGCCTGGTCTGATGCTCTTGCTCCAACAAGCCCTTACACATTGCCTCCAGATATCCATACCACCCACCCTGACTAACAACTGGCCATGGCTGTAGGGGAGGCTGGGGCTGCACACTGAGAAGCTGAAATAGCCCTTAAAAGGCCAATACACAAAGGTGGAAGAGCTAGCCTGTTTCAGCAGTATCTGAACTGGTGGAAAGGAGTAGGATGACCACAGTGACTTTGGCAGGCTGTACTGGAAACACCATGCCAGGAGAAGACAATTACCACATTTGAAAACACTTTGCTCAATGGTTAACTGCCAACTTGGTCACAGCTTGCAATCATAGCCTTAAAGCACAAATGCCCTCATTGAAGATGCTTCTGGAGGACTGTAAAACAAAGAGTAGGGTAATGACCACACAGGTGTTAGGACAGCACAGAGCTTCGCTGCAGTCCTGTAGATTTGGGTGTAAAGGCTGGTTTGACATCATCCATCTTCTCACCATTGACTCAGATGAGAGCATTTTTACTGCCTTTCACTGCAGTAATCATCTATTTTATCATATATAAGAGTCTAGGAACACCAAGCACCCAGCAGATTTCATGGCATGTCCCACGCTGCCAAGAACAAGTGTCTGTTTTGCTTTTTTTACTCAAATGGGAACAGATGTACTTAATATTATGAACACTACTGATTGCTAAAGCCAAACTTTAAACCAACGTAGAAAGACTTGCATCATTTGCTGAAAATGATAGGGACTTGGATTCTAAAATGCTCATTTAGTGAAGAAAACTGTTACTTTTCTGGGTTCACACCAGTGAAATATTATTTGCCAAAGAGATCCAGTAGTGACCACAACAATCCCAGCAGTTGCATCAACATATGAGAACTCATAAAATCCTTCTGCCTACAGCATGTAGATGCAAGTTTATGTTTTCAGAGTGAGTGAACAGTTGAAGATGGAAACATTTCCTTCCTTTGACTTTTCTCCAGTGTGGAGGTCACTAATCCTCCATTAGTGTACCATCAAGACAGACCTTTGTCTTTCTGCAGTAGAGGAAGATAGAAGGAAGACATTCTCCCTTCTAAGTTCTGGCAATAATTAAACAGCCAGGACCACTTCCCAGTGAATTGAATCTGTCCTTTGTCATCTTTACACTTCATGTTCACTCAACCTCTATGCAGAGACTCGCTTCAAGTATGTGCATGCTTTAAAACAGCATTTTCTACCTGGCTGCTTCATCACACCCGAGAGGGTTAATGAGGCATTTCAGAATTTTTGCCTGGATTATGTTACCCCATCATATTATTGTGTTATGGAATAAAAGTAATTTGAAATTTTAAAATTCCTGCTGCTCTTGTCCTTGTTCTATTGCCTTGTACTTCACTGAAAATCTCCTAGCTACCTGCACCTTCTGCTAATACACAGCACTAGCCATAACATTCAAATCACTCACATTGTCCATTAAACCACACAACGAATAACCTCTTGTCTAGATTCAGACAGTATTTCTGAAATTAAAGTAAAACAAGAGTAAGAAACAGTACTTCAACGACATATTAGAAACCCTTCTTGTAAGGTAGGTTGAAGCACCAAACAAGATCATAGCAGTAACAATTTCAACAGGTTTTCCCATTTCCACTAATGTCACCAGGAAAAAAATAAAAAGGCAAAGAAAAGTTGAAGTCTGCTACTGAGTCACTTAATTAAGCATTCTGGATTCCAGAGGTGCTTGAGCAGCTGCACACCTCTGTCTCATCTCCTTAACATGTATCCCAGATGGAAATATTATCCTGGTTTCCTCTTAACTAGGCAGTAACATAGGACATGTAATTAGCCCCAGGTCAATTTTTAGAGGGTTTGTTTAGTAAGCAGAGTGATGACTGAATAAATTACATAGATTTAACCCTACCTCCCCTAAGGACAGTGCTTGCTGCTAATGCTTAAGCTCACCTGTGGAACTGGCTGCCAAGAAGACGACAGAACAGGGATAAAGGGAAGTGATGACCCAGTATGTGCCGAGCACTGAAAACAGCAGTGCCCACAGACACACGCTTAAGTGTATGCCAATAAATGTCTGTGGGAACAACATGGAAGGAATTTTAAAAAGAAAACAAATGCTTCCTGCAAAAGCTATGCCATGATATTTAAAACAGCATCTTATGAGAAACATAATGCAAGCATTATTTACACACTGCAACATGCAAAAATTCCAAATAAACAAAAAAATCCCCAGCATCACAAACTAAACTAAAAAAAGGTTCACTAAGCTAAATGACAAACAAAATGACATTTTCCAGCTATCTTGCACAGCTAATTTAGATGCATCTGTTTAATTACTCCGGGTGTGCTTCGTATCTCTGTAGCATTTATCATTTGCCTTAACTATAGTGAGATACTTTTAAAGCAAATGCTAATCAGACTCCACGGCTATCAGGGGTATTTTAGCACTGTTAATCTTCCACAAAACCTTCACATAAGTACACATAATGCATTCTGGCACTGTTCATCCATTAACTCTCACCAAACCTACAAACTCACACTCTCAGAGATACTGAGATAGCCCCTCACCAACTGAACAACATGACACTATAAACAGGCAGTATCTTCTACGATTACACATGCTGCCATTTTTCCTTTTGGATGCTCAGATTGGTCAGCTGGATGAACCATTTCCTACCTGAATGCCTCCCCTTATAACCACAGCTCCATGGGCCTTTTTCTTAATCTCCCGGGCAGGAGGAGTCAAAATTCAGTGAGAGCAGGCACTAATTCTTCTCTGAAGTTCAGGTTTTGTTAAAACTGATGTTCAGGAAGAACAGTTGTAACTATATTAATAGCTGATTTCTACTGCAGTAAGTCAAGAGACTGCTATTGGTTACTTTGCTGTTCTGAAAAAACAATTCCCATTGATTGAAATGTTGAGGAAAACATCTAGACCAAGCTATACCCTCAGCTTCACTTCCTTAGAATAAGATCAATACACTGCAGAATTATTCTCTGATCAATGGATTGATTCCTCTATTGGTATGATAATTAATATAAAGCTTCTAGGGCATCTCAGCTACCTGAAAGGAGGTTGCAGAGAGGTGTTGGTCTCTTCTCACAACTTCCAACAGATAGAAGAGGAGGAAATGGCATCAAGTTATACCGGGGAGGGGGGTTAGGTTAGACATTAGGAAAAACTTCTGTAACAAAAAGGTTATCAAAGACTGGGCCAGGCTGCCCAGGGAAGTGGTTGCATCACCGTATCTGGATGTGTTTAAAAGCCACCTAGATATGGTGCTCAAGGATCTGGTGTATTAGTGGCCCTGGTTGATGATCTTGAGGTTCTTTTCCAACCAGTGATCCAGTGTGATTCAACTTTTTAATGACTGTGTAAGTCACAATTGCTGCAATGTCTTCTCTCCCCATTCTCTTGTGTGAGTTCACTGTCCTCTTGGCTGTGATCTCACTACAGATTTCACCACATTTTTTGGAATTATGCCATCAAAGATCAGTGTCTTAGTGTGGCTGAGGTCTCCTCCATGTAAGCACAAAGGGCACATTAAAGCAGCACTGGGCACACTGAGTACCTCCTCACTGGGTGCTTATTTTTTTATTTAGACCACCAGATTATTGTTCACATTCTAATTACATCAAGTTTCACTCTGCCATTTTAAACCAGTATCAGAAGGCCTTCTGCCTTCATTCTGCAAGTTCAATCATGCAGTTTTGCAACTGATAGCAGACCAGAATTTTATTAACTTTACAGTTTTCTTGTTCCTCAAAGCATAAATCTCTCATTCTATGTACATAAAGTGTCCATGCACACTGAATGCTCCCTTGGTTAGTAATTCCCTGGAGGCAGATACGTACCCAAATAGCCGATGATACACGAGAGTGGTTTTCTGGTGCTTTTGATCTTCAGAGGATTTGCAGAAAGCTCACAGTGTCGATCTGCATCTGAGAATTTTAAAGAATAAAAATCAGTTTGAACACTTCGCCATTACAACACATCAACCGGTTTCTGACTCTCACTTTTACCAGTAATTCCAGTTTTTTCCATTCAGCACGGATTCCTTCTTGCCATCCACACTGACGGACATTCACAGGCAGGCCACGGTCTCAGTCATGCAAGCCATGTTATGCATTGTTTAAAATACTAAAGTTTTTTTAAGTCAATTTAAGTTCTAACACAAACTTGATGGCGATTTTTGCTTACAAAATCTTTTTGGAGACAGCTAGACAAGTGAAACAGATGAACACGTAAGTACTGAAATAAAAGCAGCTCTGACCATTAATTTACACTGAATTCTTACTAATTTTCTGCAGGCTTGTCTGGCTCTAAATGGGTAACACAGAGGCACGTTGAGATTTGTCATGTCTTACACAGGACGGTGATTCATGTAATTCTCACTAAGTACAGCAGAACATAGGGACTGGCACGGCTAGGGGAAGCCAAAAAACCCACCAACCAAAAAAAAATAAATCCTCCACTATACCATTTTGTCAACAGTCATTGAGAATCAAGTATGACAGAGCTCAAAGGTCTCATAGCCTCCTGCAAAGTAAATTAAATAATCAGTGTGGTAACTACCTTAAATTTGACGCTGCAACTATGACCTCACACCCCTAAAGGCACTGTGAATGCACAAGGAGAGACTAAATGCCCCATACATGACTGTTAGACAGCTGATTCTACCAACGTAAAGCATAAATCCACGAGACCGTAGGTTTAAGCAAAGTCTCAAGACTACTGGAATGACTCTTTTCTTTTCTTTTTTCTTTTCTTTTCTTTCTTTTTTCTTTTCTTTTTTCTTTTTTTCCTTTTCTTTTCTTCTTTTCTCTTTTATTTTCTTTTTCTTTTTTTTTTCCTTTCCTTTCCTTTCCTTTCCTTTCCTTTCCTTTCCTTTCCTTTCCTTTCCTTTCCTTTCCTTTCCTTTCCTTTCCTTTCCTTTCCTTTCCTTTCCTTTCCTTTCCTTTCCTTTCCTTTCCTTTCCTTTCCTTTCCTTTCCTTTCCTTTCCTTTCCTTTCCTTTCCTTTCCTTTCCTTTCCTTTCCTTTCCTTTTTCCTTTCCTTTCTCCTTTCCTTTCTCCTTTCCTTTCCTTTCCTTTTTCCTTTCCTTTCCTTTCCTTTCCTTTCCTTTCCTTTCCTTTCCTTTCCTTTCCTTTCCTTTCCTTTCCTTTCCTTTCCTTTCCTTTCCTTTCCTTTCCTTTCCTTTCCTTTCCTTTCCTTTCCTTTCCTTTCCTTTCCTTTCCTTTCCTTTCCTTTCCTTTCCTTTCCTTTCCTTTCCTTTCCTTTCCTTTCTCCTTTCCTTTCTCCTTTCCTTTCCTTTCCTTTTTCCTTTCCTTTCTCCTTTCCTTTCCTTTCCTTTTTCCTTTCCTTTCCTTTCCTTTCCTTTCCTTTCCTTTCCTTTCCTTTCCTTTCCTTTCCTTTCCTTTCCTTTCCTTTCCTTTCCTTTCCTTTCCTTTCCTTTCCTTTCCTTTCCTTTCCTTTCCTTTCCTTTCCTTTCCTTTCCTTTTTCCTTTCCTTTCTCCTTTCCTTTCCTTTCCTTTTCCTTTCCTTTCCTTTCCTTTCCTTTCCTTTCCTTTCCTTTCCTTTCCTTTCCTTTCCTTTCCTTTCCTTTCCTTTCCTTTCCTTTCCTTTCCTTCCTTTCCTTTCCTTTCCTTTCCTTTCCTTTCCTTTCCTTTCCTTTCTCCTTTCCTTTCTCCTTTCCTTTACTTTCCTTTTTCATTACCTTTCCTATACTTTACTTTCCTTTCCTTTCCTTTTTCCTTTCCTTTCCTTTCCTTTCCTTTCCTTTCCTTTCCTTTCCTTTCCTTTCCTTTCCTTTCCTTTCCTTTCCTTTCCTTTCCTTTCCTTTCCTTTCCTTTCCTTTCCTTTCCTTTCCTTTCCTTTCCTTTCCTTTCCTTTCCTTTCCTTTCCTTTCCTTTCCTTTCCTTTCCTTTTTCCTTTCCTTTTTCCTTTCCTTTCCCCTTTCCTTTCCCCTTTCCTTTCCTTTAATTGTTCTGAACTATTTGGTTGTGTGTCTTCCAGAAGCACGTAAGTAATCACCATACAGGGTTTCCAGTATCCCTAGAACACAGGTATTCTATTTTGTGAAAAAATTCATTCATGTGTTGATTTTGCAGAGTTCTCTCACATGAAAACCCATCCTCTGTATGCATACCTACATGCACCCCTTTATACAGGTCTCACACGTGGAGATTCCACACATGCACACGCAGAGGGGTTATGAACAGGTTAATACAACTGTAATTCCACTTTGTCTCCACCTTCTGTTTTGCCAACACATTCTTGTTTGCTTCTTTCCAGCAGACAAGAGGGAGTGCACAGTCACATGAAGAGAGTAAGACACTATGTTGAACAACTTACAATCTCTTTGCTTTATATCTAGCTCTGTACAAAAATCATGCAGGTCACAAAACCACAGCAATGGCTGAAATAAGTATTTCAGCAAGCTCACAGATGTTTTCAGTGGAGCACACAATGCACAGTTTATTTCAATATATTAAGAAACGTACTTGAAATTCTAGAAATGCTTGCTGGTATCTGGATAGTCCTAAAGTTCCAAAGCCTAACAAAGTATTTTATTATTTTAATAACAAAAGAAACTGTTCTCAGTGAAAAACAAACAAACAAAACCACCACCACCACCAAAAAAAGAGGCACTCAATCTGGTGCCTGAAATATTTTTAATATTCAGTAATGTTTGAAGTATTTTAAGTGACACGAGTAGAAAAATGTGTCTCCACTGTCTCCTTCAGTAAAATAAGCATAGACTATACAGTAAGCATTTCATAGTTACCTTGGGAACAGCAAAACATCATCTAAGAAGCAACTAGAAAATTTTCCATCTACATGTCTTCACTGTAAAAAAAGACCTTGAATCATGGTGAGATATTCATATGCTGAGTGAGAATACCAACTGCAAAGAGAGCACAATTTCCATGCTTGAGGCGAAGCATGTTCAACAAAGGTACCAGATGGGTATTCCAAAGCACACCTACCTATTAAAAAAGTTAATATGGTTAACAGCAGCAAACTTTAATCCACAATATGGTATTCCCATAAAAAGGATAATAAAGTTGATGTTCTTTATTCACTACATATAGAAAGACATGAGTTAGACTGTGTATGACTCTTAAGTGTGAAACCATAGAATAAAATTTAGGTGGGAAGTTGTCAAAACCAAAACTAAACACAAGTCCTAAACCCAAATATGGGTGTTTGCACAAACAATAAAAGTCTTTGTAAGATCAGTGAAACAGTGTGAACTAGAAGGAAAAAAATTAAAATCAGTATTATATTTGATAGTGTTTTTCCAAACATATCAAAAGCAGAAAGTGAGATGTACACAGAACTGCTCTGACATCCAACCTGGCACTTCAGTTAGCTCTAACAAACTGTCACTAAAGACTGCTGCTGTCCAGCTCTTACAGAATAAAAGAGAGCATATTTTTCAGGGATTAGCACCTGATTAAAATGAATTGTCCATGTAATCCCCAAAGGATCTATGCTGTTCAACATACAATAGAGCAGCACAAGAGGTGATTAGACAGTTGAAGTTTCCTGATAAATTACTGAGCACAATAGAAACTGAAACTAATTGCAAAGAAGATCACCAGCATCAAACAATAAATGTGAACTGATTCTTAAGGGGCAAAAGGACTGAAACATACAGCTATAACAATGGGTTCTATCATCCACCATGCAGCGGAAAATTCAGGAAGTCAATGTCAACATCTTGCTAAAAATATTTAGACAAAAATAAAGAGTGGTCACTTTAAAAGAAAACTAAATCAGAACACTAGAAATTATGATGATATGAAAACATGTACCTCCTCAAAAATGATGAGACATCTGCATCTTGAAGGGCATGTACTTTGGGGCAATATGGCCCTAAAGAGGAGATAATGCAATCACAACATTGCAGCCCAAAGTGTGAAATGGATTCTTTGTAAGGCTTTAAATAGACCAAGTTCTTAATCTAAAGTAGTCAATGACATCAGGAGTGCTTTGGAGAAGATGAGAGCAAATGAGGCTTGTTCTTTCAGATTTTAAAAGGTTGGGGTTTTTTAAAACTAGATTTGTAGGTCTCTCAAGCTTAGATTCATTAGAGAGCTATTCCTCTTTGACATTGCATCATATTTCCGTCAATGTTCAGATTATATAATGAATCTTCTGCACTCTCTGTATTCCCTGAATTGTATTCTTCTCAGACACTTTGGGAAAAAATAGCGTGTCCTTTCAAGTATTTGATTTGCTATTAAAATCTCTCACAAACTGTATTCAAAGGTAACAGTAGAGAAAATTTTCTCATCCTCGATGTACCCAATAGTTATGCTGCATCTATCAAAATCAAAGATGCAAAGCATTGTTTGTGAGACAATCCTCATGAATATTGCTCACTTCAGAAGAACAGGTGGGTTTACTACACTAAAACAGAGGCTGTATGCTTACAAAGACAAATTGGTAATATTTTCTGTATTTACTTAATTTTCCTTTATCAAATCAGATCATAACAAGCAAGTACGGTATCAAACTTGCTACTAAACCTGCAGATTTAAAGTTATATTTTGATCATAAAGAGTATGCCCATTTCAGGTAATTTTATATACATATATATACACACACACACTCTATACAGATAATATATTGTCATACATTGAAAACGTTGTCAATCATGTCTTCCTAGAGTGCAGCTGCCCAAATCCAAATTCATTATAATTAGTACACACATTGATAAAACTATAGCCAAGCAAGGAAAAAGAAAAAAAAATTAAAAACACCCAACCACCACCATATCCCACAAACAAACCACCAACAAACCACCAACAAACCACACCAAACCACAACAAACCACCAACAAACCACAACAAACCACAACAAACCACCAACAAACCACAACAAACCACAAACAAACCACCAACAAACCACAACGAACCACCAACAAACCACCACAAACCACCAACAAACCACAACCAACCACCAACAAACCACAACAAACCACCAACAAACCACCAACCACAACAAACCACCAACAAACCACCAACAAACCACCAACAAACCACAACAAACCACCAACCACAACAAACCACCAACAAACCACCAACCACAACAAACCACCAACAAACCACCAACAAACCACCAACAAACCAGCAACAAACCACCACCAAACCACAACAAACCACAACAAACCACCAACAAACCACCAACAAACCACAACAAACCACCAACAAACCGCAAACAAACCACCAACAAACCGCAAACAAACCGCAAACAAACCGCAAACCACCAACAAACCACCAACAAACCACAACAAACCACCAACAAACCACAACAAACCACAAACCACCAACAAACCAGCAACAAACCACCACCAAACCACAACAAACCACAACAAACCACCAACAAACCACCAACAAACCAGCAACAAACCACCACCAAGCCACAACAAACCACAACAAACCACCAACAAACCACCAACAAACCACAACAAACCACCAACAAACCACCAACAAACCACAACAAACCACAAACAAACCACCAACAAACCGCAAACAAACCGCAAACCACCAACAAACCAACAACAAACCACAACAAACCACCATCAAACCACAACAAACCACAAACCACCAACAAACCAGCAACAAACCACCACCAAACCACAAACAAACCACCAACAAACCGCAAACCGCAAACCACCAACAAACCACCAACAAACCACAACAAACCACCAACAAACCACAACAAACCACAAACCAACAAACCACAACAAACCACAAACCACCAACAAACCAGCAACAAACCACCACCAAACCACAACAAACCACAACAAACCACCAACAAACCACCAACAAACCACAACAAACCACCAACAAACCACCAACAAACCACAACAAACCACAACAAACCACCAACAAACCACAACAAACCACAACAAACCGCAAACAAACCACAAACCACCAACAAACCACCAACAAACCACAACAAACCACCAACAAACCACAACAAACCACAAACCACCAACAAACCACCAACAAACCACAACAAACCACCAACAAACCACAACAAACCACAAACCACCAACAAACCACCAACAAACCACAACAAACCACAACAAACCACAACAAACCACCAACAAATCACCAACAAACCACCAACAAACCACAACAACCCTCAACAAACCACAAATCACCAACAAACCACCACCTCACACACACCCCCCTTAAAAAAAAGAAAAAAAGAGGAAAAAAAGAAACCAAAGAGAAAAGCCCTCAGCAATCTTGCTGGGCTGAAGTGTTAAGGTTCACAGATGCATGGCTCAGTGCCATGCATGTATCAACACATTTTAAAGCTGGAAACAGATCTAATTTTGTCAGTAACTCTGGAGGAAAATGCCCACTGTGTTTTCCCCTCATTAAGTCACCTTTCACAGACAGGATCGTTTCCTTAACTCTCTAAAACCCAACCTAGCCAAACTACAAAGAAGCTATTTTGACTCGTTTAGAGAATGGGGGGTTCTCTTTACTGAACAGTTCGCCAATTCTAATAATTCTTGAAAATCCATCAAACAAGTTCATGTTCAACAACTGCAGCAAGTCTGTTACCTTCAGGCAGAACAAAGTCTGAGATCTCCATGATGGGTCGTGCTCCTAGCAGGAGACGCCATGCCTTCTCTGCCTCCTGGTAACCATCCCTAGATGGAACTGGGATGTAAATGCATTGATTCCACAACCTTCTGCTGGCCTCGGAGGAGGGGTCATGCGATACCGCTCACTAATGAGAAAAAAATTATCTAATTCTCTGCACTAACTGAAGAGATGAAGCACACAGACTAGGACTTTGTTATCTGCCAGTAGATATAACAGGCCAGTGTGGTGAAGGCACCATATGCCCAGAATTAAGCCCCAAATACTGTAAAACTTGTCCCAGCACGTTTGGCCACATTCCCCATTCTACCTTCCTTTCCAGAATGAGTACTCAGCCCAGAGCTGAGGGGGAGACAAAGACCAGGGCACCAGCCGGGCGGCAAAAACAACTCCACTTGCCTTCTAAGGGGTAAACAACTACATGCACCCATCGCATGGGATGCTTGTGCTCCTGCCATGTAAGGGCATAATTCTAGCGTCTCACTTTCTAAAGGCTAAAGCTGTGTGTTGACAAGATTGCCTATTGGCCAAATCCAGCCTTGAGAAACTTGTAAGTATTACCCCAAGTTGTAAACAAGTCGCTCTCTCTTTGTTCTCTCTCTTTGCCCGAGCTTTGTAAGCTCTTTGCCTAGGTACCATTGTCTTTGCTACTGAGCTCCAGGCCTAAGCTCCATAGCTATTGCTTCTATCAAGCTCCACTCACAAGCATACTAGTGGCCTCTGCAATACAGAGGGAAGCCAGCAACCAGGAAGGGTTGCTGAGCCTCAGCACCCGGAAATCTGCAAAGGACAGTCTGTCGTTGAAGCTACAGGCAGTGTTGACAGTCCCACTGGACCATGTCTTAAAGAGGACAGCACCCCCGAGGGTAAGACTGCCCAGTTGACAGGAAGACAGGACTAGCCTGAGTTTCAGCAGCCCAAATGTCTGCCACGGCCTTAAAGCAGCAGACGACAAGCCCCAGTCTCTGTGCTTAGCTTGGAAAACAGGAACAGGACCCAGCTGCATCCTGCATGACCCCGCCATTCACAGGAGATAAAGGGAGTGCCCACATTGCTGCGCTGCAGCCATGTATGTGCCAGGGAACTTCAGAGCACTGTCCGTGCCTTTGATTCAAAGTCGGGACCAGCGAGAGTGAGTCCCGCCAGCTCACCTGAGCCAAGCCAGGGGCCGCCACTGCTTGGTGCAGCTGCGCTCCTCCCCCCCTCATCCCTGCCTTGCAGTGCAGGCCAATCCTGAAGGGTCCAACCCTGCCAGGACCACTCCCCAGAGAGCCAGCACCAGCCCTGTTAGCCCTGAGCCCCCGGCAGCCACAGCTGCACTGTGGGACCGCCCAAGCCCTGCTAAGAGAACCTGCTGACTGGCTAGCCTATGTCTCTACCTCCCCTACAGGCCTGCCAGCAGCATCACCCACAGCCTCAGCCCCAGGAGCACCCCCGCCCCCCAAATGCACCAGCCCAGAAGCCAGCCCCAGAACACGCCAGGCAGGTAGCAGCCAGCTTGCCATGACCTAGAAACTTGCTTTGATACAAACAAGAGAGACAGTGTATCTTTCACATGTGCAGCACCCACTAACACTCAGTTTAAAGCCTCCCCACCCAGCTGCATGACAGTTCCTAGCTTACCTCTCTGACACACCGACACATTCCTGGTACACAGTTAAAGCCGCCAAGCATCTTGTCGAGTAGCCATCTGGTGGACAAGTGGTGGAATTGCACCTTTCATTCTTTAATCAAAATTAATTCTGTAAATATTCTAATTGGGCTCAAATTGTACATACAAAACCAGTTATGGGATATATCTCACAATCGTGCACTAGAGTCTGTATATAAACAGTGATTAATAGGTTATTAATAATTTAATAAAAAATTATTTTTCTATTTCACAATTCATAATAAATACTCTCCCCATCACAGCCAGAGAGATGATGCATCTGGACTTTAAAAAAATGCTATCTGCAATCTAGTTTCACCTAAAAGATGGTTAGGCTGGCAATTAACATCCTCAGAGGCTTCTGTGCCCCTTCAGAATAAAAGAAGTATCTGCAAATGAGTTCAGGTATACTGCAAAAATCAATTTGTTTTAGAAGCAAGCTCTGACTGGCTTTTGCAGAATTTTCTCAGAACTGGGAATTATTTTCATTTACAACCTGGCACTTCAACAAATTGCATATGACTAAGAAGGCATCAAACCCAGCTCACTGCTGGGATAAGTGCTCTACCATCCTTCTGTCTTTAGATTTCATGGTTTCTGAGTGTTGGTATGTTGCCCACTGCAATATAGTTGTTAAATGCAATTACATTTTCAAGCACTGGTGTGGCTCACACAGAGTCAGGCAACTCTGACAAAACAGCTGAACAGTCATGAGACTCAGGTTCCAGTACATCAACATAAAAATCAATCGCCAAATTAGTTCTTGAACACCCTAACCATCTCACGTCATATCATAGGTGACCTGATACTCTGGCCAGGTTATTGTGCAAGCTTGACAGTAACTCTTGTAAAACCAACACAGGCATTAATTCAATATTGTAATTACTCAGTGGTATTTAACACAAGCAATCTATATCTCACTTTAAAATTTGTTCAAACAAACAAAACAAAACAACTTGCACTGAGCTGTCCTTAGAAAAGGATTCAAGAGTTCTCAGGAAGAAAGTGTCTCTTTAGTTGTAAGAGTGCACTGAACACATGTCATCAGATATAACTACATAGGAACAAAACTAGAAAACAACTTTTTAATTTACTTACTAATTAGGCTTTAGTGGAGTAAAAATGTGACACTGACAATGCAGGTAAGAGCACTGTACAGTTCCACGGAGAGATATTGCCAGAACACAGAGAAAAATTAAATGAGGTATAATGTGGTTTCCACTATTACACAATAATTTGAATGTTGTCTTCAAAGAGCACTGACAATTCTGCCTTTGCTTTTCAATCTATGTTAGGTCTAATCAGGAAGCATGAGCATTTGAAAAGATAAAATTGCATAGTCCAAATTTTGCTTTAAGGAAAATGAATAAAGAAAGAAAAGGGAAAAAAATCTTTCTATGCTGTTATTGTTAATGTGATACAGCACCTTTTCATTCACAAGAACAAGAATGACTATTTCTGGCTGAAAAGCTCAGCTTTTCCCTGCTTTGTTTTAAAGCTGAACTGTGTATATAACATTAGTTGTAGTACAATGCTTAACAGTATTTTTTCTTCCTTAAACAAACCCTTCATCTTCATTCTCACTGAGCTACTGCAGTGAGTAAGAAAAAGAGATAGGGATAGAAAAATTCAAGGTTCAAGTGAAGTCCTAAAACTAATTTTCCTCCATGATTCAGTAAATCTATGCCAATTGCATAAATTAAAAGGTACAGTGCTTTCCTCCCAGAAAATCACTCTTCTTTTGTATTAAGGATTAAAAATAGCGTCCTAGCCAAAACGTAGATATGCTTCTTTTGTGAAGTACAACTCATTTTGTTCACACAGTACACATAATTTCCTTAGATCTGAAAGCTGCTACTGACTTGGCATAGCTTTGAAAGAAGAAAGAAAATGGCCAACAGGACAACCGAATAAGTAAGACAAGGACAATGAACAGAAATATTCACCAAGTTCTGGATGGCTGCAGAAGCAGGTAAAGAGCTTGCACACAAAGAATGGCTGGTATTAAAGTATGTAAGAGGAAAATAATTACTCAAACCAGTTAAAATACGGTGGGAAAAGATTTAGCATTAATCTGGTAATACTGTAGAACAGACTCTTCGGTTCCAGCTAATGATCCAGGACACCAAATCCTGAAACACCAAGGGACTGCTCCAAGAACTTCATCCATGGAAGAATGGGAAACATAACCAAACTTCAAAACAATGTGCTCAGCACAGGGACAAAACCTACTGAAATATTCAGTGATTTTGCAGTAGGAATGACACACACGTGCACATAAAGAGGCTTTCTGGTGCTATCTACAACTCATAACCTTTTGTCATACTACTAGTACATTTATCAGTCATTCTTTGTATTTCGGCTATAAAATGAACAAGCATAATACAGAATTTTATTTAAAAGTAAATTTAAAAGTGGAACAGATGATAAAAAAAAATAATGAAACTATGATGAAATAATAAGCATGGCTATCACCACCACCTGATCACCACAGTAAAAAAGGACTGTATTACAGGCCACATTTGAATTCTTATGCATCCTCAGCTCCTTATTCCTGGACCAACCCCTCTAAGAAAATGTTAACATGTACAGATCTGTGCTCTCTGCTAAACAAAAAAGATCAACAGTGCTTAACAGAAAGCATGGTTTTAATGTCACAGTATTGGATTCTCCTCCCTGCCCCCAATTTACTTTTTAATGACAATTTTTTTAAGTGAATGTGATAATAGGTATCCTCTTTTTAATTCATTTGAAATGCTTCCTCAGCCTTAAATCTGTTCGGTAAAGCCAGACTTTATCCAACGTGTTGGTAATATGTTTGACAAATCAAAAAAACAAAAAGCAAAAGCACATAGACAAGAAATGTTTATTGAAGAAGAAAATAAAAGACAAAAATGGGTGGGAAGCACAGCACACAGAGATAAGAATTAAAAAAACATCTTACATTCTGCCTTAATGGCAGCACAGTTAATAGGGACAAAGGGACGTCTGGCTGCCTGCCGCAGGCGGAGGGTATTTTTGCAGACCTGGCGGGCCAGCTTTGTCCAGCAGGTGGTGTGAAGAAAGAAAGCCTGGCGTGTTTTCACTGCCGACTTCGGACTGCCGGTGTTACGAACTGGAGTCCCTTGTGTGGCCTGTCGGGACAAGTGAGTCCTAACACGGGATTCCTACAGAAACAAAACAAAAACTGTCACACATACATACACATACATCAATTACACCATTAAAAGCAACCAGAACCAAACACCACAATCTGGATAAATTCACAAGGGTAAGTGCAAGCAATAAACAAAAAGCCTGAGGCTTATGCAAGAAGCTGAATAATGGAGTGGACAGCTCTGTTGTCCACTGTGTTGTCCACTCTGTTGTCTGCTCTGTTGTCTGTGGATAAATAACGCTGTTATAGCTGAGATACAACATTTTACAGGCAATGCATAACTTCACAGAATGGCATAGGTTGGAAGGGACCTCAGAGATCATCTACTCCAACCTCCCTGCCATGGGCAGGGTGTTATGATCATAAGGAGGTTAATATTTAATAGGCAGAATGATTAATAACTTTATTAATATATTAATAACTTTATTAATAAGAATAACTTTATTAATAACTTTATTAATAAGAAAAAAATCACAGAAAATATTTATAAAACCTGTTTACTGGATTGAAATATTCAGTTGTGGAACAGATGCTTCACCAGCAGGAACATGTAACAATTGAAACAATATGAGCAAAAATCCAGAAACAACAAACAGCAATTTAAACTGTAAAGAAAAAAGAGAACATCGGCAACAGGCTGGAGGCTGCCCATAAGGGGGGAGGGGAAGGAACTCCAGAATTCTCTAGGGCAACAGAGCTTTAACAGATGCTTACAAAAATCAGATGTCACAATTGCTCACTGATCTTGGCACCCCGCGGCACGCGTGGGGATTTAAACAAAACCAAAATGGCATCAAGCACCTGAAAGCTGCAGGAACACAGTTTCACCTTCTGCTGGCTCCTGCAGCTTGTTGCTGTAGCACACACAGGGTTTATCTCCAGAGGTTCTGTAGCTGAAAGCTTTGTAGAAAAGAGGTTGCTGCTGAGGCTTGCAGGGCTTGTCGGCTTTGTAGCTTTGCCTGTTTGGAGAGGTTCTTCAGCTGCAATCGTCACAGCAGTGCTTTTTGCTTCTTCCAATAAAACAAAACTGTCCCAGGGACTCTCAGCTCCTCCTGGGGTTCATCTCTCAGCCCAGCAAGACATGTCTGTCTGCTCCTGGGCTTTACAATGCTTGCAGTGAGGGGTCTTGCAGTCTTGTCTGGGTAAACTGAAGCACAGCTCGGATTCCAAGCAAGGCTTGTGACTTCTCCCAGAATTCGGACAATTACAAGGCAAGGCTCTGGCTCTTTGGGCAGGTCCTGCCTGACCAATCTTATCTTCTATGATCAGGTGACCCGCCTGGTGGATGAGGGGAGGCCTATGGATGTAGTCTATCTGGACTTCAGCAAGGCCTTTGACACTGTCCCCCACAGCAAACTCCTGGCCAAGCTGTCAGCCCATGGTTTGGACAGGAGCACACTGTGTTGGGTTAGGAACTGGCTGGAGGCCAAGCCCAGAGAGTGGTGGTGAATGGTGCCACATCCAGCTGGCAGCCAGGCACCAGTGGTGTGCCCCAAGGATCAGTGCTGGGCCCCATGCTCTTTAACATCTTTATTGATGATCTGGATGAGGGCATCGAGTCCATCATCAGTAAATTTGCAGACACCAAGCTGGGGGGAGGAGTTATCTGCTGGAGGGTAGAGAGGCTCTGCAGAGGGACCTCAACAGGCTGCACAGATGGGCAGAGTTCAAGGGCATGAGACTGAACACATCCAAGTGCTGGGTTCTGCACATTGGCCACAACAACCCCATGCAGAGCTACAGGCTGGGGTCAGAGTGGCTGGAGAGCAGCCAGGCAGAGAGGGACCTGGGGGTGCTGCTCGATGATAGGCTGAACATGAGCCTGCAGTGTGCCCAGGCAGCCAGGAGGGCCAATGGCATCCTGGCCTGGATCAGGAACAGTGTGGCCAGCAGGAGCAGGGAGGTCATTCTGCCCCTGTACACTGCACTGGTTAGGCCACACCTCGAGTACTGTGTCCAGTTCTGGGCCCCTCAGTTTAGGAAGGAGGTTGACTTGCTGGAACGAGTCCAGAGAAGGGCAACGAAGTTGGTGAGGGGTTTGGAACACAGCCCTGGGAGGAGAGGCTGAGGGAGCTGGGGTTGCTTAGCCTGGAGAGAAGGAGACTGAGGGGTGACCTTACTGCTCTCTACAACTACCTTAAGGGAGGTTGTAGACAGGCGGATGTTGGTCTCTTCTCCCAGGCAGCCAGCACCAGAACAAGAGGACACAGTCTCAGGCTGCACCAGGGGAGGCCTAGGCTGGCGGTTAGAAGGAAGTTCTACACAGAGAGAGTGATTGCCCATTGGAATGGGCTGCCTGGGGAGGTGGTGGAGTCGCCATCACTGGAGGTGTTCAGGAGGAGACTTGATGGGGTGCTGGGTGCCATGGGTTAGTTGTTTAGGTGGTGTTGGATGATGGGTTGGACGCGATGATCTTGAAGCTCTATTCTATTCTATTCTATTCTATTCTATTCTATTCTATTCTATTTATAGATTTCCCGAGACAATGAAGGCCAATGACAGCAAAGATTAAGAGCTAAAAACCTGACACTTTAACCTATAGAGTGAGTTTTCTCCAAACGTGGCCGAAGGCACACACACCTGACCCACTTGGACCCCAAGACATGTTCAGACAAGCCTGGGCAACCTGGGCAATTTCCTGAAAAACCAGATCTGCTGGCTCCTGCCCCATTGTCTGATTCAGAGCATTTTTGAGGCTTTTGTCCCTTCAGGACACAAGGATATCTGTCAACTAGATCAGGCTGCTCAAGGCCTAATCCAGCCTGGCCTTGAAAACCTCCAGTGGTGGGGGCATTCACAACCACTCTGGGTAACCTCTTCCAGAGTCTCATACTGAAGAGCTTCTTCCTGAGATCTAGTCTAAACCTACCTTCCCTCAATTTAAAACCATTCACCCTAGTCCCATTGCTAGACACTCGTATGACTGATTCACTGACAAGATTATGTTTGTTCACCAAAAATGTATAAACTGGAAGTTTGTTTACCTAAGACATGGTCATACAAAGACACTGCAGGACCTGCACACTGTCCAGTTTTACTTAAGACAGGAAAAGGATGAATAAATTTAAGTTTTGTAACACTAAAATAGAACACATACATAAAACCCCATTTCATTAAACATTCAAATCACAGCATTCTTGTGAAAGCATCATACTAAATTTTAGGAAATGTTATCTATGCAATCCTACCTCTGCAGGTTGGCTAGAAGACAATTTATCTTCATCTGTTTGTGTGGGCATTTTCAGGCCACCATATTTCTTCCAATAAATCCAGCAAGATGCACACAATCTACACTGCATACTAGGAGGACCCCAAGAATACCACTGATGAGATTGTGGAGCTAAGAAAGAAAAATCAGCACAGTCAAAGCGGTGCATGTTACATTCATTATAACAAATCCACAGGGTGTAATGAATGGCATTCCTAAGAGCATTACATGGATGCATATTTAATACATTTTGTATGGAAAAAAATAACAACTTGGATATTGTTTTATAAACACCCCACAAGTCAACTTCAAATGGAAATGTCAAAGTATTTCCCTACTTAATTTTGAATGAGAGACTGTAAGGACAAGAGGTTTTTTTTACAGGGGGCTACAAAAGCAAGCAAACAACAAAACTGATTTACCAGACAAATAAAAAACCCCAAACTACACCACCCCCGAAGTTTATAAACTCTGCACTGTTTCTACTTTTACCCTGGAAGACAGGATTACCAATTTTCCTGCTTATTAGAATTACTACAGATCTGGGCGTCTTGCTTAACTCATGCAGAATGAGTACTTGTATGTCAAGATCCCTACAAGAAAAGGGCAATCATGCTGGCCACTGACATAGGGAGACACACGTGTATCGTGTGTATGTGGAAAATCAGCATGAAACACTAATTTAATGATATTTTTTTTTTCATATTCTTTCACAAGAAAACTATTTTTTGAAAAATGTGATTTGCAAAACAAGTATGTAACTGAAACTGCCCGGATACAGGGTATGACTTCACTCGGTGCTGAAGACACAGGAAGCCACAGCAGTGACAAGTAAAGAACTCTCATATGGTAGCCATTTTCAATTCTGGATTTTATTATGTATAACCTATGTGGAAAGCTGCTACTTCAAAAGGTCCACCAGTAACCACTGGAAACACATAAAATACTAAGAAAACGACAACAACAGCAACAAACCAAAAACACCCCACAACACAAGCAGCAAACAATCCCAAACAACTCAGAAAGCCATGCCATCACAGAGAACCAAAAATAAATTTGAATGCAGTATTCTGAACGTAAAGGCAGAGGCTATCAGTGCCATCACATTGTACTATTTCACGCTTCTGTACTTTCTGAATTGTTACAAAAAGTGGATTTGAATATTGACATTTGATCAATAAGCTGAAGGCAGCTGTAACTTGTTTCTCATACAATTCAATGAAAATGATTTCCCATTCATAAGGTCCAAAAGTAGGTAACATTTTTTAAAAGCTGCATATTAGAACTGTGAATTATTACTATAAAAATGTTATTTACTTATAAAGAATTACTTACTATAGCAACTTTCACAAGCTCGACCTATCAGTGAGGCCTGTGCCTGGTAAGAGGCTCCCATTGCTCCATTGACTGCAGCAGGTTTCCCGTTGTTGCTGGATATTTGATTGGGATTTGGTTTATTGCTTTAAACACAAAATTAAACAAATATTTTACTAACCAGTCAGTCGACATCCAAACAAGCACTTCATTTTGGATTCTGGTATGTGACAGCAACATCTATAAAACTGCTCTGAATAAAAGCACTAGTATTTTCAGCACTATCGGAGACCTGCTATGCAAAGAGCTGCTTTGATAGTCAAATTTACAGATCCTTGTAAAATGTTCTCACATAGTCTAAGATACCTGGCAAGTTACTAGAAGATCAAGTCTCCGCATCAAGCATTAACAAAAGCCTGCCACAGCACAAGACTTAAGAAGGGAGTTCCAGTCAAAAGATAAGGCTCTAGAAGGTGAAGCTGGACTTCGGGGTAAGTGTAACAACTAAAAGTAGCAATGCTGCCTATACCATTACAAAGCTGCCTACCCTAAATGAGGGTCTGCTGCTCCTACCTCAAGCAGCGGTATATACCTTCCCACCAACTGCAGTAAGTGTAAACATCCTATAACCCTGGCAAAGCTCAGAATCAGGCTGCTCTGCCTGGATTCTGTTCCAAATTTCTTTGTTCTCTGAGAAGGTGGAAGAACTGGTTTTGGATTTATTTTTTTATTATATTATCGTAGTGATCATTTTGCCTACTAATACTTCAGTGAAGTAGAACTTTACAGTCATTTAGTGCTGAGAGAATTCAGATGCTCCTACTTCTTCACTAGGTTAACTCCAGTTTTGTGGACACACTGATTCCTAAAATATTATTTGCTACTTTAGATAGCACAAAATATATCCAAGGTTATTTAAAATGACTAATTAAAGTTTACTGTATCAAGTCCCTACCCCAAATGCCAAAAAGTCTGTCTTCACTTTTTCACTGTATCCAGTGAGAGACACTTTTCACGATTTCCAGATACTGTTTATCAAGTACCTTCAAGAAAAGCACCTTGGGCTCAAGGTACAAGAGAAGGTATCAAGAGATATTATCTCCCATGTTGCAATCTGTTGCAACAGAAACCATGAATTGAAAGGGACTCTGGCTACTGAGGACAAAACCTTGCTTTTACAAGAAATTTCTTATGACCAAGCTCAGAAAGGTATTCGGCTCTGAGAAAGCAGTTAGGTTTCAAAAACAATAAATCAGTCCTAAAACAGAGCCTTAACAAACCCATTTGCCCACGAGTGCCCCAGATCTGTCATCCAAGGTCTGAGAAGTCCTAAGAAGGGGAGCTTATCATTCACTATGGATTTTGTCTTGATATAGAGGCAAAAGACAGAGATGAAAAAAGATAAAAATGGCAAAAATCCTGTATTTCAAAACAGGTTTTGCCATCCAATATAAATAGTTCCTATTGTGAACACAAGTGAAAGACCTGAATTGTACATATGTACCAAAGAAACTAAACGGAAAGACTGAGTATCTTACAGTTTTCCTAAAGCAACTGCTTCCCTGAGAAGGTCAGGGAACACTCATCAGAGTTTTCAGCTTTTTCAGAAAGGACTCATGTATGAGAAACTTGAACTTCAAAACGCACAGCACCTTTTCAGAGATGAGATTGACTGAACTTAAGAGTTTGCTGTTTGTATTATTAAATCTGTTTAAGAGAGAAAAGTCTGCATGAAATATGGAAATGAAGCTCCACTGTCTGAAATTTATACAAGTGAGCAGAAAGACATCAGTGGATTTTCAATGTACTTCACCCAATATTCGAGTCTTCTGTTATACAAATATTCATACCGATAGGAAAGTCACAGATATGTAAACTTAATATGCCCACAGAAATCTTAAAATAATGTAATCTGTAATCCTGTCTCTTCTCATAATCTTGAAATTATGAATATGAAAGAGACAGATGAGATCTTGTTTCTGTAAATGGCATGGTAACAAAAGCAGATATAGCATTGAGTTTAAATAAAAACAAACAAGACCCAAACATACTAAAAAACCCAGAGAAAACTCAGTTTTATTAATAATACTTGTTCAAAGATAAAGGATTTTCATCTGTGTGCTACCTTTAATTTATAGCCAGAACATGTCACTTCTCTAGCTGAAGAAGACAGATAAAAATGTAAAGTATCTGAATTTATTTTATTCAGCCACATGAAAAACTGCTTCTCTTCTGAAATACTGCATTTACACAACATGAAGTGCTGTGCTATGGAGACTGGGGAGTGAGCACTCTGGAAAAGTGGGGTTTTTTTCAATGGTGAGATCTTTCTCTCATACCAGTGCTCCACATAGTACTTTGGTGGCTTTTGTAAAACTTCTCAGGCAGTTTGCAGGTCAAAGGGCTCAGGGTTAGGGCTAAGCACAAAGGTTTCCCTTATGACAAGCGTCTGTGGCTTTTCCTGATTATCTCTCTGTATCATTCTGCTTATATATAACAAATATTAAGGAAAGTAACTATTAAAAGTCAACTGAATTATCATGTGTTACTGTATGTAACTGCATGTTAGCTTCAACAGTACCTGTACCTTATTAAAAAAAAACAAACAAAAAAACCCAACTTTATACTCACTAGGTGGGGATGTACACTTGTTTCAATTTACTTTCTGCTTCAGCCGCTTTCAGACGTTTCTAGTTGAAAAATTAGCACATTAAATTATTTTATTATACACAAGTACAAGATTTCATAAAGATGCACACAATCCAGCTTTAAATTACTTGTGTTTTGTGATTCCAGAGGAGTCTTCAAAAGAAGTGCAGAAATCTACAAGGTGAAAACCACGAAAGATGAGTTCTCTATTTTTGTGGTTAGTTTGAAATGACAGCACAGTCCCGTGCCCAGAGCCACTCACAGCAATCACCTATGGCAATGCAGTTTCAAAAAAGGCAATTGCAGTTCACAAACATTCACAAGATCGTGGCTAACCCTCACTGCAGAATAAGTAGAAAATAAAGGAGCAACATAGCACATGATGGGTTTCTCATCTTGTGGTGGTTCGAAATCTGTATCAGTCTGTTCTTGAGTGCCTTATCAAGCCTGAGACCAGGGTTTTGTAAGAAGTACAAGGAATTGGACTGTTAGAAATAAATAAACATCTATAAGGCGCCATTACAACTGTAGCTCAGGAACACAGCAGCGGCAGGACAGCAACACTCCTGTCATGATAGTCTGTGAATTTCCAGATTAGTATTCTTTGTACTTAAAGCACACAGCATTACTAAGTTCCAAAATACTGGGAAGTTTTAGTCATTGCCACATGCTATACAACTAACTTAAGCTAAGAATTTTTTCAGCAATAGCACAGGAAATGCAGAGTTCAGATATCTAACTTGTTACCCGAAACATTTGTTGCAATGTAGAGGCTCAAAATTGGTAAACTGTGAAGGCTGGAAGTTGAAATTGAAAACATTTAGACAAGAAACAAACCACCAGTTTGTAACAATAAAAGTAACAAATCACTGTGGCAATGTAACAAAAACAGCTGATGCTTTGCTAGGAAAAAAAAAACCCAAACCCCAAACATTTACATCTGCTGTTAAACAGTTAAATATTCCAAACAAGTCTTACAGATTGCGTTGCAGGGGAGGGTCAAGCTACAATAACCCAGGTTTTCACCCGGGCTCTATGATTTTTAATCAACTACCCTTAGAACTGAATGTTCCTTCCATTTAAGAAATTTTGTTATGAATACAAGCTGACAAATAACCCATGAGATGACAATTTCACTATGTTAATAGTTTTCAACAGTGGAAATAAATGCTAGGGAGATGTAATATGCTGTGGTAATACCATAATTCAGTTATCCATGTATATGTTCTTCCCTTTTCTTTTACAAAGTCTCAGTAAAAGTATTTTGCATTGAAACAGATTAAGGAGAACACCACAAGTAATGAGAACACTTTTCATTCAGTGTGTGACCGTTTGAGGCTGTGCCTTTAAGAAAGGGACAGCGCTGGGACACTCTGGCTGAATATTTTGTAAATATTGATATTCTAAACGAATTTCATTGGTAGATTGGTAGAATGCAACTTTAAGTTTTAGGGCAGTTGGAATTTTTCTGAGTTCCAGCCTGTTCTGCCTTTCCAGCCTGTCTGCTTCTGAGCAAACTAGCTGGAGCTGACCTTGAGATAAGCAAAACTAATCCCTGCATGTGCTTTTTGAAGCCTAATAAGAACTCTTTTCCTTAATAACTGCCTTTCTTTCTCTCTCTAACCCCTTTTTGGGAAAAAAGGGAGGTAGGGGGAGAGAGGGGGTTACAGGGAGGGAAACCCTCCTTTTCTCGAGGAGGGAATTTTGTTGTGTTATTTTTCTTTGCTGTATATTTCTGTATATATATTGTAAATACTGTATATATTGTGTTATATATAACCTGCATTCCATATATGCTTGTAAATATAGCGTTGCTTCTCCGACTGAGTTTAGCTGTGGTTTCTTTCCCTGTGGGGGAGGGAGAGCTAGGCCCTCTCTCAATCCACCACACAGTGGAAGCAGCCCTTGGCCTTCCTCAACACTATATAATGTAGTAGTCATTAGAAGTGTCATATCAGCAAGGTCTGAATTAGTTTTGCTAGACAGGTTCAGCACAAACTGAGAACTTTTAACACATCTACTACCCTTCACCTTAACTTGAAGGGAACAAGCCATGCAAGGTGGCAGTAGTAGCTCTACTGCCATTAAATCACTACCTTTAGTTACCATGCAAGAATGACATTTAGTAGCAATTATGACAGGGAAATCTTTGTTAGACCTGACACACTATGGACTATTTACACAAAGAAAGAGCAATTTTTCGTATTAGATTACACTCATCTAGCATCTAGAGGCTGTATTTTACGCAGGGATATACATAGACATTCCTATTTTGACAAGCCACTTTCTTACTGAACATATTTTCTCCCTGAAATTCATTCAATTATTGCAGCTTGTTCTGCTGGTGAAAAAACCCTCTACAAATACTGATTTTACCAAACTCTATTATTTTTACCATCCCAGAACAAACTAAGGAAGAGCAGGATGAATTTCTGATCTCTTGTTAGGGAGGATTACAGAAATGCTAACTGAGATCAAAATGAGGTATTTTGTTACTAATATCATATGTGTGACTCTGAAAGGACACGTCTAAAGCTTTCAATCCTATGGTGTATTGATGTTCTGAGTTCAGGATGTTGTAAGTTGACTTAATTACCAAGTAAATCACAGGCATTTACAAGAGCTCTCAGGTTCCAGAAAACCATAATGCGTTTTTGTTTTTTGTTTTTCTTCTGTGTAAGGCTAAAAAACCTAACCCTGCAAAACAGTACAGAAACAACACACCATCACACACCTTGATCATTACAGCAACAACCACCATGAAGCCCTAATTAACTTGAGAAGTGCAGTCCTGGTCTTTGTACAAGCATTCCAGAGAAAGTATTTCTGAAAAACTTCATAGGAAATAACATCATTCTCTGAGTAACCAAAGTGTTGACAGAAGTCAACCTGCCCTTCCACTCATTCTTAGTCCATGGTTTTCAGTGTCAATGAAAGTTTTATCTGTTTCTTCAAGATCATTTGTAACCCAATCCTTAAGAGCTGACAAACAGCACAGCAAATCTCTGCTGGCAATACCTTTCTAGGATAAAGGGTAACAGTGCAAAAAAAGGGTTAAAAGTTAAATGTATGGCAACAAACCCAGAAAATCATGACTTTAAACACACAGCATACTATTTTCTTCTCTTATTATTCATAGAAGTAGTGACAGTCCCATAATCTACCATGTGGTAAAAGACTCTTCCCTTACTTGCTGCACTTTCCATACTCCAACACAGTAATGCAGAAATACTTTCAAATAAAGCAGAAGCAGCTGAAGCCACAGCTCCTTTGACACACTGTAAGGAAATCCAGAATAATAATCCCAAAGATTCATCTAACAATACAGCTCTAAGCATGACAGCATTTATTTTCAACATGCTGTACCTACTATCACTACCAATTCCACAGCAAGTGAAGGAGCTACAACCCAAAATATAAAATCATAATTGAAAATGGAGTATTTCAAAGTATTTTATATATCTAAACCAAGGAGTAAATGAAGTGTGCAATACAGAGAAGGCACCAACACTGACATTTTACCTAAATGTGCTTAAAATATTCCAGTGTCAGTACCCAGCACAATTTTATCATGATTCTGCTTCAGAGCAATCAGAAAAATCAGATACTCAATCAGATGTCTGAACACATCCACTGGGTGCAGAATATTCTTGATTTTGGTTTTAAATCTTGATGATGTCAAAGCATTTTTTTACCACAGAGTAAAACAAAAGCTTCACAACATTAACAGCCACTTTAACACAATGTATTTCTCCTTTTGTTTCAGTTCCATGCACAGCTGCACAGCCTAAAGCATTTGCTCTACCTCCCATTTCCTTCTTATCCCATGCTGGAGTAAGAACTAGGAACCACATTGTTGCAGACCAGCATACAACACAAATGGCTTTAAAAGCTCTTTGAGCTACATGATATACAGTAGCTATCAGAGGATTTGACAGTGCACCCTGTGAACAGCACAAATCCACCGGTCTAAAATATTAAAACAGGTCTCCCACCAAACCTCTCCCTAAGAACACTAACAGATTTTTATGGTTAAACAAGCTCAGATTATTTAAGAATGTGGCACACTGATTCATGCTGAAACAGTCACTAAATTACCTGCTGCACGTATCTGTCAGTGGTTTTCCACATGTAATAATACTCAATGATGCTAGTCAGCGACTTCCAAGGGAGCTGAAAAATATTTGTTACAAATGAAAGCATTTCCAAGGAACTGCAATATCCAAACATCATTAAACATGGTCAATTCAAGTACAGTTGATACACAGATACTGAAATGTGGATGTATTACATATCTATGTTAAAATCAATATGCAAGTGATAATATAAATACTACCATTAACAATACACAACCTTTCCTTGTAGTTAAGAAGGATGCAGAGCAACAACATATTCAAATCCAAATGTAATTTATTCTGCTTAAGCCATATGGTTAAATAAAGTGATCAAAAGAGAGTCCAATTTCTGTCAGGGAACACAGTGGGTAATATCTCTAGTATGAAGTGTATCAGATGGAGAACAACATCAGGACTAAAGAAAATCCTCTCGACTGTGTTCAAACAATGGTTACTGTACTTTGTTCACAGGTTTTCAATTCCTATAACATCTAGACTCCGCACTAGTTTTGCAAACCCGCCACATACTTACGAACATTAAACAAGAAAAGGATGCTAGGAAGAATTGCTACCTTGAGCAATCAGTGTGATACCGACAACACCTCACAAAAATCTTTGTGCAAACTCAGGGCAGTTGCTGCTGATGATGACTTTGGATGCACATGTAAAATAAAAATGTATCAGCAAACACTTGGTGGAGAAAATTAAGCATGCAGTAGCTATTTTTAATTGCTACCTAACAATCTATTTGACTCCAGAAATTCGTTCTATAATTTAAATCAGTACTTCTCTTAACAAATTAATGCAATTTTTCCTTCATAACCTAGAAATAGGCTACTATTTTGTGCATGGTATTTTCTAGAGGCATGCATTAACATTAGTAGTCTCTGCTTCCCTGAAATGAGGATGATTTTTAGAAGTCCCAGGAAGTACAGGTGTCGCAGCCTATCTTTGCAATCTTACTCACTCCATTTTGGGGCTTTTTGTATGTCTTAAGCCATGTTCCTGAACCTTTAATTAAGTTCCTAAATGAACAGAGGAACACCACATCAAGCTGCCTCTCCCTGGAGGCAGGAGCTCACAGTTCATGCTAATAGATTTCAGACAAGAGGAACAGACTCTGGCTCCCACATTTCTGCCTTTCAGGAGCTTGGATTCAAGTCCAGACTCAGCTGCGAATTCTCTCAGGCAGTCTACCACAGTGTGTAAATCCCTGTCCACTTGCAGTTAATGAAGAAGTATCAATGTGACAAAGGCATATGCTGGCATTTCAATAAATAGCAACACAATTTAATTTACTAAAATCCTTTTGCTTTCTCAGGTAAATTATGCCTTGAAAGAACTCTGCTCAAGAAAAGGCAAATGATGAGAACATATGTGGTTCAAGGTTACAGATGAGTTGCTTCTCAGTTTCTAGGTCTATATTCTTCCTTGCAAGGAAGTGAAAGAGTCATCCATTCTATCTGCCATAATTAAGGTGCTTAGACTTAGATTACCATGATCCTTTCACACCAATTCAGAACTCTGCTTGTTTGACAGACTATGATTATCCTGTGTTCTGTTTACCTGCACAGTTAAATGACAGAACACTGTAGAGGCACACAAATTTTCCAGAGATTGCTCTGAACCGCCCAAGAAGCTGTGAACAGCCACAGAATAAGGCACTCTCATTACCAAATTCTATTGAACACTAATTGAAAGAAGTAAATATTACTATCTGTGTGATGTTTTTGTAGGAGAAAATCAGCAAAGAAGTGTCAGCAGTAGGGAAAGAGGAAGAGGGAATTTTCAGGTTTTTTAGGGCAGAGGGACCACTCAGATCAAGAGGAAGTACCTGTAACATTAAGGCATTTTTCCACGATTTTCTGAAGCTGGACAACAGTTGCTGCCATTTTCCAGAAACAGTTCAAGTTTGATTCCCAAGGCCTTTCCTATCATATTTGAGATCTAACAATTACAAATTGTGAAGACTGTTGATAATTTAAGAATTAACAGGCATGACAGCTAACTCTTAACATTAGGAAAACATTTATATTTGGAGAACATAAAATATTCAGTCTTCCACTCTACTGTCCTGGGATGTGAAGTAGTTCAAACAAATTCAATTAAGTTTAGGTTGATTAGGATTCACATAGGTTCTTAAAGACAGCAGAACCTCCACAAATGAGCTCCTGTAACAACTGATGAGTCAACAGCTGATGAAAATTATTCAAAGGTTAGACTGGTAAGTTGATACAAAATGAGCTTCTCCTCTCTATTAAACTCCTTTACACATTGTATAATAATTGTCTTGCTTACAACTATTTAATGTTTATAGCTTAATGGTTGAATAGAACAGAGTTAACCAGGTCAGAAAAGACCTTCAAGATCAAGTCCAACCTATCACCCAACACCACGTAACCAACTAAACCATGGCACCAAGTGCCTCATCCAGACTCTTCTTAAACACACACTGCACACTTAACAGTTCTTACTAATTGCTGGAAAAGGAAATGAACCTGTCCTTTAGCAAACTATCATTTAAGGGCTGCAACAGTAGCTACTATGCCTTGCAAATCTGGGCGAACTTCAGAAAAAGCAACACCTCTGGCATGCCACGACTCAAGCAGGTACCACATAACCCTTCTACTTCAGAAAACTGCTACCAACCACTTTCTACCATGCAACATGACAACCTTGCCTGTGCTATGGCCCCACTGGATGACGCTTTAGGTTGGAGTTTAATCTCAGGCACCATAGGATTTTGTCTTATCGTTAGACCCTATGTGGACACTTGAACAAGTTTGCATGAACAATACAGGTACACTGGCTCTTTGCCCATGATCTTACTGCACAGATAAGAGTGCTTTTCAGTGACCTGCTATTGAAGAGAGATGATAAATGTATTCTGACGGAAAATCACCGTTTAAGTGCCTCATATTTATACCTAGGTCACCTTGCAGAAACTTTTCATGTATCTGTGACCCAAATCTTAAAGGACTATTTTAGATGATTATTTAAATGTTTGCTTTCATATCTCTGTACTTTCAGAAGGCTACATAGCAAGTAAGAACACATAAATTTTACTCCAGAGAAAACAAAATACCCAAAGATTACACAGTGATTCACACAGTGTAAAGAATTCAAGTTATATGGAATTACACCAAGACTGTGTGCACCAAGTTACCAATACCACACAAACTGACATGTAAAATAGTTCTTCTAGTGATGTTTTAAAAATGACACGCCACTTTCTTAAAGTAAAAATCCCAAGTGAATAAGGAGAGACCTCTTTGTTCTAACTAAATGAGAATGTAATTGATTAGTGTCCCACATCCATTTCTGCTGCACTTGGCTACATCATGCACGTGCCCTCAGTACGCCACACAAACCAATCTTTAGATGTGTGCAGATCTCATTTTGAGAGGAGGGTGACGGAAGATGTCAGAAGTCTATCTGAGAATGTTTTGAACATTATAAACAGCTTCTAGCAGACTCTTTCAAATACCCAGCATCTGAACACTTAAATTATTCCTGCAACACATAATCCACTGTATCACATATCAACAGAATTATATGTTACATAACACAGAAATTATACAGAAAATAAAAATACTACATAAATAACACAGATAAGGATTAGGTGTACTTGGCCAAAAATTGTGCTAAGACTTGTTAACAGACAGTAAAAGTTGTATTATATGCATTATGCATTTTGGAAAGACAAATACTATGTATTAGGAAATATTTAGATAGAAAACATAGCTACTGAATTCTTGCACAGTTACAGCTGAGGACCATTTATCTATATGAGAAAGAATAAGGAGTTGCAGATTTCATTAAGATTTCAGTGCTAACGCTCTACAAACATTCTTTTCTAGTCATGCTTTCTTGAACTTAACTATTTTATACATGATGCAATTTTCAATGTTATGTGATGAACACGGTGAACATTTTCTCCCTTCAGAATCTCAAATTTAAGTACACAGTTATAATACACCTGCTAAAACGCCAGTTCGTCAGAAAAGCAATACCCTTCTCTTCCCACCTTCATTCAATTATGTGCTTCATTTCAGAACTGTGAAAGTGAAGGAAAGACAGCTTAGCTCAGTGCTAAGCCTTCTCCCACTGTCCCACACTATCTTGGAAGGATTTCCACATTTACTATACAGTACCACTTTCTTCTCACAAAGTTTGTTAATAACTTCTGCAAGGATAAAAAGTATCTGAGCTCTGAGTCAAGCAGAATGAGATTGTTGTGGAAATGTTTCAATCAACCTCAGTATTAAATATTGGAATTCCTTTGGCTTAAATCCCAACCTTTTCATGAAGCCCACCCTGAATGTAGTACAACAGGGAAATCTGTTTTCTTGAAAGAAACAAGTTCTACAAGCAATGTACAAAGAAATTTGGAGACAAATTGCTAGCAATTCCAGCAAACGGTGTTAGAATCAACTTCATGTCATTACTTTGCATAAAAACTCAGCAAATTAAAGCTTTAATGCCCTATAGTCTGATACTTGGTACCACAAAAAAGTGTAATTAGAACATATTCCCTTTTTCAGAAGTGCCAAAATATCTAATATGTCAAAATAACTCCCTGTGGTGCACTTTAAAAGCTATCTGAATATAAATTTCTCTCTGTTAAACACAGGAAGAAACCTCAGCTTTCCAAAAGCACTCAGGGGAGTCAGACTGTTAATAAATTTCTCTGGAAACTGTGGAAAAACTCAAAGAAAAGGTGTTGGAACTTTTTTAAACGCTTTACAAACCTTGTAAAAATCTCTACCAAAATACATCAGCATGAGACATCCTACCTGGTATTAAACCATTTAACAGATTATTTTCTGACAACATCTTTGCAAAGAATGACAGTGAACAGGAAAGCATATTGACTTTCAGCCAGGCACAATGTATATGTATGTTAATTGCATCTATCAGCTACACAGATGTCTCCTTTAGCTATCTCCCAAACCACCAGAAAGCAATTGTGCTTGCCCATGTGAAAATGCAGTAAAGCATACTACATTTGTACTTACAAAGTCTTGTCGAATGTCATTGAAGTCCTTGCCATACTTCTCCAGTGCCTCTTCAAATAAACTAGCTTCTGATGCTGACCACTCTTCCATTTCATCTCTACACAAGACAGGCCCTCCAACTGGCACTAGAACACTGATGGCACTGCTCAAATCATAGTTGTGTTTATGCAGGGTATCCATCGCATGAAACTTGCAAGTGGAAAGAGATCATTTAAGAAAAGGCATTGGCATGCACAGCAGTGCATTGCAGTTGATGCAAACTCAATGTATTCTTTTCTACAAGCCACGACAGAAGCCTCAACTAATGCTACATTTAGAATCTATCTTGATTTCATAGGTTTTCTGCTATGGAACAGAAGGAAAGTAATTTATTTATTACTTAATTTGGGAAAGGAAATGCCTTAATAAAATGTTTATTAAAAATTACATTAGTTTATTAGTTCCTGCAAATTGCAAGCAAACATGTCTAGAGAGTATTTAGTTGGTAGAAATTGGTTTCATGTAACCCAATAGAGACAGTGGCATATATTGACTTATGGGCCATTTTCCATTACCAGAAGTTCTAAATAGTAGCCAAGTAGCTGTACAGACATCTATTTGCTCAATACTCTCATTGCTGGGGAAGGAAGCCATTTATTGTTTTCATCATCATCATACTGAAAAACAAGCAGGTTTTTGTCCCTTGCTAAACTCTATTGTTAGAGATGGGTACATGAGATTTTTTTGGTGAATTCAGCTCCTGCTGTAGAAGAGGAAAAGATAAAACTATCAAGTTATAGCATTCCTCACTTTACAGGTGACACTGAACACTCACATTGCTAAATAATGATGGGTAACTCCACCCACAGAGAACAAGAGCAACATACATACAACAGGCCTTTCAGACTCAGTGGCCAAAAAGACCCCATCAGGAGAATCTTAAATTGTGCAGAAGGAGGTATTAGAGTTATAAAAGTGCAGTAACATGTGTGACTGTACATCAGCCACAGCAAAGAGCTGCAACCATCGCATGCAATCTCTCATGCAACGTTAAAGTCATTTTAGCACAGGGGGCATCCAAAATCTTTCAATCACTAGTAGTATTTACAAAACCATTACAGTTGAACTTCTGTATAAAACTGTACTGCAAATAATTCCCTTATCTTTTGACATCTCCTACAAGTGGCTAGTCTTTCTCCAGCTATCAAAATACCTCTCTGAAATCTATCAAGCACAAGACTCTTGAACTGTATTGTCACCACAAAGTAATGTCACTATTACCCTACAAAACATCATTCTACTTATGGTTCATGTCAAATTCACTAGCCTGGAGAAAAAAAGCATTGTTAAAATGAAATATTCTATTATGGAAATACACAACATGATGTCTTTTCAGATTACAGAATGTAAAATGAAACCACTTGTTTACTGCTTACCATTCAGGCAACGAGTGAACCAAACCCAAAGACTAAACCCTTACAGTGCAAGTACTACCAAGGTTTAAAACTTTGTTTAAACTTCAGCCTTTGTGGAAAAGCAGCACACATCAGGCATTTTCCAAGCAGCTGCTAAATCCAGATATAGAATAGAATAGAATAGAATAGAATAGAATAGAATAGAATAGAATAGAATAGAATAGAATAGAATAGAATAGAATAGAATAGACCAGGTTGGAAGAGACCTTCAAGATCATTGTGTCCAACCCATCAACCAATCCAGCGCCACCTAATCAACTAAACCATGCAACCAAGCACGCAATCAAGTCTCCTCCTGAACACCTCCAATGATGGCAACTCCACCACCTCCCCAGGCAGCCCATTCCAATGGGCAATCACTCTCTCTCTGTAGAACTTCCTCCTAACCCCCAGCCTAGGCCTCCCCTGGCACAGCCTGAGACTGTGTCCTCTTGTTCTGGTGCTGGCTGCCTGGGAGAAGAGACCAACCTCTGCCTGTCTACAACCTCCCTTCAGGTAGTTGTAGAGAGCAATGAGGTCACCCCTGAGTCTCCTCTTCTCCAAGCTAAGCAACCCCAGCTCCCTCAGCCTCTCCTGAGGCCTGAGGCAACTTTGTTACCCTTCTCAGGACACGCTCTAGCAAGTCAACCTCCTTCCTAAACTGAGAGGCCCAGAATGGGACACAGTCTACCTGGACTTCAGCAAGGCCTTTGACACCATCCCCCACAGCAGACTGCTGTCTAAGCTGTCAGCTCGTGGCTTGGACAGCAACACTCTGTGCTGGGTTAGGAACTGGCTGGAGGGCTCAGCCCAGAGAGTGGTGGTGAATGGTGCGACATCCAGCTGGTGGCCAGTCACCAGTGGTGTGCCCCAGGGATCAGTGCTGGGCCCCATGCTCTTTAACATCTTCATTGATGATATGGATGAGGGGGTTGAGTCAGTCATCAGCAAATTTGCAGATGACACCAAGTTGGGAACAGATGTTGGTCAGTTAGAGGGCAGAAGGGCTCTGCAGAGGGACCTCGACCGACTGGACAGATGGACAGAGTCCAACAGGATGGTATTTAACAAGTCCAAGTGCCAGGGGCTGCACTTTGGCCACAGCAACCCCATGCAGAGCTACAGGCTGGGGTCAGAGTGGCTGGAGAGCTGCCAAACAGAGAGGGACCTGGGGGTGCTGGTTGACAGCTGCCTAAACATGAGCCAGCAGTGTGCCCAGGTGGCCAAGAGGGCCAATGGCATCCTGGCCTGTATTAGGAATAGTGTGGCCAGCAGGAGCAGGGAGGTCATTGTGCCCCTGTACTCTGCATTGGTTAGGCCACACCTTGAGTACTGTGTCCAGTTCTGGGCCCCTCAGTTTAAGAAGGACATTGAGACACTTGAACGTGTCCAGAGAAGGGCAACAAGGCTGGGGAGAGGCCTTGAGCACAGCCCTGTGAGGAGAGGCTGAGGAAGCTGGCACTGTTTAGCCTGGAGAAGGATCAGGGGTGACCTCATTGCCCTCTACAACTACCTGAAGGGTGGTTGTAGCCAGGAAGGGGTTGGTCTCTTCTCCCAGGCAACCAGCACCAGAACAAGGGGACACAGTCTCAAGCTGTGTCAGGGGAGGTTTAGACTCGAAGTGAGGAGAAAGTTCTTCACTGAGCGAGTAATTCGTCATTGGAATGTGCTGCCCAGGGAGGTGGTGGAGTCACCGTCCCTGGAGCTGTTCAAGAGGAGATTGGACGTGGCACTGGGTGCCATGGTCTAGTCGTGAGGTCTACCGAGACAGGTTGGACTCGATGATCCTTGGTGTCTCTTCCAACCTTAGTTATACTGTGAGACTGTGATACTGTGATTTTTAAAAAATCACAAAAAAGCCATCACTCAAGGAAAAATCCTGTTCATACTGCTTCATTTTGAAGAAACATTCAAAACCGTATTTATGTCCTTAAAGTAGTGCAGGCTCTCCCAAACAAGCCCACCACAAAGAGAAAGCAATTCCAGTAACCTGACTTGCTCTCATCATCGGTGCATGCACTACACAACATCTAGGAATGTGAAACTAGAAGTCTTTCCAGTTTCTTTCTCTTCTCTCAGATCAGTTTTCATTACAAAATAAAATACTGCCTCTGAGGAGGCTAGAAATGCAAGTTTCAGGAGGTGGGTTGTCTCACAAGTCTTTATCACTGTAAAAAAAGAATATTTTCTATCATCTAAGAAGGCAAGCACACAGTGTCTCATGTCTTTCATAAGCATTGGTAGTTTCCTGCCTTATTTCATTACCTTTCCCACATTATCAAAATAAGGAAACCTGTAAGTAGCCTCTCACTTGCTATTAAGCTTCTAGACCTCCCTAATGTGTATAGCCATCCTGAATGTAATGATGTTTACAACCTATGCATTTATCATTTGGGGGTATCAGCCTGTTTACAGTCCTCTCTAATCAAAGCAACTAACTAGGAATACAGGAAAGGCACAGCTGTACAGAAATCCTGTTAATTGCACTGTAGGTGCAAGGGCTGTCTACCTTGCATTAAGAGTACAGAGTAATTTTCTTAGTGCACCTACATCCCTTCCAAGCATTAAGGAGATACACAACAAGTTCTGCAAACATTGGTACTAACTTCAACTACTGCTCAAAATATGCTCCAAATTAACATGGGAATGTCTGAAAGACTACTGAAATGACAAAGGTGTCTTTTTATAACTTAGAAAACAAGTACCTTGCCAAGGACCCAAAGAGAAGGGTTTTAAAATCTGAGAGGATAGGAAAATGAGAACAGAGACACAATAATTAAACCTGAGGTGGTTCCTTTAGAGCCTCATTGGAAGATATGCCTTTCATTAAGTGTAATGGAACTTAATGGATCATTTTTATGGGAAAACATTTATACAGCACTCAAGCACTCCCTTTATTAGCAGTAATGCATATGTACTTTCAAACAGGAAGATATTGCTGTAAGAATGCATGTATCTTATCAGTCGCTGAATACCGTAAGATGGATGTTCAGTGTGTGGGATTTATGAGAAATTCTTAATCCAATGAAACCTTAGTAAAATGCAAAACGTTAAACTGAAGAACCATCTTGATGGGGGAAAAAATTAAGTATTTAATGTTATCTGAATTGTGTTGGTAAGGTAACATCAGCAAGAGTGAAACAGTAAACTTATTCTGAGTACTAGTTAAAACGTTACATTTTTCCACTGCCTTCAGCATACTGCTGCAGTCTAGACTACATCAGATTCTTGTTTAGTAGCCTCTGAGCACACTGAAAAGTGCAAAAAATTAAATTATATTCATTAGTATCATGAGAAAATTTTTTATCTGGAATGTAAGAACTGCCCTATTGAATCAGACCAGTAATCCATCTAGCCAAGCATTCTGTCTCTGTACCAAGAGATGTTACAAAATATATGCAGGTAAGTCAAACCACACTCTGAGACAAATTTAACAGCGCCTACAAACCTTGGGAATGAGGAATGCTAGGTGGTACCTCTTACTGCTCTCCTCAGTACAAATTTATTTATGTTTCTGATTGCTTTGTTTGGCTGCTGAATTTTCTGGTTTGTTTTTCAAACGTGCTGATGCTCTCTGTTCCCACAAACTTTTGTGCAACTAAATTCCACGGGCTCTCTAGCCACTTTATAAGGCAGTATCTTAACAATTTTAAACTGACCTCTTAGTTTCATCAACTGTTCTCTAGCTCAAATACTCAAGTGTCTGATGAATGGCAGATCTACTTTAGCCTTTGCTATCATCTTCATGATTCTGTGCACAAATACTAAACATAACAATTTCTTCTAATGTCTTTGGAAATCTAAGTCAAATTTCATTCTATGATACCCTAAGATTTTGTGTCCTCATGGTCTTCCTGGCACACTTGTATTAATCACTCAGAATCAAGTAAAGGTTCAAAAAGACCTTTAAGATTGTCAGGTTCAACTCTAAAGTAGCACTTCCTGTCATATCTCAGCCAGTATGAATACAGAGAGATAACATTTTGGTCTGTAGTCACAGTATTTTTAACTTTCTTTAAAAGATGCAGATGCTTACATTACAGTAAATACTCAAACTAAGGAAACTTAACTAAGGATATCTTAGGAAAACGTTCTTAGAAATGTTGCTTACAAAGTTAGATTGCATCTCCTTTAGAAAATCCACTGACACATTATCTAGTAAGTACAAAATATTATCTAAACAATTTTCAACCACCTTTATTACCCCAAACTTTAAATCACACTATTGATCAATTCTACTAAATGAATCTCTGCATAATGTGCATTATCCACTCTGCTGTGCAAATCATCACATATGAAGATACTATATTTAAACAGATTTCAACTAAAGTCAACTGATTTACAGTCTGATTACAAGGGCAGTAACAATAATCTAACAGAAAACACACAGGATTACCTGCCACACACACAAACCTCGCATGTATCTAAGTAAAATGCATGTATCTAAATAATCTGTTCAGGTCACACATATTAAAAAAGCTGTAGTGTTTTTAAGAAACTACCTACCAGTGTGATGTCTCGGGAAGCAGCAGCTGCACTCATGTGTAAACTTGGTTGCCTAACAGAGCTACTGCAGTCCAATGCTCGAGCAAACGTGCCAACCGCACTACAACAGAGAAACAGCAGACAGTGAATACATAGAAAGACATAATCACTTTTTAATGGTCAGACCATGTCATATCTATAAAATCATCCTCTAAAAAATAGAAGTCACATACTGTTACTTTTAAGATTTCACCAGTTCTGATGGGCTACTCTACAAAACCCCAGGTCGGCTGTCTACAGATAGAAATGCTTGTCTCTAAGAGGAAAAAGAATCTTGGGACATGAACTAGCAGGGCTGGTTAATAGGTCTTTAATTTTTAAGGGGAAAGAAGGAAAAAACAGGCTCACTGAAGACAAACCTGGGACAATTGTGAGGCAGGGAACCAGCTCCACTGCTATCCCAGGGGCTGTAGGGGATGGTGGATTATGTGACACCCACAATGGTAACAGATACTCCTCTGCTAAATGTCTGAAGTGTCTGTATAACAATACAAGAAGCATGGGAAATAAGCCAGATGAACTAGAAACCTGGAGCCACAGGGCTATGGTCTTGTCACTATTACAGAGACTTGGTGGGACAGCTCACATGATTGGAATGCGGAAGTAGCCTCACGATCAAGTGCCCTGGTGCTCATGGGTGACTTCAACCACCCTGATACTAGTTGGAAAGATCACACAGCCAAGCATAAACAGTCCAAAAGGTTCCTGCAGTGCAGGGATGATGAACACAGTCTCAGGCTGCGCCAGGGGAGGTTCAGGCTGGATGTTAGAAAAAAGTTCTATAAAGAAAGAGTGATTGCCCATTGGAATGGGCTGCCTGGGGAGGTGGTGGAGTCGCCATCACTGGAGGTTTTCAGGAGGAGACTTGATGGGGTGCTTGGTGCCGTGGGTTAGTTGTTTGGGCAGTGTTGGATTGGTTGATAATTTGGACGCGATGATCTTGAAGGTCTCTTCCAACCTGGTTTATTCTATGTATTCTATGTAACCAACAAGGAGGAGCATGATGCCTGACCTCGTATTAACAAACAAAGAAGGACTGGTAGTAGATGTTAAGGTTGGGGGTAATCATGGCTGTAGTTACCATGACAAATGTCAACGCTGGACTTTAAGATGGATAACTTTGCCCTCTTCAAAACTCAGAAATATCCAGTGGGCCAGGGCTTGAGAAGGAAGAGGGGCCCAAGAGAGCTGGTTAGTATTCAAACATTACCTCCTCCAAGCTCAAGAAAAATGTAAGTCAGGGAGGCAGAATCAAGTCAGGGAGGCAGAAACCTTCATGGACAAGTAAGGAACTCTTAGAAAAACTCAAAAAGGAGGTTGACAAAACGTGGAAAAAAGGTCAGGTTAATTGGGAGGATTATAGAGCTGCACCCAGAGAATGCAGAGATGAAACAAGAAAGGCCAAGGCCCTCCTGAAACTGAGTCTTGCCAGGGGGGGTGAAAGAGAACAAGAAGAGCTTTTTCAAATATATCAATGATAAAAACAAGAGTAGGAAAAAGGTGGGCCCACTACTGAATGATATGGGAGATACAGTTACTGATAATGCAGAGATGGCAGAGTTGCTGAATGCTGCCTTTGCCTCAGTCTTTACTCCTAAGGGCAGCCCTGGAATCAAGGGAACAGAACTGGAAGGAAGAAGGCACTCCACTGGTCAGTCAGGACCAGGTTAGAGATCTCTTGTACCAACTGATGACACACAAATCCATGGCCCCCCATGGGGTGCATCCACAAGTGCTGAGAGAGCTGGCTGATACTGTTGCTGAGCCTCTCTCCATCACTTTTGAAGAGTCACGGAGAACAGGAGAGGTGCCTGATGCCTGGAACAATGCAGAAGTCATTCCAGTCTTCAAAAAAGGCAAGAAGGAGGACCCGGGAAACTACAGACCTCACTTCCATCCCTGGAAAGATGATGGCACAGCTCATTCTGGGAATCATCTCTAACCACATGGAAGACAGGAAGGTTATCAAGAGTAGGGGAGATCCTGCATGACTAATCTCCTAGCCTTCTATGAAACCATGACCAAATGAGTAGATGAGGGAGGAGCAGTGGATGTCATATACCTTGACTTCAGTAAGGCTTTTGATACTCTCTCTTGTAACATCCTCATAGAAAAGCTTAGGAAATGTGGCAGACAGTTGGTCTGTGAGGTGGATTGAAAACTGGCTCAACAACAGAGTTCAGAGGGCTGTCATCAGTGGCACAGAGACAACTTGGAGCCCTGTGGACAGTGGTGCTCCCCAGGGATCAGTACTGGGTCCAGTTTTGTTCCGTAGCTTTATCAATGACCTGGATGAGGGGATTGAGAGTACCCTCAGCACATTCCTGATGATACAAAAAAACTGTGGGGCAGGGAGCTGGGTGGTGGTGGTGGCTGATGCCCTGTCAGGCTGTGCAGCCATCCAACAAGATCTGGACAGGCTGGAGAACTGGCTGCAGGCAAATCTCATGAAGTTCAATAAAGACTAGTGCAGGGTCCTGCATCTGGGAAGGAGTAACAACAGGTTAGGGCCTGCCTGTCTGGAAAGCAGCTCCACAAAGGAAGATCTTAGAGTCCTGGCAGACAGCAAGTTCTCCATGGGACAACTATGTGTCCTTGTGTCAAAGAAAGCCAATGGTATTCTGGGGTGCATCAAGAAAAGTGTGTCCATCAGGTTTAGGGAGGTTCTTCTCCCCTTCTGCTCTGCCCTAGTGAGACCACACCTGGAATACTGTGTCCAGTTTTGGGCTCTCCTGTTCAAGAAAGGGATCTGCTGGAAAGAATCCAGCAGAAAGCTGTGAGGATTATCAGGGGACTTGTGCATCTCCCCTGTGAAGGGAGACTGTGAAACCTGGGGCTCATCAATGTCTATAAATATCTGAGGGGTGGGTATCAAGTGGATGGGGCCAATCTCTTTTCAGTGGTGCACAATAATAAGACAAGGAACAACAGGTAAAAGCATGAACATAGAAGATTTCACCACAACACGAGGAGAAACTTCTTTACAGAGAGGGTGACAGCACTGGAACAGGCTGCCCAGTGAGGTTGTGGAGTTTCCTCCTCTGGACACATTCAAAATCTGCCTGGATGCATTCCTGTGCGAACTACCCTGGGTGATCCTGCTTTGGCATGGGGTTGGACCTGATGATCTCTGGAGGTCCCTTCCAACCTCTAACATTCTGTGATTCTGGGAAGGACAATTTGATAGAGGCAAATCTCTAAACCTTGCAGTATGAACTTGTGACTCTCCACTAAAAGTAACAATCCACATATAAGAGCAACAGTATGGAAACAAAAGATACTCGGAGAACTCTGAAGTACCAACTTTTAAATGTACAATTCCTTTAGTAATTATGAAGTCAAATATTCTACTCAGTTTGGGTTTTATAACTATCACTGTTATTTTTTAAATTAAAAAGCTGTTTAACAAATTATAATACAATTTAAAAAGAGCATTCACCATGTTCCCATGAGGAAATTACCAACACTTTATTCACAGTAATGCATGCCTACTACTCCCATTAGGGAATTAAAGAAAGAATACTAGCTTAGTCTAAGGTACTTCCAAAATCACATTTTTGTCACAGGTTTTCCATACTAATAAAATAAATGGATCTCCCAAGCTACTCAATAAAAGTATTCCAACACGATTGAAATGGACTAGTTTTTCTCTATGCCTTTACCTTGCTTTTTCTCTTCTGTTGATAAACTGCACATGGCATTTATTATACTTGGCATAACATTAAAAGGTAAGGAATGGAGATAGAGAATCAGCGTAATAGTGACTGTTCTAAACAGCAAGATTTTCATGGAGGCAGATCTGTATGTCATGCACAGTAAAGGGAAAGATGTGCATGTGAATTTGGGTTCACCATATCATGAAGGACATGAGCAAAGATGCAGTGACACATAAGAAAGGTTATTAATTAACAGAAGTTGCTCTAGCAGCCTGAGTTGCAAAACAACTCATGCTTGAGCTGCATTGTGTCATTATGATAATCAGAAAAAACATTGTTATGACCCAATCACACACCTAACATTTTTAATACAGTCTAAGTCTCTGGACTGCAGCATAGAGCCTTATTCAGCAATGACACCCCACACAGGTTTTCAGTGCAAAATTATACCAATAAGGAGTGTTATTGACAGATCAAAACACTCTAAGTGGCACATTAGTGCATACTATAAACTCGACATTCAGCCAAAAAACTACATAACATGCATCAAGAGTTTAACTCACTAAAGTGTATTACTGATCATGGAGAATGTGATAGTAACATCTGCTATTGAAATTTTATCTTGGATTTCTGAATGTTTAATACTGAATGGATGTTTCAGTACTTGCTGCCAGAAGCTTATATAACACAGTATTTTAAGTTAACAGTTAAGATTCAACAGCAGTGACTCACACTCTGGATACTAACTGCTTAAATTTCTAAAGGCTATGGAATAAATAAGTTACATTCAAATGCTGGTCCACAACCTTTGCTCCTTCTTTGTAGAGATGGTAACATGACAAGAACACACATACACATTCTATTTTACTCTTTTGTTTTTTGGCAAAAAGTTGGCAATGCAGAATCACAGAATGTTAGGGGTTGTGTCATGGGTTGAATTGAACTTGCTGCTGTTATTCATACCAAGCTGCAGTCATGACAGCTTCAAAAATGAAAGTGCTAACTGGAGCAAAGTATTATAGGGCTTGAAGTTCAGATTGCAGCATGGGAGGCTTCCTGTTCTGGTTGCTGGTTCTGGATTCTGGTTTCTTGCGTGGTGGCTGTTTTCTGCAGACATGGCAGAGGAAGAGTGGGAGTCGGGTAGCTACTGGTTTTGGTTTCCTGTCTTACGGTGTTTTTTTTTCCCCCTGTATTTCACTGTGCTGCTTCTACAAATAGGTTAAGCTAAGGTAATTGTGCATTATTAATTAGTTGTTACACATTGTGCTTATGATATATTACATTACATTAAACCATTATCTCTTTATCTCAGCCCTGAGCTGTGTGTCTTACTTTTCCCCTCACTTTCATGCTGGGGGAGCAAGCAGTTTAGCCCTTGCACTCAATCATTACATTCTTTTATGAACCCAATGTGTGGCAGCAAAAGCAGCTGTCTTAAGACTGTCAATTTTGGCAAGAGACAAAAGGGTTGAGATAAACAAGGAGGAGAGTCAGTTACATCTTGAAGCTTGTTAAGAAAGTTTTCTGTAAGTTTTCTTTTGTTATTTTTTTTTCCTTTTCTGTTGTGTGCTGTATTTCCTTTCTGGGGGCCAATGTGCTGGGGTCCTGTATGTGCTTGTGGTGGTGCAAGGAAAAGGAGCATAATGCAGTTTGCAAAAGATAAGGATGAACCGGGGAACTAAAAGAAAGAGCAAGCTGTTTGCTCAATCAGCTCTTAAAGTTCTCAAGCTTTGGAAGATGGCGAAGGTCAGTGGATAGAACTAGCAAAAGCCTGAGGGAGGTGAGGAAAATCTCTCCTCCTCTGTACAGGCCTGAATTTCAGCCATGAGGAACAGATGCTCTGCTGTCTGAGGGAGAAAATCTGAGAGGTACATACACCGGCATACCCTGTGGGTTTTGTTGCATGACCATGGGGAGGACATGAGGAAGTGGGATGGAAAACCCATTTCAGTCTTAGCTTCATGAGTAAATAAATTAGAGGGGAAATCTCCCCTGAAGAATGCTGCCTCAGTTTCCAGTGGAAAATCACCCAAGAAGAGCAGACAAGCTGATACTGTTTCTGATTCTTCCGAAGGGAATCCCCAAAGCATCCTCACAGGATGCAGGTGATTCTAATCAGAATTAGAAGGACCCTGCCTGCAAACAGATTGAGGAGAGGGACAACTGGTTTTGTTGCACTATATGGAACCAATGCCTTGGCAGGTTGAAGAGGTGGAACCTGTCTGTATTTCTGGTGTGACAGAGGGATCTCCACTCCTGCATGTGCTGGAAGCTGAGCACCAGAATGAAGTCACAGTGTTCTTTCACTTGAAGGAGTAGAAGGAATCACTGGACTCAGCTGCTCCACTCGACTGCCCCAGGGATGGAAACACAGCCCCACCATTTGGACTAGTCATGGACTGTTCCAGACTGTAATGGAACAGAGTGGAACTCCAGAGCATCTGCACTGAGCAGTCTTCTGTGTACTGCAACGTGATCTCACTTTGAGTGAGAATGGACAGTGAATGATTTATGATGTACATTGTTCAATGTTAATTGCTGCTGGGCGTGATGCAGATGGTATAGAGTAAGGGGTGGAGAAGTAACAGATTGAATTGAACCTGATGCTGTTATTTGTACCAGGCTGCATTCATCTCAACTTCAAAAACTAAAGTGCTAACTGGAGCAAAGTATTATGGGGCTTGAAGTTCAGATTGCAACATAGGAGGCTTCCTGTTCTGGCTGCTGCTTCTGGGTTCCAGTTTCTTGGATGTTGCCTCTTCTCTGCAGAAAGGACAGTGGAAAGAGGTTTGGTTTCCTGTTTGGGGCTGGATGTTTTTTCCCCTCTGTATTTCACTGCACCATTTCTGCAAATAGGCTAAGCTAAGGTAATTATGTATTGTATTATTAGATTAATTAGATTATTAGCTAAGGCAATTTTGCATTGTGTTTATCATATCATATGTTATGAAGAACTCTTATCTCCATCTCAGATAGACCAAATGATCCAGCATTACCTTAATTATTGTAGTAGTTTAGCCCACTAGCATTAACAAAAACTCGGCTCACTCAGGGAAAGCAAATGGAAGCTATATTTACAAGCAAAACTACACTCTACAATGGAATGCAATGAATATGTACAAATATACAGGGTTGACAGCATTACACAGGTATTTACAATCAGAAAACAGTAAGGAACACCCCCGCATGGGCAAAACTGCCCTGCTTCCCCCCTAACTTCCCCCGCCACTTTCCTCTGTTTAATTAGAAGAAAAAGAGATGTTAGAGAGTTAGTGTGCTTATCTCAAGGTTAGGCTGATAAGATTCTCCCAGCTGAGTAGAGCAGAAAGCAGCCTCAGCAGCCAGAAGAAGGGGAAAGGAAGGAAGAAGAATGTGAGCTTGTTAGACTACGTCCCACAAATCTGACCAATTAAATTCGCTTAGAACAATCTTTTGTTTTCCTTTTTACACCCAGATGTGGATTTGTTTATATTTCTTCACTCTTCTGCTCGAAAATCTGCAGATAACTTTTAAAGACATAGCCTGAAACTGTCACAATCCACCCCTTCTAAACAATTTCATTGGCTGTTAATACTATCCATCTAATCTATAACAATATCTACAATGAGTAAATAAAGTTCACAGTCCATTCTGGCTATCCTCAGATGTAGATGATTCAGAAGTCCATAAACCAGAAAACAGGAAAAAGCAGAAAGCAGTTTGTCTCTTTACAGCTGAAATGAAGAAAAGAAACAGGGACTTTCAGGTGACTCAGGGCTCTCAGTATTCTCAGGGTTCATGTACCATAGATTCCTCATGGATTCTTCCTTTGGGCACAATGTTGTATCTGTACAACACTCTGAATTTAAACTCTCTCAGCTAAAGTTAGATTTCTTTGTGAAACACACTGAATTTCACCATTCTCTTGCATTACCCAGTAAATGTGACCCCTCGGACAGGTTTGGCCTCTCCTGAGGGAGAAAATACCCAAACAGTTCTGCCTAACAAATTCTTTTCTCTAACATCAGGAACTCTATCACCTTCTACTTTTTGTAGCAGATCTGAGTGTGCAGGTCCAGCTCTATTCACTGAACCTCTACTATTTACCAGCCAGGTTGATTATGCTAGATGCTTCTCCCAGTTTTTCAAAGATCCACCCCCCCCCATGGCTTTGAGAGTGACCTTCAGCAAACCATTGTAGCAGTCATACTCCCTGCAGCTGGTGAATAGTAGGCGATGTGGAATATCCACTCCATGCCTGCTCTGTGGCCCAGTTCTTCACATGATTGTTTTTGAAGTGAGTTCTGTTGTCTGACTCAATCCTGACTGGAGGTCTGTGTCTCCATAGGATTTGTCTCTCCAGACCAAGAATGGTGTTAAGTGCAGCAGCATAATGAACTGGATAAGTTTCCAACCATCCAGTGTTTGCCTCTACCATAGTCAGCACATATTGCTTACCAGAACCAGAACAAAGTAGAGTGATATAGTCAATCTGCCAGGCCTCACCACACTTGAACTTGGACCATCTGTCACCATACCACCAGGGCTTGATTGGCTTTACCTACTTAAAAGCAGCACAAATGTCAGAGTCATGAATGACTTGTGTGATAGCATCCATGGAAATGTCTATGGATCTGTCACGAGCCCACTGGTAGGTTGCATCTCTGCCTTGATGTCCTGACGAATCGTGAGCCCACCAAGGTCAGAACATCTCACCTCGGTGTTTCCAGTCCAGATCAAGATCAGAGTCCTTGTCTGCTTGAGAAACTCTTGCAGCTAAATCTGCCTGATGGTTATGTTGCTGTTCCTCAGTAGCTTTGCTCTTAGGAATGTGAGCATCAATGTGTCTCACCTTCACTGGAATTCTCTTGATTTGATCAGCAATGTCCTGCCACAGGTCAGCTGCCCAGATGGGTTTTCCTTTCCTCTGCCAGCCATTCTTTTTCCAGTTCTTTAGCCAACCCCACAGAGCATTGGCTACCATCCATGGGTTGGTGTAGAGATAAAGCTTTGGCCACCTCTCACGTTCAGCTATGTCAAGAGCTAGCTGGACATGATCTACCTCTGCACATTGCCTGGATTCTCCTTCTCCATCCTTTGCTTCTGCACTCTGTGTGTAGGACTCCACACTGCAGACTTCCACCTTCGCTTGTTCCTGGCGAGATGACAGGAACCAGATGTGAACAAAGCATATTTCTTTTCATCATCAGAAAGGTCACTGTAAGGAGAAGCTTCCTCAGCACGAGTTACTCTCTCCTCTGGAGGGTTAGTACAGTTGGTATTTTCAGGCCAGCTTGTGATCACCTCCACCAGAGCAGGTCTTTCAAGATTTCCCATTCGAGCTCTCTGTGTTATCAGAGCCATCCACTTGGACCAGGTGGAATCTGTGGTATGACCTTTACCTTTGAACATCCAATCCAAAACTGGTAATCTGGGAGCTAAGAGAAGTTGTGATTCAGTTCCAATCACTTCAGAAGCTGCTTTTACTCCTTCATAGGCAGCTAGGATCACTTCCTCTGTTGGAGTATAATTAGCCTCTAAACCTCTGTAACCTCGACTCCAGAAACCAAGAGGTCATCCACGTGTCTCACCTGGAGCTCTTTACCACAAGCACCAGGTTGGACCATTGTCACCTGCAGCTGTGTACAAAATGTTCTTAATGTCTGTAACAGCTCAGACAGGTCCCAGACCCATTGCTTGAACTACCTCTTGCTTTACCTGGTCAAAGGCTGCTTGTTGTTCAGGTCCCCAGTGGAAACTGTTCCTCTTTCGAGTCACATCATACAGAGGTTTCACAATCTGACTGTATCCAGGCATGTGCAGTCTCCAAAATCCCACTATTCCCAAGAAACATAGAGTTTCTTGCTTGTTCGTGGGATTTGCCATGGTAGAGACTCTGTTTACCACATCCACTGGAATGTGTCGGCATCCGTCCTGCCACCGCACTCCCAGAAACTGGATCTCTCTGGCAGGTCCTTTCACCTTGCCTCATTTAATGGCCAAACAGCTTTCAGGAGAATGTCAATGATTTTGTTACCTTTCTCTAAGACTTCTTCGCAGTTTTACCCCAGACAACGATATGATCAATGAACTGGATGTGTTCTGGAGCACCACCTTCCTCCAGAGCATCATGGATAACTGCATGACAGATGCTGGAGCTGTGGATCCAGCCCATTGGCAGTCTGTTGAAAGTGTACTGGATTCCTCTCCAGGTGAAAGCAAACTGAGGCCTGCACTCCTCTGCTATGGGAATAGAGAAGAAGGCATTAGCAATGTCTATGGTAGCATACCATTTGGCCTCTTTGGATTCCAGCTCATACTGGAGTTCCATCATGTCTGGTACTGCTGCACTCATAGGTGGTGTTACTTCATTCAGGGCTCGGTAGTCCACTGTCAGACGCCAGTCTCCATTCGGCTTTCGCACAGGCCACACTGGACTGTTGAAAGGTGAATGGGTTTTGCTGATGACTTTCTGACTCTCCAACTGACAAATCAGATTCTGAGTGGGCAACAAAGAGTCAGGGTTGGTTCTGTACTGCCTATGATGCACAGTCCGAGAAGCTACCAGGAACTTTATATCCTCTAGGGGACACAGTCTCAAGCTGCGCCAGGGGAAGTTTAGGCTCGAGGTGAGGAGAAAGTTATTCACTGAGCGAGTCATTCGTCATTGGAATGTACTGCCCAGGGAGGTGGTGGAGTCACCGTCCCTGGAGGTGTTCAAGAGGGGATTGGATGTGGCACTTGGTGCCATGGTCTAGTCATGAGGTCTGTGGTGACAGGTTGGACTCAATGATCTTTGAGGTCTCTTCCAACCTTAGTGATACTGTGATACTGTGATACTTTATCTCATGTTGTCCCATAACTGAAGATTCATCAGAAAGCTCAGGTCTAACAGACAGCTTCAATTTTTCTCCATCAACTTCTACAGAAGCTACTCCAGAACCCCATTTGTAACCCTTAGGGTCTTTGAAACACCCTTCTCTCAGAAAATCAATTCCCAAAATACAAGGTGCATCAGGTCTGGTCACAACAGTATGCTTCTTCCACTCCTTAGAAGTTAAACTTATATCAATTTCTATCTTAGTCAACTTTTGAGATCCACCAGTGACTTCCAGAACAGTTATAGGCTCTGATCCCTGATAATTTGATGGCATTATGGTGCATTGAGCTCCTTTGTCAACCAAGGCCCTGTACTTCCAAAATTGTGAAGTGCCAGGCCACAGGATGTACACATCCCAATAGATTCTGTTATGTCCATGATCCCTCTCCTTCCCCCAGCAGGAGGCAGGGCACCCCTAATTATGGGGAATAGGTCCACATGTGCAGTTAGCACAGCATCCAGTGTTAGAATTCGAATCACTGTTGGAGCTATTAGTTGTCCTGGGAAACTGTGGAAGTAACAGCTACCCTTCTGGTATTGCTACCTCTGACTCTGCCACTCTGCAGTTCCCTCAGCCTCCTGGAAAGATCAGCAGTTGGTTGCCCATCCCATCTGTTCATGTTCTCACCAAACTGATCACGCAGAGTTATCCAAATACTCCCATGTGATTGCCTCTGTGGTCTGTTTTGGTTTGACCTGTTTTGGAATATCCTCCTTCGAGGACGTCTATTCCTCACAGATGAAACTTGTATCCATCTGGAGGAAGAATTGGAATTATCTCCTTGTGCCAGTTTGGATATGGAGTTTTTTAATTCCTCCTTCAGCTCTTTCATGCAATTCTCAATTTTTCCAGACAGAGTTTCAATGGCTGAAACCACAGAAACACGTGTGAGACTATCTTCCAGTTGTCTCATTTGGTCAGTTAAATGGCCAACCGTAGGAGGAGCTCCACCATAATTTCTTGCCACAATTCTGCTTGCCAGAATAGTAGCACAATTAGGAGGAGCAAGTTTGATAAGCTTTTTAGCAAGACCAGTTCCCACAGGAATTTCATCAGGATTCAGAGTACCATGGTCTCCATACATCACCTCTCCAACAGCAAATTCTCTCAAATGCTCAATTCCAGAGTTCAGGATCCCATAGAAGGTCATCTCTGGATGGGTATCTCATAAGAGCTGCCAGTGAAAGGCATGTCCACAGAGAAACCTTACCAAGACACCTGCCTAGATGTCTATCTATCCCGCTATCTTTTGAGAGAGTTCCCAGCTGAGATGCTGACTTGTCTCCCACTATTACAGCTGGTGCACCTGTAACAAAACACTTGCCAAGCCAGGCTACAATTGGCTCATTCTCTCCTCTGATGTAATCCTTTCTTACATGCCTAATTTCCTGTCTGGGGGCATTTGCTGTTTGGATATCATCTTGATCTTGCTCGTCATCTGTCTCATCTTCCTGTAGTTGTTGTCCCCATTTTCCTGTTTCCACTCTCTTAAGTACCTCTTTAAGTTCAGAAACACCTCCATTAGCTGCTGTCCTACCAGAACCTGTATCCTGTCCTCTATCTCCATTATCCAGTGATGGTCTCAATAATTCAGCTATGTTTTTAAAACAAACCTTCTCTCCATACACAGCAGGATCTTTTTTAACAGAAGTTCCCTCACCAGCAGAGGAATCTTGCTGCTCCCCTGGGTCGGATCCAGCATCTGCGTTTCACCTGCCTCTCTTATCTAAAGCTGCAATTGCTTAATTGGAGCTACATTTGTATTTACAGCAGGCTTAACAGAAGCAGACAGGTTTTGAGACACAGCAGCTGTTGCAGAGGCCACTTCTGGTCCTGCCGATGCAGAAGGAAATGATTTTGCCTCTCTAATGGCTGCCAGTGACATTGCAGCTGCCACCTTAGGCACTGCTGCTGCTGGCTGATTGTCAGAATTAGTGGTGGTCCTGTCCAGAGCTGCCTTACCCATATCTTCTCCCTGTCTGTCTCTAACTACCTCTCCTATCTCTTCAACACTGGAAATCTCTAGATTTGAGTTAGAACTGCTTCTCCTATATCTAGGTCTGCGTTTAAAAATGAAGCATGTCTCAGCCACTCGCCTTTCCCAAAACAGAGCCATTAACTAGAACACATTAATTATTACCCACAGCAGGATTACACACAGCAGATAAATCACTTTAGGATGCCAGCTATTACTGAGGATGACCTTTTTGCCTACTGGAATGCTGAACTCGTGGATTTCAATAGGAAGCGTAGTTGAGGTCATATTTCCGCATCTCTTAAGCCTGAAGAACCCCAAAAATTGATCATATAACAGCTGTATTTTATACTTAAGCCAAAGGTACAATCTATATATCAGATATCTTCCCAGCTTATCAAACATTAAACCAATAATGTACTTGTAAATGATCACACTCAAAACAGAATATACCAAATGCCACAGAATCCAGTATAGCTTCATCTTGCTTCCCGTATCTGAGCAGAAATAAATTGAGCAATCTTGCCTCACATTGGGCACCAATTATTTTGTAATGTGGTAGTTTAGCCCACCAGCAAACTCGGCTCACTCAGTCAGGGAAAGCAAATGGAAGCTATATTTACAAGCAAAACTACACTCTACAATGGAATGCAATGAATATGTACAAATATACAGGGTTGACAGTATTACACAGGTATTTACAATCAGAAAACAGTAAGGAACCCCCCCTGCATGGGCAAAACTGCCCTGCTTCCCCCCTAACCTCCCCGCCACTTTCCTCTGTTTAAGTAGAAGAAAAAGAGAAAGAGATGTTAGAGAGTTAGTGTGCTTATCTCAAGGTTAGGCTGATAAGATTCTCCCAGCTGAGTAGAGCAGAAAGCAGCCTCAGCTGCAGCTAATTTTTAAAGGCATAGCCTGAAACTGTCACAATTAGGCTTTACTTATTGTAATTATTTTAAATACCAGAACCAAGAATGTTCTCTTATGGCTTTATAACAGAGGTTACAACTGACAGCCACAAAATTATAAAACAAAAGAAGATAATCCAATGCTAGGTCTAAGACTATGGAATAAATCCACAAATTCAGAAAAAATCAACAGTATCTATGTCCAAAAAAAACCTGACAGTGAACTTTCATAGGATGAAGTAGCTCATTATCCTTTTCTTCATGCCCCTGTGCCCTACATCCAGGCAAGACTTCAGATTAAGTATTGAACATAGAACAAAACACTGCTCCAAACAACTCAAGACTAAGACTTTTAAAGAAATTATTGTTATGTTTTTGCCTAAGATTAATATTAGTGGCAGTCAATGAAATTATGAAGGAGCAAATTCAAGTTAAGGTGATAATCAGATTGCTCATCAGTAACTAGTTCTGAAATAGGATGTTATTTACTAAAGAAAATCTGGAAACACCACGATTGTATCTCTTTGACTGCTATCAGTAACAGCACGTTACAAACTACTGATTAATATCTGATTGCTTCTTAAGAGAGTCTTGTGATGCTCAAAATCTTAGAAAGAAAAAAACCAACAACTTCTTCATTGGAGATACAAGTCACCAGCACGTTATTAATTAAAGCTGAAAAATACTCCTCAGATTTTTACTACTGGATAATGCACAATTGGACCTGAAGAACACATTCAAAGTTAAAAGTTGCTGTTCCAGAATACAGTTTCTTTGCAATTCTAAGCAACTGTTTGTACAATCCTATGCTTCAGTACTATCACTTCTGATAGTTACAGCACAAAAAGAGATGACATGATAAACACGAAAGCCACCTGTCTCTATTCTCACTCCAAAAGACTCTCAAAGTTAGGATAGAGTGTGGCATTACATACAAAGTCCCCTTACACCACAATTAACCTTTCATCCCATGAGCAAATAAATAAAAATGGAACATAGAATCATAGAATTGTAAGGGCTGGATGGGACCAGTCACCCACCATGGGCATGGACACCTCACACTAGATCAAGTTGCTCAGAGCTACATCCAGCCTGGCCTTAAAAACCTCCAGGCATGAGGTTTCCACCACCTCCCTGGGCAACCTGTGCCAGTGTCTCACCACCCTCATGGGGAAGAATTTCTTCCTAACATCCAATCTGAATCTACCCATTTCTAGTTTTTGCTCCATTCCCCCCAGTCCTATCACTCCCTGACACCCTACAAACATCCCTCACCAGATTTCTTGTAGCCCCCTTCAGATACGATACAATAAGGTCTCTTTGGAGCCTTCTCTTCTCCGAACTGAATAGCCCCAATTCTCTCATTCTGTCTCCATAGGACAGGTGCTCCAGCCCTCTGACCACCCTTGTGGCCCTTCCCTGAACATTCTCCAGCACATTCATATCCTTCTTGTAATAGGGGCTCCAGAACTGGATACAGTGCTCCAGGTGGGGTCCCACCATAGTGGAGTAGAGGGGGAGAATCACCTCCCTTGACCTGCTGGCCACACTTCTCTTGATGTAGCCCAGGATGTGACCGGCTTTCTGGGCTACAAGTGCACACTGCTGGCTCCTGTTGAGCTTCTCATCCACCAGCACTCCCAGGTCCTTTTCTTCAGGGCTGCTCTCCAGTCAGTCCCTGCCCAGCCTATATCAGTGCCTGGGATTGCCCCAACCCAGATGCAGGATACAGATGCATTTGGTCTTGTTGAACCTCATGAGGGTGTCATGGGCCCAGCTCTCCAGCCTGTCAAGGTCCCTCTGGATGGATCCCTTCCCTCCAGCCTGTCTGCTGCACCACACAGCTTGGTGTCATCAGCAAACCTGCTGAGGGTGCACTCAAGGCCACTGTCCATTTTGCCAACAAAGATGTTGAACAAGCCTGTTCCCAGTACTGATCCCTGAGGGACTCCACTTGTCCCTGGCCTCCACTTGGACATGGACCATTGACAGCCACCCTTTGGGTGTGGCCATCAAGCCATTTCTGTATCCACTGAATGGTCCTTCCATGGAACCCATCCTGCACCAGCCTGGAGACCAGGATGTGGTGTGGGACAGTGTCGAAAACTTTGCTCAGGTCCAGGTCAATGACCTCAGTTGCTCAGCCTTCATCTATTGATGTTGTGACCTTGTCATAGAAGGCCACCAGGTTTGTCAGGCAGGATTTGCCCTTGGTGAAGCTGTGCTGATTGTGCTCAATCACCTCTTTGTTATTCTTCTGCCTCAGCAGTGCCTCCAGGAGGGTCTGCTCCATGATCTTACCAGGCACAGAGGTGAGACTGCCTGGCCTGTAGCTCCCTGGGTCATTCCTCTTTCCCTTCTTGAAAATGGGAGTTATGTTTCCGCTTTTCCAGTCAGTGGAGACCTCCTCAGACTGCCAGGACTTTTGGAATATAACAGAGAGTGGTTTAGCAACCTCCTCTGCCAGTATCCTCAGCATCAGGTGCCATGGACTTGAACACTCTCAGGTTCTTCAGATGGGTTTTCCAGCCCCTGCCATTATCTTCTGTGAAAATCTTTTTCTCCACAGAAATGAAGTCTGCTGCATACAAGCAGTTCAATTCACAGGATATGATTTAAGTGATCATCTCTGTATGCTATCCTGTAATTTCGGTCACAGAAGATTTACAGCCCCAAAAAGTCAGGTCCATGAAAATGCTCCTGAAGGGATTTTTTTCTTTATAATATAATATATCAGAATTTATTAGAAAAATAAATTCAGCTCCAGGTCTGATTCAGTCGCTTGCAAATTAATTTGATCAAGTATAGTAATGTAAAATGCACAAAGAAAGAAGCATGTATTGGCCAAGCATGACAAACAGGCAGCAACATGCTATTATCTATACTCCTAGTAAACCTGATGTGAACATTTTCCTTTTCATTACCAAACCATATGCTTACTATTATACACTGTAATCCACCTTGGTAGCAAATTATCTCGTTTTGTGAGTGCAGCACTAGCATCGAGCTCTTTTACAGTCAGGTCTACAGTTTTCAGCTTTCCTACCACATGAGAGTCTGTTCAGGCCCATTTTCAAGTCCTTGACAAACTTTAAGAAATACCAACAGGATTATTATGTTATGCACACAACAGGAAATATTTCCTAATACTTGGAACAGAGTTAGAAATAGAACATGAGATCTCACAAGGAAATAAAGCACTCCTTGTATATGAGGAATAATAGAGACTAATGAGTGGAGAAAACAGGATACATCTCTGTCACTGTTTTAGATAAAATTAGAGATGTCATTTCAAGGCAACTGCTCCCATTGTCTTTATCTACTGCCTCTGAATCAACATCAAAAAGTATCATGCAGCATACAATCGGATAGTTTCACATACTCATAGATATTTAGTCCACAGGATTAGATATGGGTTAGCCTAAAAATAAAGCTGCTCAAAATGTGCAGTGTGGATGCTAGGTCCTCAGCACCACAACTTTCCATTCTACAAATCCACTTCTACTGCATTGTACTACTTGCTAACATGAGCAGATCTAAACTGCTGTTGCAACTTCTCAGAATCCTGCTCTTCGAAGCTAGCAGACAAAATACATGATAGAACAAAAAATGGATAATGAAGCTTTATCATATTTGAATGGAGTAGAAAACAGTGCTGGAATTCTCATTGCTAAAGTATAAATAGCAGTGTATTATCCCCCGAAAAATCACAACCAGAATACATTCGTCTGATGCCTCAAGCTTCTCCTAACAGATGCTTTTGCTAGTTCATGCAAGACTCTCTACCACCACTATGGTACTTAAAGCTTTGTAAATCCAGAGTCAAGCAAGACTACTTGGGGAGCTCCAAGTTAAGGATTTTTCCGCTCAAGTACTCCTGATTTTTGCAAAATCTCCATAGATTTCTCTGTCACTTCTATCTCCAATTTCTTTTCAGGACAGGTACATTCTTCTCTCTTTATGTCATGCAAATTATTGCACACTAGGGCTTAGTCATAAGCCCAGAGCCACCAAGAACATAAATGCAGAAAAAAGGCCTCTCCTTCCTGAGACAGCAAACAAATCTTGTCAGCCCGGGCAAGTCACATGCCGAAGGCCAAATATCAATGTTCTTGCAAACAGGCAACACAAATAGAGAAAGTGTATTTAAAGACCTTCTAAAGAATCAACCACGTGTGCCTGTGTGATCAAAAAAACTGGAGCCTGTAAGGACAAAAGCAACTCTTACCTCAACCAGAGCAGACTGAAAAAATTGAGAAATGCCCAAAGCCTCTGAGGCAGCATGGACGAAGGACCAGGTGAAAATGCTTTTAAAGTTTCAAATACAGACAGCACAGACACACTTAACCAAAATCACACAAAGGAGAGCATTTAGGCCAAAGTTATAGCCAAAATTTCAAACTTGTAAAACTGAACACAACTAGAGAAATAGCATTCTCACTGGAACCTCAGCGGGCACTGCCAGTGCTTAGTGAACAGTTAGGCCACAGAAGAGCCATCTTCTGAGTGTATGCAGTTTAGCAGACCATAATATCAACTCACTGTTACTCAAAAGATTTTAATGGTCTATGATAATGAAAACTTTTAGCTGCAAGAATACAACATACCCAATTTAAAGCTGTTACAACCATCATAGCTGAACTGCTTCTCCAGAAACTGGTGAAAACCTGTTTCAGAAGCAGTAAACACAGCAGAAATGTAATCTTGTAGTCCATGAATACAGAAGTATATGGAAACCTGGAAATAGTTTCTGTTCAAAAGCAGCTCACAGAGATTAATGGAGTGTCATGGAAGAACATCAACAAAGGGTTTCCTGGCTTAGATCTGATTACAGATGGTCATTAGTGATTGCCTTCCACAGGATCTTTCATAACTAAAATCAGTCACCTATGACCAAGACTTAGTTCCATCACAACAGAAACCTTTTATATTGAAATTTATTGACTTTTCAAACTTCTAAATGCAGTCTTGGTTGGTGCACAATACTGTACAGGACAGGATGTCTCTAAAAATTTCCTTTATTCTCTGTCACTTCCCAGTAGACTGCATTGCTACACTGCTCTAGGGACATTTTCAACTTCACAGCACATGACTCCAGTTTCCCAGAGTGGCTGAAAAAAGGGGAGTGGAGGGATGTGCAAGCAATGGATGAACACTTCAAAAATGCACACAATCTTCATGCAGCTGGTATTTTTGGGCACCCCATAATAGTCTGCCCACATGTGTCTGGGCATATTGCTAATGACAGAACTAGTTCCGTGTCTAGGTTCTATTTTATGAAGCACCTTGAAGGCACTTGTGATCCTCTTGAAGAGATTTGTATTGACCCCTATATTGCTCTGGCTTGCTTGGAAATTCAACAGGGGCAGGCCGAGTTTTACTACTGCATAGGAAATCATACTGCACTACAAAGTGGGAGAGAAGGAAGCACATACTTATAAGCTGGAAAATATAAAGCAGCTTCTTTGTTCCTTTCTTGAAATGCTTTGTTCAAAGGGAAGAAAGAATAAAGAATGAAAACTGGTAACAATGCAAACAGATTATGTGCCTAAGATTTGGGGCTATGCTTGCAACCAGGTTACAGAAAATAGAAGAGATGGAGTGATTCAGGATAAAATCCCTGCATTAGCTGCAATAAACAGTTCTCTGCCATCACTAGAACAGTACCTTTGTACTATATTTTAAGTACAAGTTACGGGACAGGTGAAACATGCTGTGTTGTATGAGCATAGAGTTGTCCTTCAGTAAGAAGTCTGTAGTCTTGGAAGTTGTTTGTTGATTGCTTTTTGAAGCAGAGAAATAATTTTTAAAGATATTTATGTATTCCAAGGGCTTTGATGTTGCTCTCAAATCTGTATAATCATGTCATTAATTTATAAAATCGACCTGACCAAATAGTTTTCACTAATGAAATGTATCACTTGAAAACTTTCATTCATGTATTAATCCAAAATAATTGCACTGCACATTATTTTGCTCATCTGTAAATTGGGCAAGTTCTGCATTATTTCATTTGCTAACATTTTCTTTATTTGTACTCTTAACTTTTACCTTACATTATGAAATTTCAAGTACTATAAGACTGAAATATTAGCATTGACATCCTGTTTCATTACGCTGAGGGGAAAACCGGCTGCTACCTGAAGCACCGAATGCTACTAAACTCGCGGTACCGCCAGTGCGGCATTATTCCAAAACTCACTGGTTTTTGTCTTTTCTCTCTTCTGTATCGGTAGCTTCAATAAATATGCAGAAGGCTATGGTTTGACTTTCTCTTTTAGCTAACTGGGGGAAAAAGAAGGGCTCACAAAATGGCAAACAAGTGGAGCGACATGATCTAGGGGAATAAACAGTTATTAGAAAACGAAGATGATTTTTGTTTAATTAGATGATTTTAATCTTACCGTGCTACAACTAAAAACTGGTCAATCTGATGGTCAGTAAGTGGGCTATCTGGATCCCATACTTTTACTTCCAGCTTTGCCTGTTCTCTGTCATCTAATTCTCCTGTCAAAAGGTAGATGGAACAAAACACTTATTAATCACAATGCTTTTTTTCTGTGTATTTCTTGTACTATGTTTAAAAGAGACACTTGTACATTTTCAAACACATACAGTACTTAAAAATCAGCAGTTATCCATTGCAATTCCATAATGCAGCATCAGTAAAATAATTACCTTCCCTTCACTCTAGCACTTCAATTTAAGGAGGCATTCTTAGGAGATTTAGTATCAAAGAAATGTAATAAAATGTAACTATAAACTTGAAACTATAACCTGAGTAATGAGTGGTTTCTCTAAATTGCTTTTCAACTATATAATAGTTACTGTTTCTCTTAAGCCATATTAAAATTAATTTTCCACTTAGGCAGCTTTACCCATTAAATTCTATCCAATTTGTATTCTATGATCACAAAACCAAAAACCATTACAAAAAAATGGCTGTATACATTTATATTTTCACTTCTTGCTCCCAGCCACTACTTTATCTGCATTGTTAACACAAATCATACTATTAAAATTCATGTGTATGTTGACTACTTATCTTATAAAACAAGGTATAATGCTACAGCACAATAAAGTTACTATGTACAACATCATCATTTCCCAACTCAGTGTGTCTGAACAGATCAGCAAGCGGCCAAATGAACAGGGGTAGTCTCTGAAATGCAATTTGCCCTTTACGCATTGTTAAAAGAGTATGGCATTTGCATTGCTCGGAAGAACAGTGAAGTGTGAAGACAGTACAATGATTCTTGTTTATATGGAAGCCTAAGTCTTGGCTTACTGCACCAGTAACTTCTATTGCAAAATGAGAAACTTTATATAGAGGCTGATTAATACATATTCTACCAGTGCAAAATTATTTACCTCTACAATGTGGCTGACACATTTGTGGCCACAAGAGATGACAACACTAAAGTTAAAATCATTGACTTTCCTCAGTATTTTAGAATGTGAGCATGTTCTTCAGTGAACACATGAAAAACTCCAATGTTTAGCTGGCTGCCAGTACTTGTCTTTGACTTTCATGAGCTACTACAAGAATAAAAACCTGTTCTGAAATGCAGCTATTCCATTTCCTTTGAAAATCTAGGCTGTGTAGATACCCCTCTGAGCACACAGAAAATCACTTTAGTCTGTGCTATTTCTTATGATTTAGTGAAAGCAGACAGTCTAAATATCCACAGTATCATCAAGACATGAATTAACCTGTACACTTAAGAGTCTAGATGCAGACTGCGAACTAAGTACTGGCTCTTCTGAAATGCAATCATGTACGGTGAGCTTCTCTAGCACATTCATTACAGAGGGAAATGAAAATGTGGATCTGTGGATCTGGATCATGTTTCAGGAACAAATGTCACAGTGGCACTCTCAGAAAAACATAGTAAATTACTTTCTTCAGATATAGAGACAATAAATAATTACCTGCCTAAATGGACTTCTGTTTCTTTTTGCACTAATTCACATCTAGTATGGGAGACAAACTGTTAACCTCTGTCAATCTTGGGTAGGATTTTAGGTCTATAAACTTATTGAATGAACTACACAACTGCCAACACATTATTTTTTGTTTCCCATCTAAGACAGACACATTGTGGTTGATGCTCTACATTTTATAAACCACATCCCAGCACTTCATTTCCATCTGTTAATATAGGGGTGTTAATATCTGCAACGTTAGTTAACTGTTTCAGGACATCATATCCTGGAGACCATGAAAATACTCAGGACAGAGTATACTTGTCACCGAGAGAAAACATCACACAAGCACCACGAGTGAGCATTCAACTAAAATGTGCCACTCTCCTGAATCACGTTTGCAAAAAGCTGAAAAAAACTGCAATACTACACATCTTACTTCAATTAGAAATAATCTTAAAACTGCTGCTATCAACATTTGTTTTAAATCTTGATAGAAGTAAACTGTCTATATCAAATAATCCAAACACATAAAGTCAATTATTTTCAGCAATGGCAGACAGAGAGTTTTCCAGAAGATAGGAGGTCTCTGCCAAACTGCACTTCTGAAAAAGACTTCATTTGTGAATTTCCACTTAAATGGCAGGCTATTATCACTTAAGCAGATCAAATCAAGGAGGCAGTCAAGCAGTGCTGTAGAAATCCCTGAAAAGCTCATTTCAGGAATAAAATTTTTGTTTACTCCCTTTGAACGTGCCACAAGAATTAGTATAGAAGGATCACAAAAGATAAGCAGGTCTTATTTCCACAGGTCTTCTTTCAAGATAGCAATTATGAAACTCCTTTGTTTTCCTTGAGCTGCTTGTCCCTAGTTAATCCTGCCTGTACCTTACACTATAGGATTTTGAACATGGCAGACCACTTTAAAACTAAAACTCCATTTCTCTATTAACACCTCTGTGTTTATCTTTGATATTTCTGAATTTGACACAGAACTGTAAGAGATGTTCAAAATGAACAGGTATCAAAATTGCTATAGCAATAATTCCTTATATTACAAATTCCAGGAGACAAACAGAATGAGGAAGTTCTCAGATACGACACTGAAAATGTTAGAAGGTTTTCAGGGCTTGCTTTATAAATGTTACCTTCCCTCACCATCATCAACATAACAATTACAGCTTCTGAAGCATGTTTGGCTATTGGTTTTGGGTGGCTGGTATAACATACCAGTGGATTGGATTTGAGTGCTGCTTAGATTAATTTTACTGAAAAACATTAGTATATAGCCAGAAATGCGCCCCGTTCCCTCTTCATCAATTACAGAATGTCTTCCTTGTCATGGTTCTGTTCTAGTAAAAAGCACAACATTATTTTCTTTAAGTAATTTTTTCTAAACCGTTAAGTTCTCCATTCCAGTGCAGTCATTTGAAACAACGCATGATAAGCCCTCCCCCCAGACAACTGCAAGAAAAATGTTACAAAACATTCGTAAGCCAAAAGCAACTTTTAACTGAATGCAATTAGGATGAAATACAAAACAATGGGAAATTGTTTTAAACAGTCTTTTAGGACTTCACTTCCTGCAGATAAATATCCCCAAGGTAATTAATACATTAGTTTCAGCACGATTCTACGTCGTTCCTATTACATATCCTACTAAACCAAAAATAACTTGCTGTATGAACTATAAACATTTACTTGCACAGACACATAAAAGGATACAATATTGTACCCTTTTAAGAAACTGCAATATGAAATCTATTCAAGTTGCATCTTTTAAACATGGTTTTCAATGAAACCGTGTCAGTTCCACTTTTCATGACAAACAGTTGACAAGATATCTGACTGAAAAATAGCTACAAGGACGGTTTTTAGAAATGCCCCTGTCAGGTATGAGATCTCACTTTTTCATTTTGCACAATCTGCACTATATTTCAAAATACTTTTTAATTTGCTTTTCCAAAAAGTAATTTAATGGTCACTTCAGTCCAAACATATGAACTAACCCCCTGCAGAGTTCAGCTTTCTGAGTGAATTTACCTTCCGTGATATGCAAAACATAGGCACCAGCTGCTTGGATTCTCAATCAGCTCCAGTATTTTGATCAGATATATCCCTGGACAGCACTTGGACACTAGACCACTAGCTTGTACTCCAGAGTTCCTTCCATTATGGAAATTCATTCAGGACTTGATACAATCTCCTGAAAATTAACCAGAAGTCTTGACTCAAGCATTAATTACCCAGATTCACTGGATACCTAAGCAAGTACATAAACACGAAGGCCTGGGTGGATATTTGTGTTCTTACAGTCTCTTGGCACATTTTCAAGATGCAAATATAATGTCTTAATCTTTGTGCTTCAGTTTTATACCTGGGCAATAAGAATCTCTCTTAGCTATACTGCAAGGATGCAGAAGAGAGGTACTTGTGAGTTCTTATCCTGCCATAGTCCAGTTCACTATGCAGCACAATGAAATTCTTGTTTCTGAACCATAAGATCAAATTTGTAGATATACCATTTAGGAGATTTTTGTTGGGTGCTGTTGGGCAGTGTACTGACTGCATGTGTCAGTAAATATCTTTTTGCACACAGCTTCATACACTAGAGAACACTGTAAAAGTAGGCAACTAATCACTGAACAAAAGAGGTTTCAATTTTTGAACAACCTTCTCATGCTACTATTTAGACTGCTTGTCTGAAAACTCTCTTTAACTTACAGATGAGGAAAAAAAAATCACATAGGATTTTCTCATACTGTCCAGCTATGAACAAAGTTCCAGACATTCAGGTTATCTCAAGTAAAACTGAGTTTTCCACTTCAACAGAAAGTTCTTCAGTTCCCCCTCTAATTCATTATGTTCTACTTTCCTAGAAATAAACAGAAATAAGTAAAATCAACCTCAGAATCAATTGATCTGTAATTACATAGTAGTGACAAAATTCTGCATAATGCTGCATCAAGAATGGCTGGCTCATGGGAATGTCCAGTGCTGGAACAGTAACAAGTAAGGTGGCCTTCTTCCCAAAATCTGTACTGCAGAGGAGTATGCAAAAAAAGAACCTTCTACAGATCAGAGAACACAGAGACACAATGTCCTCAAATCACACTGTTCCTCACTTTACAGTGGTTACATGAAGTTTCATTTAGTTAGAACCCCCACTGCCACAGAAATGAAATAGTAAAAAACAGTCCTTTCATTTTAGCTTTTTATGGGCAATCTAAAGGCAATAACCTAAATTAATATACAGCATAAAACTACAATGGTCACCTTCAGTTCAAAGGCAAAGGGTAAGTATTCAGCTAATGAAACGATACTTGAAATTCTTCTTTATTTTGGAATTCACTGATTGTACTCTTTGGATATATGTGAATAAATACAACTTGCACAGTTTCATCGCCCTTCTTCCCCATTTCAGATGACACTGTGCAGTGGTCTAGCACCTACTCCTCTCTGAATACAGAAGACTGCAACCATTTTTCTTAATTCCTGAAATAACAACACAAGGTAATAGTTTTCAGAAAACCACAGTGGCAAAAATTCAATGTATAAATAATAACAGTACTATACTACTCATGAATATTAACAATATTTCATAGAATCATACAGAAGCATCAGGATGGAAGGGACCTTTGAAGATCATCTTGTCAAACCCCCCTGGCAATGTCACCTCCAACTAGGTCAGGTTCCTCAGGGCCACATCAAGTTCTATCTTGAATGTCTATAGAGACGGGGCCTCAACCGCAACTCTGGATGACCTGTTTCAGTATTTCACCACTCTCATTGTAAAGAATCTCCTCTCCAACCTAAATCTACCCTGCTCCAGTCTAAACCCACTGCCCCTCATCTTATTGCTACAAGTCCTTCCCCAGCCTTCCTGTAGGTCCCTTTCAGATATTGAAATATAGCTATAAGGTCTCCCCAGATCCTTCTTTTCTCCAGGCTGCACAACCACAACTGTATCAGCTTGTCTTCACAGGAGAGGTGCTCCTACCCTCTGATCATCTTTGTGGTGCTCCATTGACCCAGCTCCAATAGGTCCATATCCTTCTTGTGCTGGGGGCTCCAGAGCTGGACATAGTAGCCCAGGTGAGGTCTCACCAGAGCAGAGGGGCAGAATTACCTCTTTCCATCTGCTGGCCACACTTATTTTGAAGCAGCACAGGATGTGGGCTGCAAGTGCACACTGTTGGCTCATGCCCAGCTTCTCATCCACCAGTACCCACAAGTCCTTTACTGCATGGCTGCTCTCAATCTCATCATTCCTGGCCTGTACTGACACTTTGTCTTCTCGACCCCCATGAGGAAAGAGGGATACTACAATATATAGACATTGTATTCTTAAAAAAAAAAAAACACAAAAAAACCCTCCCACTAAATCAATATGAAATCTCTGGTCCTGCAATCAAAAGGAAACAAACCAAAAGTTATGTTATTAAATATGCACATTCCTCATAAGTACAGTATTCCAAAGATAAGACTATTAATTTGCATGAATTCCAGCAAAACATATAATTTGGAGAGTAACTCTTAAGCATTAAATCTATTTTGACGTTTTCAAGAATAAAACCACATTTCATCTGCACATTTTTTCATCTTCTGCAGACTAATTTTTTTTTAAATCCATCTGACTGTAGTAGAACGGCAGAAGAAATAAAAAGATGAACTCACACTAAGTCCATTTAGGTAAAGTTACTGAAAACCAAAGTCAATTAAACCACAAAACGTTGCTGTTTGAAATGTGATTTGAGTGCTTATTGCAATTTATTATTTGGGATAATAAGCACATACAGCACACAATAAATAGCTGTACCCTTCATAAGGCTGACTGCCCAACAGAACTCGGTATTTGAACAATGTCAGCTAAGACTCTACAGCTACCACTAATAAAGAACTCGTGCAGAAAGCAATCATGCACAACCTTCCACACCAACAACACAGCACAGACCATTCATGCTGCAGTGAAACCAGAAGGGCAAAAGAAAAGACAGTTACTTCAACCATTTCCTTCAAGTTGTTGAAAAGCAGGGGTCTCATTAGAAGCTCAAGAATGAGAACAAGCACGAGTCTTCTCAAGAAGCTAAAGATGGCAGGAAATCATGGGTCACCTGTTACAAAGACTGAAATTCCACCTGCCTTCTCCTCAAGCATAAGGCAAATTGGAGAAAGACTGTTTCAATTTGAGTCAGGGACAGGGGAAAGAAAAGACCACTCCAACAATCCCCAGTCAGAACAACCCATGTAGCTCTCCCCAGTTGTGGAATGTTTTTTCTATTAGCTAAATGCTAAACAGCACAATTTGCAACTCTTTCAACCCTCGACTGTTATGTGGAAGTTGTGAATAATCTGTGTAACTGCTCGTTTGGTCAAAATTATACATGCACTTAATACCTCAACAAAATGCATGTGAAGGCAAAAAAATATTTTAAAGTAACACTATTGAAAAGACATCACAAAACACTGTTTTATAATACAAAGCTTCCAAATACCTAATTGAGGTTCTGCAATACATGTGGCTGCAATCCTAAACTACCTATTTCCCTTGCATCTGCAAGGCCAGGCAGAAGTAAGTAAAGTCTTTGCTAAAAAAAAAGAAAAACACAAAGATATAATTTAAAATTTAGAGTAAAACTGAAAAGTCCATAAGCATGCATGTAATTGCACAGCACATAAATCACTAACTCAGCTCCCCAGAATAGATTGGCAGGACTGATGTAAAGGATACTATTATAATCCTATTAAAATTCGACGTGAACACTGTAAAGAGTATTTACTATTTACTATTTGGTGTGATCTGAAAAACAAATCTGCCAATCAGGTAACTGACCATATGTAAACTTGCTAACCCTCCAGAAACAGTTCCTTCTTTTAGAAGGTACTATGGAAAAAATTCATATTAACACCAAGTCAAAAATGCAACCACAGAAACTCCATTTGAGAACAATCTCATCTAACCTTAAACATCTTCCGACCTGATTGAGATATCCCTCTTAGTTGAGATGAATCAAACTTAGGCAACCTTTTCCTACTCTGGCCATAAATGTAAGTTACCAGACTAGCAATCACCCCTTTTATGTCTGTGTAATGGGTTGGGGCAGATCCCCTCCCCACCACAGGCAGAAATAACGACTCAGGCAAACGGATTGCAAAAAGTGATGGAAAGTTTAAATAGGAAAACAATAACAAACAACAATGAAAGTTTTACAGAGACCCACAAGCACCATGACAAAGAGAGAGATCCCAGAACATACCCAAGAACATCCCATCCCCACCTGGGGGTACACCCAAACCCCCCCAGGGCTCTTTCTTCCCCCCCAACCCAGCCTTTTGCCTGAGCAGGCCCAAGGGAGGCAGCTCACGCCATGTTACCCAGGCAGCAGCAGGGGACGAAAGAGGAAGTGAAGACCCCACATGGCCTTTTTATAGGGGAGCAGGGCATTATGGGAATGGAATACCTGGTCCCTGTGACCACCCCCTGGGCTGGGCCCACCCCTTGGGACCTCCCAGGTGTGGCCTGCGCAGTGGCATCTGGGCCAGCACCCAGCCTAAACCACCACAGTCTGGTATTCTATTGCAGCTTCTGGAAGCAGGAACTCCTGAATATGTTTGTTACATCTATTGTTGCACACATTCCTGATGAAAAATTCATTAAAACAAAACTGCCATCTTTTAGTCGGACCAAAGATCTCTCTGGCATAATCTGACTAACATTCTGAAGTTATAATTTATTTTGCTGCTAACTTACTTCAACTTGGAAGCTTCAATGCATTTCAGACTGAAGTTGGTGGAATACATTTCTACAAGGTTTCTTGGCATCTTCTTGAAGCAAATGAAGCATGAACATCTCCTGTCATACTTGATCCTTTGCTTTCACAATTTGAGCTTTGCTTTCTCCTGCATAGGTCCTGGTAAGGTCATCTTAAAAGTGACAAGAAATCTGCTTTTAAATAACAAAATATAGACTCCAAAGTTGCTGTAGATAGAACAAGAGGCGTGCATTCTGCTACACAAATGAGCTGTTCCACCCTAACAAACATGGCTGACAGCTTTCTCCACAAAAACCTTTCCTCACATGCCAACATAGAGATTACCCAAGAGCCTAAAGTTGCTACTGTTGTCTCCTTTTGTGTGTGCACAGGAAAAACAAATCTCTTTGATTACAGTACCTGTAGTACCTAAGCAAATGGGTTGCAAATAGGATTACACTAAATCCATAAATTTATTCTTGTCATTCCAACTTGATTCACTCAGAGAAAACACTAACATGGCCTCAAAATCATCAGCCCTCAGGATTTTTGAAAACCAGTTAAAGATGAAAGCCTTAGACATCTACTATTTGTGAAATACTGAAATCAGGAACAAAGAGGCAAATCTTCCTGCATTTTATTTTCTAAGAGCTGTCTATTGTACTGTGCCCATTCCTCATATCCAGTCATTATCTTAAAACTGATCACTTAGCACAAATGGCACATCGTATTTTCTGAAAATGGAAGGGCATCCAGACAGTATTTGTTTGTCTCCTCTGACATTTCTCAGAGCTATACATTACTTGTTTAACAATTGTAGGGCTCTCCAATTTTTAACTCAAATATTTAGACAAAGAAACTAAAGAATCTAAAAATATTTCATACTGGCTGATTTTTAAAAGGCCTGCTTTTTATTTTCTCACAATAGAATGAAATCACTGAATCAACACCAACAGAGATAAACCGGTACACAGGCTTTTGACAAGGCAACCAGATGCACAGTGCAAAAAACTCCCCCAAGTCTCTGGCTAGTATGAGTGATTTTCAAACTCAGCAGTGGTTCTTCCAGTAAACAGGACTGTTATGTACCATGAGTAACAGAACAGATCCCTCCTTATCAGATAACATTTGGGTTCTGCTATTTTAAAATGTATCTTTCATTTATTAAAGGAAAACAAAAATTTTCTGTATATGAGAAGCATTGAAAGAACTGAAAATACACTAAGCGTCCTGAACTTTCATGTTGAAAAATTCAAACAGTATGTAGATGAATTTCTTAACTGTCTCTTTACTTGTAGCCATGTTCAAGCTTAAAATCCTGGAATTCCAATATTCCCAAACATTAGTAGGCTTGCACCCTGCATTGAATAGTTTCCATCTGATATGCCTGGTCTATTAAAAACAACATGCTCTTACAACTGAGTTGTAGTAAGGAGCACAAAACCAGAGGAGACATTAGAAAACATCTCCAAAGGAATTATTTTGTTCTTTTTTAAAACAGAGAAAAGTTTTGGATACAATTTCTCGATACATCACTCAAAGTTTACAGCTTAAATTAGCCCAATGGCTCCCCTTCTTCCTGTTAAGCACTCAGCTACTTTACTCATTCTGAAATGCCTCACCTTCAAGAAATGGAACTGACTCAAGGCATCCTCTGGATATTTTCAGATGTGCAAGAGGTATTCTGGGGTTTTATACAGATAATTTAAAACAAACAAATGCTTTGAACAGAACATCTTTCTACAAGCTGCTGCTTCCTCCATTTTTGAGACTCCTAATTCCTCTTCCTCTCTATGTAAGAGCATAGTCCTCTTCTTTGCCAGCTCCAAACTCTTTGTACTGCTTTGAATCACCAGAGTACCTAACTGTATCAGATTCCTGCTCCATAGAGAATTCATCAGAGCACAGATACAAGAGATAAGCAGCACTGGGACAGGAACAGGACTGCAGCTGGGAGGGGACCATCAGCATGAGAAAAATTCCATGCAGCGATACACATAACAGTGGCTTTAATGACAGCTGCCCAGGCTAATTAAAACAGGGATCTGCCATTGCTGGTTGCAGTGCTCAGTTTGGACTAGTAGCCCATTCTCTAGATATACTTTTGCACACAATCATTCCCCTCCACTGTCAACCTCTTGATGCTTGTCTCCTTCAATATATCTCTGCAGAGAGATTCAAGTATCTTTTCCCACCAACTGCCAATCAATCCTAACCCTTCATGTATCCATCATGACATTTCCCACTCTGGTGTGCCTCTGCTTGGCCCAGTGATTTCCAGCTCCATGTGACTCGCTCAGCACTCAGCATCCTTACAGCAGGAACTATGAACATGGCTGGCTGAGCCAACAGAAGCTGCTGCTATACACAGGAAATTAATTAGCAGTAAAATGTTCTTAACAGGCACTTCCCCCTGTGCAGGTAAATGTGTGCACATGGGTATCTGTGAACAGCTGCCACTATGATGTGTACCTGTGGTAGGTTGAGAGAGGGCTTAGCTCTCCCTCCTCCACAGAGTAAGAAACCACAACTAGCCCAGTCGAAAGAGCAAGCTATATATTTACAAGCATATATGGAAAGCAGGTTATATATAACACAATATATATAGGTATTTACAATACATACACAGAAGTATACAGCAAAGAGAAATAACACAACAAAAATCCCTCCCCGAGGGAGGGATCCCCTCCTTGGAACCCCCTCTCTCCCCCCCTACCTCCCTTTCTCCCCAAAAAGGGGTTAGAGAGAGAGAAAGGCAAGTTACTAAGGAAAAGAGTTGTTAGCAAGCTTCAAAAGCCCATGCAGGATTAGTGTTTGCTTATCTGAAGGCCAACTCCAGCAGTTCGCAGAAGAAGCAGGCAGGGAGAACAGGCTGAAACCTCCAACTCCCCCAACTCCCAAACCGAACTGAACTGAGGAAAAAAAAATTTCCAACTGCTTCACAATCTAAAGCTGCATTTTTTGTCTATCCACCAATGAAATTCGTTTAGAGTATCAGAATGTTTTGGTTCTAGTACCGATAACATTTAGCCAGTGTCTCAGCACTGTTTGTCCTTAAAGGCACAGTATCAAACGGTCACAGTACCCAAAAAAATCTCTTCAACCATGTGAACAACTTAAGACAGGTAGAGAAAGTTCAGAGGGTAACTTTCAAGCTGGTGGTTTTGCACTGTATCTCAAGAACATGTTTTTACAAGACAGAAATAAAATTTTTAAAGGTTAGTAGCTGCTCTGTTAACTGAGTCATACTATACACGTTATACTTTTTCTTACATTGCAGTATCATCATCTAATTATACCAAAGATTTCTTGGTAGGTATTACTGCAGTTAGCTTAACATTAATGTTGGCACTTCCTAATCTTCAGGTGTTCCTTTTATTTTTAGACTGAGATTTACTAAAAGCTCAATATATTGTCTCAAGCTTTTGTGGGAAAGTCATGAAACTGAGCTGGCTAGTGGCAGTGACTGAAAACATGCAAGTTACCTGGCATTATCTGGAGGAAATGCAACTAAGTGGCAGTTTAGGGTTTCTCTTGAAGCTTTTCTTAATGGTATGTGACTACATAAGCACAGAAAAAGAAGTGGTCTAAGATCATCTTTGAAGCACAGATGTTTTGATTAAACTGTTCACTCGCATTCCTGTTTATTAAGATGTAAACCTCTGCATATAAAAAAGCACTTGCCCAGGGTAAGAGGCAGAAGGACTGAGTTGAATCATATTAGCAGGTTCTTAAGCTGGAGCACCACAGTAGGATCAGTTCAGGTTGGAAGGGATCTCACAAAGTCTCTACCCAAGCTCCTCCTCAAACCTTACTCAGATGTGAGCTCAGACCACAGCTTTATCCACCTGGTGTTTGAAAACCTTCAAGAGACAACACAACCTCCCAACAAGGGTAATGGCCTCCACTCAACTTAGCTCATCAACAACTTTCCCATACTGGGAGACTCAAGCCTAGGTCCAGTATCTAGATGTGATCTAATGAGTGCTCTGTCAAGAAAGCTGATCACTTTGCTTGACCTAGTGGCTACGCGCCAGGTGACAACCCAGAATGCTGTTGGCTGAATTCATTGCCAGGGTACAATAGTGTTTTACACCCTCTTACTATCCACTAACATCCCAGGGGCCTTCCCACAGAGCTGCTTCCTTCAACCTCTACTAAATGTCATACATATATATGGAATACATGAATAGGAATTACCTTCATATGCTACAATTTTGCTTTCAGCTAGAACAAAATCAAAGCAATCTCAAGACACAGAGGAAGAAAACTGTCCTTGTGATTAAGCCACTACCAGACATAGGATTAATTATTTTTTCTTTTTAGTCTTGTTACTTTTCTTTGATCCTTACTGCTTCAACATTGTCCAAATTTCAGAGAGCATTCAAATAATTAGTCTTCTTAGATAATTAATCAAGTCAAAAGGTCTGTAAGACCTAAGGGTGTAAGTCTTTGGCAACATGATCTGTTTAAAAAGAGAACGAGGATGGGAAATTCAAGTTACCTGTTAGAGCAAATCAATTCTCTGCATTTTTGGTAACTAGAAAAAACTGGACAGGTTTGTGGGCTTCATAAGAGATCTAACAGAAGTCTGACCTCAAAGTGAAGCATCTATAGGAGAGGTTTCAGAACAACTGTAGAATATGAAGATGTTACTTGAGTTTGGATGAGAATCTTCAAGTTTTATACAAGGACTTCATGATACCACAGAGATACTAGCTGTTTGACTCAAGTAAGTTTTAAACAGAACTAATCACTTAGAGTTACAATGTTGTGTGCTTTATTGTGCTGTTTGTTTAGCTTTACTTACTCAGCATGAGCAGCTAGACTTGCTGAAGCCTCAGGCAAGAGGCTGTACATTTGGATTTATCAGCTGTACTAATGCATTCAAAACAGGGCCCCATAACGAGCAGAAATCAAAGGATAAGGAGGCTTCAAGGCTATACCATCACCAGCAGCTGTAACCAGTCCAGGTAACAGCCTGCTGCCTGAAGACAGTGCACAAGGAGTCAAAAGGTGTTTTAGGATCCCAGCCAAATCACCGGTGAATGAAAGGGCACTCAAAAGGTGTGTGGTCGCATGAAGGTTGGATGCATAGTCTATAGTCTACCAGAGAAATCTGTGCATTCCTTTGTTTGGGGTCCTTCTCTGGAGGAACCCAGCTCAAGCTGCCCCTGCTACTGTACCATTCTATTAAATTCTTTACTTTTATGAGATTCTATGCTTGAGACTGCTTCAGGAAATCTAGGTTTAAGATTGCACTTCTTTAACAATAAAATAACTACTAATGGTCGCACACGCAAGAAGTATATAGATCTTCAACAGACACTGAAAACCAAACAAACCCACCAAAACAAAACCACCAGCAATCCATTCAGACAGAATATCATTTATCACAGTACAGACAAAATGCAAGCAACTTGATTTTTTTATCTAGTAGAGTACATCAGTGTGTTTACAGCCAAATAATTTGGTGTTTATAGAATACATGGAAGGAATAGACTAGACTAGACTAGACTAAAATAGACCAGGTTGGAAGAGACCTTACAGATCATCGCATCCAACCCATCATCCAACACCATCTAATCAACTAAACCATGGCACAAAGCACTCCATCAAGTCTCCTCCTAAACACCTCCAGTGATGGTGACTTTCACAGCTCAAAGAATTTTTATCATTTTTTAGCCGAGTTGTGACTGGTCTTCTGAAAGGTAATCTGAACTGGCATGCCTTCAGTTGTTTGAATTGCATTTATATGTCAGTAGCTTTTAAAATAAAGTAACTGACCGTCTGTCAAGCTTTGATTTTTCTAAATATGTTCTTTATTTTTGGGGGGAATGGCTTCAGGGGTTTTCTATAAACATAGAACATGCCTACCAACAACCTTCAAAAAGGTCTATTTCCCTTACATTCTTTTACATTTGAAGACATATTTTATGTGTGCACAAAACTAGCAATGCTTTCTGTTTTATAAAACCATTATTAGATTACATTAACCCCATTTTTTGTCAAGTGATCCCCAACTGTTTTGAAGTTGTATAAATCCTTTCTTATAATTTAATTCCCCATGGCTTTTAGTTTAGGAAATCATACATTATAGCAGAATAATTCGGGCATACATGTCATTAGCCACTTTTTTAAAATACAGGCTGAAAAATTGATATCAAGAATCAGAAATCTTCACAGAATCCTGTTTTTCCAAATCTAACTATTTTATTATATTGATTTTAAATATTTTCGAGATTTCCTTTCATCAATGAAAGGGTTTGACAATGGATGGATTAACAGAAAAGTACAGTAACAGCTGCATCATCTTTTTCTTTTCCTTAGAGGTCAGAAGACTATAGAAACACTTAAGATAACAATCACTCAAAGCTACTATTTTTATCCTCCTAAAACCAAACTGTTTTTTCCACCAGCCACACTGGGAAAAAAGTGCAGATTAATTCAACTACAGTGCCAAAGTGCTCTGTATGCTACCGGATTCTTGGTTTGTGGGCATCTTGGTGTTTCTGAATTTTAATAACTTATGGACTATGAATGCCTACTAAATACATGAATAAGACTGCATTATTTACTTCACTTGGGGACTAATGGGGTGTGAGAAACACACCACAGTCCTTTTCTCATGACATTAGAGAAAGATTTGCCACACACTTAGCTGAGTCAAGTATTTAATTCAGAATGTTAAACTGCAGACAAACCTAGTAACATAACCTTCAAAAAATACAGAGTTTAATATAAAAAAAAAATTGAACAGGTGACAGTTTAATAGGAAAAACATTTACTTCACAGGCAGTATTCAGTATTCCATAATTAGGCTCTTTGTTAATTTAAGCAGCAGAATTCAGTAGGAAAAGACTTCCAGCCCAACAGACAGTCACAGCTTATCATGACAACACACAATTCAGCAAGCTGCTTCAGAAGCACATTAATACTTCCTGGCCACTTGAAACACACAGTAGTCCTCCAGGAAACTTTTCCTCTCGAGCATATAAATGTCTACATAATTAGTTGTTTCGCCATGGCAGCGCATTTCACAGCAGTGTACCACATTACAATCATAAACTTGTTCTGAACCAAATCTGCACACCTCACAAACCCATCTGGAAAAGACTTCCTGTACTTAATTTATGGTTCTCAAAAGTTAGAAGAGAAACACAGGTGAGATACTGAACAGCATCCATTGCATCTGTGGCTTGCCAGAAAGCAAATAATTCTTGTTTTATACAGTTTATTAAATAAGCTTTGTAGAAGGAGTGCTTTTTGTATGAAGGAAAAAGAATAGCAGAGTGAAAAAAAAACAAGGCAGATCACAATGAATGGCAAATGTACCATTTAAACTTGTAAATAAATGCTGGGTCACTCATTTGTGGTAAAACTAAGGAGTTCTGATATTCCTGTAATGTATTTTTTCTTATTAATGAATAAATACCAAAATTCTTGAGACGAGTATCTATACCTAGATACTTCTCAGAAACCTTATCTTTCTTTAGTGCTATATGTAGAGTTCATATTTCACTGACAAAACCAGCTTAACTTAAAATTTACTAAGTATATAACATTTCAAACAACAAGACGTGCTTCATAAATAACATCCCAACTCTAGAATTTGTTTGAAAGAATAAAGTTCCTATGCAGCAAAAGACTGAGACAAAGACAGTTGTGCTATATTAAAAATAAAATAAGAATTTTAAAATACCAATTATTTAAAAGATATTATACAGTTTTAAGTATTTATTTCAGCCCTGCTACAAAACAAACCCTGTGCTCTGATGGACGTCAGTAACTAAAAACCAGACACAAAGACACACATCATCTATGTAGACTGTTTTCAAAGGGAGTGAACGAATATATTTTTCATTTGTTTTGTTAGCATATTATTCTGCAAAATGGGTTGGTCCTCAACATCTTTTTTCCTTGAGGCCAATATGACAGAATTAAATGGACCCTACAATTAAATGAAAAAAACACTAAATGCCACAATTTTGTTATGTACAAACCGGAAACTGACACTATCTTTTCCACAGCTATTCAAGCATCCTTCCTTTCTTTCCCGTAGGATACACTGACATCTGCCAATTTTCTCAGACCTACTGTTTTAGTTCATCTGCACCTATACTGATTAGCTTAGTTCTAAGTCAGCACAAGCAATAATGCAAAATGAAGATTTATTTTTTTTAACTTTTTTTTTTTTTTTAATCACAGATAATATATTTACCTTCTGCAAGCATGTCAGGCACATCTGCTTGATATCTAGGCCCCACTCTGATTTCTCCCTTGTCTGCTAAAAGCGTTTTCAGTGATGGATCATACACCAGTGAATAAAAAAAAGTATCCTAAACAAAGAAGCACAGCATAATGATTAAACATCTGATTAAAATTAGGGTTGTAAATATGTATTCCCTTCCATTGGAAAGTTGTTAAGCTAACCTCCTTTGGCCACTTTTACAGAACACAGGTTTGGTACACTAACCCATATTTTAAGTAGCGTAGATGGTTGTAAGCTTTTTTAAATGACTAATGGGAGCATCTCTCATGGACAAGAGTTATTTCAGAACTGAGCAATAATGAAAAGAATCACACACAAAAATATATTAAGTTGAACAGAATTAACGTTATCAGCTTCCTGTTGTCATAACTATCTTGACCAATAGCCCAGGTAAAGTTACATCTGGACAGGAACAACAAAGGCAACAAGGAAAACAACTATAGGTATGCTGACAATAAAAGAAAGACCAGGGAAAATGTGGGCCCTCTACAGAAGGAAACAGGGGACCTGGTCACCTGGGATAAGGATAACACTGAGGTACTCAACGACTTTTTGCTTCAGACTTCTCCGGCAAGAGTTCTAACCACACTGCCCTTAATATTAAACTTCTATGCTAAGCTGCCCTCTACAGAAGCCTCTCTTGTTCTCTGTATAAATGGACAAAGATTAAGATAAATTCTTTCACAACTATATTCTTCCATAAGCATATTCATAATGAAGCCATTTTACAGTGTTAATGGATTTTTTATTCACTAACTTTTTAAACTCAGCGTTTTCAACAACAGAATTATTCTAACATCACTAAAAAAGACTTTCAAAAAGTACTGATTCCCATTTATTAGAAATACAGATGTAAAAAACCAAGCAGAAGTCACGTATTACCTCTTTCTCCAGATAGGACAATACCGATTCTGTCTCGTTGAGAAGCGAGACTCCACACTTCCCCCTGCACAAATACAAGGAAGAGAAGTTACTCTTTTTTTTAATTACAATTTTTACGTTATAAGGGTTTGGTTTTTTCAAGAAAACAATCTAGACATGAAATGTCTAAATGAAAAACTACAGTAGAATACACACTGCTATACTCTTGAGATACCAAAATCAACACCCAAGCAATGCAGCCACATTATAATGCTAACTACCACATTTTTGTGCAGGCTGCTAGTAGAAAGCTTCCCATTGCTCAGTAGTGGTACATAAACACATAGATAACACAATGGGAGTTTGACCTCAACACCCCCACCCTTTTTCTTTCCCCTCTTTTTCATCCCTTTCCTCCCCAACACTTTTTCCACCTCAAAATTTCTCTGCTTCCAGTTTTTCTACAAATGAAATGCAGAAGTATTTCTTTTGATAAATAAAGAAACACAAATGGATGAGGACCTCTGCCTAGAATACCCCTTTCCCATGGAACAGACCAGCACAGTCATATAGAAATAAAGTAATTGCTTGAAGAGGCTTCCTTGTTTTCAAAATAAAGAATTATTGCAAAAAATATTGTTCATTTTGATGAATCTTAAGACCAACCATAAGCATTAGATGCCAACTGTTACCAGTTGATCATTAAGAGAACATGTCCAGCTAACCCCTTATTCATTACCATTGCACATCACAGGAAATGGGATTAAACTGGTCATTAAACCTGCAGCACGTAACCTCCTGAAGTTCTTTTGATCTCCACATCTGTCAGAAGAACCAGACCACCAATGAGAAATGGTGGGAAGATGAACCAAGAAATATTTGAGCACAATACACAACAGCAGAGAAAAAGAATCCTGAAGTAGAGAAGTATGAAACCTTCTCTCCACCTGACCATGTCTTTGGAAGTTTTTTGAAGCTTTTGACTTTGATAAATCCAGAATATTTGCTTCTGAAAATTAATTGTGTTATAGTGTGAAGTCAGTTTGTCAGCTTTATTTTAACAGACTTTTTTCAGTAGTCTTAAATGCTAAACAGGAGTTTTCCAGTCTGCTCTTCTTCCATGCACCTCTAGTATGCTCTCTCTCCACTACAGCCTACTCCTATTAACTCTAATTATTGCAAGGGCATTCCTTCACTGTCATTCAAATGTAAGAGCATTTATTGACTGACCTTACAGCCTGTTTCTGGTAATTTTAAAAATGTCACTTTATTTCATGGAGAGACAAGATTAACCTCCCTGGTGTGCCTTCTGAGGGAGTGAATTTCTACCCGGTGTTGCATTTCTTTGTACAGCATCTTAACCATCTAATGGCTGGAGTCACACATACAGGTAACATTTTATACGAAGAGATGAAATTTCACACTCATGGACTAGTCTCTGAAAAGACAGTACTAGACAAGCATACTACACTTCAAAAAAACATACAATTACCAAACTCATAAAAGGCTATCGATTCTCTGTCTCCTGGTTTCCTTTTCCCCCCATCAGAGGAAAATCCTCTCTGCCCATTGTAAATGGTCTACTGGGATGAAACATGCATCTAGCTCATTATATTGTTTCTAGCACCTTTCCACCATAGTTGCCTAGGAAATAAATGAATTCAGATTTGAAGTGATATGTTCCTAAATATTCTTCAACAACAACTGCACCTTCCAGCCTTTCTTCCAATGCTAATACTCAAAGTTCCCTGGAGAGAAAGTTAATATGGTTTAAACTTTGAGTTCTTTCCATAAGGCATGTAGCTAAAAACCCAGAGCTTCTCCAGATTTCAATATAATACTCTCACTCTCACAGCATTCTAAAACTTCCTCTATTAAAGTATTTAAACAATTTTAGATAATTGGGGTAGATGGAGCAGTATCAAATAAAGGATCACCGAAACAGAATAAAATGGTGGGGCAGGGAAAGCTGGGCCTTCTCTCTCAACCCACCACACCTAGACAGAGCGGGGTAATGGAGCTAGATACCAACACAGACAAGTAAAACAAGAGAATATACACTGTATTTACCAAACTGCAAAATCTGTTACACACTAAATTCAAATGGCACTCACTTTGCAAAACCACTCTGAATTTCTGAATGTTTTAGTATTATTTAAGCTAGTAGAGTACAATGTCGCTGTCCTATAGGTGGAGTCTCCTACCTGAAATGTCACAAAAACTAACTAAGGTAAAAATTACAAAGAACTACGCAGCTTCCATGAAATGAAAACCAAAAAAACCCCAAAAAACACATCAAAACCCACCCAAACAAACAAAACCAAAACCAAACCACCACCATAGAACTGGAAAGCTAAGAATTATTCAAATATGAAATTTTATCCCTCTTAAATGGCCCTGGCTGCCTGATTTACACTAACTTCTCCACCAAACAGCATTCTTAACTGGTATCAACAGTTAATGACTAGCAAATCACATCCAAAGGTCTCATTGATGTTGAGGTTTTGATCTTTTTCTCTAATTAAATAGTATCCAGAAAAAAAAAAAACAACAAACAACTTCATACAGATTTAGGGCAGATTTCTCTTGTGTGAATGTTGAGGAAAAGTTTCAGATACCTCAGCAACATACAAATAACCCCAGCATGACACAGCCACTCACTCATTCCCCTCCCCCAGTGGAAAGAGGGAGAGAATCAGAGGAGGGAAAAATAAAAGTCACTGAGGCTGAGATAAAGGCAGTTTAATATGATAGAATGGAGGAGGAGAGAAATAAAACTACTACAAAGAGAATACACATAACAAATACCACCCAATTACATGGGTGCTCTGCACCCACTAGAACAGTCAACTCCAAGTTAAATTTTATGTCTTCTCTTTCAATTTAATTCTGATTCTCTAACCACATGGAAGACAAGGTTATCAAGAGTAGCCAACATGGATTTATCAAAGGGAGACCCTACCTGATTCATCTGCTAGCCTTCTAGGAAACCATGACCAAATGGGTAGATGAGGGAGGAGCAGTGGATGTCATATACCTTGACTTCAGTAAGGCTTTTGATACTCTCTCTTGTAACACCCTCATAGAAAAGCTTAGGAAATGTGGCACAGACAGTTGGCCTGTGAGATGGATTGAAAACTGGCTCAACAACAGAGTTCAGAGGGCTGTCATCAGTGGCACAGAGACAACTTGGAGCCCTGTGGACAGTGGTGCTCCCCAGGGATCAGTACTGGGTCCAGGTTTGTTCAATATCTTTATCAACAACCTAGATGAGGGCATTGAGTGTACCCTCAGCATGTTCACTGATGACACAAAACTGGAGGGGGGGCTGACACCTATCAGGCTCTAGAGTCATCCAACAAGATCTGGACAGGCTGAACAGCTGGGGGCAGGCAAACCTCATGAAGCTCAATAAGGATTAGTGCAGGGTCCTGCATCTGGGAAGGAATAAAAGCAGGCACCAGTACAGGTTAGGGGCTGCCCTGCTGGAAAGCAGCTCCAGGGAGAAAGATCTTGGAGTCCTAGTGAGCAGCAAGTTCTCTGTGGGAGAACAATATGCCCTTGTGGCCAAGAGAGGAAATGGTATCCTGGGGTGCATCAGGAAAGTGTGTCCAGCAGGTCTAGGGAGGTTTTTCTTCCCTTCTGCTCTGTCCTGGTGAGACCACACCTGCAATACTGTGTCTGGTTTTGGGCTACCCAGTTCAAGAGAAACAGGGACCTGCTGGACAGAGTCCAACAGAGAGTCACAAGGATGATTAGGGGAGTTGAGCATCTCCCCTATGAAGAAAGACTGAAAAACCTGGGACTATTTAGTCTTGAGAAGACTGAGAGGGGATCTCATCAGTGTTTATAAATATCTGAAGGGTAGATGTCAAGTGGATAGGGCAAATCTCTTTGTAATGAATAAGGTTATTGTTTTATGAATTATGAACATTACTATTTTGTTATTTATTAATATAAAATTATTAATAACCTTTTATCCATATTTATATGCAGATTCTAGTGCACGGTCATGGAATGTATTCCATAAACTGGCACAGTATAACAATTTCAAACCAAATTAGAAAACTATAAAACAGTTATTCAATTAGAACCAAGGTTGCAATCCCACCACTTGTCCACCAGATGGTGACTCAACATGACATTTGGCAGCTGCTAAACAGCTAGAAGAGACACCATGTCAGGGCATATAACTTAAAGAAATCTTTTAATCTATTATGATCACAAATTATGACTCCGGGCACAGTTTCACTTGCTGAACTGGTTGCTAAATTACTGCTATGCTTGGCTGCTGCAGCTGGCTCCGGGGATCCCACGAAAGCTCAGGGGCTCCCTGGGCGGTCCTTTCCAGATGCTTGAAGTAATCTTTCTCCTGCCACTGTAGGGGTGCAGCGTAAACTTCTGCTGATCAGGCAGGTTCACCTGGACAGGCTCTCTTGAGTGGCTCCCTCAGCGCTATGGTCCTGTGGAGTTGGCAGAGTGCTGGGGGGGGGGGGGGGCAGTTTCCCTCCTGGAGTGGCTTGAGAGCATGGCAGGGGGTGGCACAGAGTGATGTGGCTTTTCCCCTCAGGTCAAAATGAGCAAGCGACTAGGACACTCGTGGCAGAGCATGGTGCTCTGAATTGCCCTAGGTCAGCTTTGATTTCCAGGGTTGTGGAGCAACAGGTGGCAGCTCCTTGTCCCCCATGCCTGGGCATGGTACTGCCTTGTGAGCGGCCACATGAAGGGCTGCTTTGGCTCACAAGTCTGTGGCTTATTCTCACAAAGGTGTGCTGCCTCGTGGCTGTAGCAGACCCTTAGAACTGCCAAAATGGTTCAGGCTAGTTCTCTCCTTGACTGGGTAAGATTATCAGAGGGGTTCAGTCCCTTTAAGACACAGTACCTGCTTCTTCCTACCGGCAGGACAAGGATATGATGCACGACTGGCTGTAGCTGCAAAGCAGCTTGCAAAGGACTGTTTGCAGACTTCTGGGTAAACCGAGGCATGGTTTTGACAACGGAGCTTAGAATCAATACGGACAACCAGTATGATCTAAGTATTAAGGAACCTCTACAGCATCTATAGACATACAGACTCGCAGAGCATGGTTAGCATAACTTCATCGGGTCCTCACAATTGTCCATGCATCCTACTGTTATACGTTATTGGTTAAACTATTAATATCATGTGAAGTTGTTGATTGATGTGTGCATCCTGTTACTCTTTGTGTTTGCAGCTACCAGTACTTTGGTTTAGTTACATGCTGCTAGCACAGCACTGTTCTGCTGACACTATATCAAACTCTAAGCTTATATTGTCAGATCGCTCACACTACTTATTGCTATGATTGCCACACACAGTGGCACTTCCCAGGTTGCCAGCTTCTCTCCAGACTGCAAAGAAAGGCACAGCACGTACAACGAAGGCAGAGCATATGCAATGGAGCAGAACAGCGCAAAACAGCTTAGTAGCGAAGAGCAACTTGTTTACAAGTTGGGACAATATTTATACCAGACTCGAGGCTTGGATTTAGCCAATAGCCAATCTTGATTAGGCACCTTTACCAATGACAAAGCATGTGGTTAGAATTATGTCCAAACTAGGAATAAGGACAAGCACCCCACAAGGTGGATGCATGATGCTCTCTGGGGTCCAGTGACCATGAGATAACTGAGTGTTCAATATGCAGTCAAGCTAAGAGGGGCAGCAACAAAACCTCCATTCTGCACTTCCAGAGGGCAGACTTTAGGCTACTCAAGGAACTAACTCAGAAGGTACCTTGGGAAACAGCCCTTAAAAACAAAGGTGTCCAGGAGGGCTGCAGCTGCTTCCAGAAAGAACTCCTGAAGGCTCAGAACAGGCTGTGCCAATGTGCCAGAAGATGAGCCCCGGGGCAGACAACCTGCATGGGCAATGAGCTTCTGAGTGAATTAGGGGGAAAAAAGAGGGTGTATCATCTTGGGAAGGAAGGAGAGGTGACCCATGGAATGTTTAAGGATGTTGCCTGGTCATGTAGGAAAGAAATTAAAGAGGCAAAAGCCCATTTAGAGCTTAGACTGGCCTCTGCTGAGAAGAACAACAAAAACTCCTTCTACAAATATATTAATGGCAAGAAGAGGGCAAGGACAACCTCCACCCCTTGGTGGACATGGAGGGGAACGTGGTACAAAAGATGAGGAAAAGGCAGAGGTACTTAACACCTTCTTTGCCTCAATTTTCAAAAGCAGGACAGGGTGTCTGCAGGACAACTGGCCTCCTGAGCTGGCAGATAGAGGCAGGGAGCAGTATAGTTCCCCTGTAATCCAGGAGGAAGCACTCAGACACCTGCTGAGCCACATGGATCCTCACAAGTCCATGGGACTGGAGATGATCCATCCTGGGGTGCTGAGAGAGCTGGCAGATGAGCTACCAAAACTCTCTCCATTATTTTTCAACAGTCCTGGCTCACTGGAGAGGTCCCAGATGACTGGAAGCTGCCAATGTGATGCCCATCCACAAGAAGGGCTGGATGGAGGAACTAGGGAATTCCAGACCTGTCAGCCTGACCTCAGTGCCAGGCAAGATTATGGAACAGGTCATCTTGAGTGCAATCACACAGCACTTACAGGATGGCCAAGGCATCAGGTCCAGCCAGCATGGGTTTAGGAAGGGCAGGTCCTGCCTGACCAACCTGATCTCCTTCTATGCCCAGGTGACTGCCTGGTGGATGTGGGGCAGGCTGTGGATGTAGGCTGCCTGGACTTCAGCAAGGCCTTTGACACCGTCCCCCACAGCAAACTCCTGGCCAAGCTGTCAGCCCCTGGCTTGGGCAGCAGCACTCTGAGCTGGGTTAGGAACTGGCTGGAGGCTGAGCCCAGAGAGTGGTGGTGAATGGTGCCACAGCCAGGTGGCAGCCAGGCAACAGTGGCATCCCCCAGGGATCACTGCTGGGCCCCATCCTGTTCAATATCTTCATTGATGATCTGGATGAGGGCATTGAGTCCATCATCAGTAAATTTGTCGATGACACCAAGCTGGGGGCAGGAGTTGATCTGTTAGAGGGTTGGAGAGCTCTGCAGAAGGACCTTGCCAGGCTGGACAGATGGACAGAGGCCAAGGGAATGAGATTGAATGCATCTAAGTGCAGGGTTCTACACAGTGGCCACAACAACCCCATGCAGTGCTACAGGCTGGGGTCAGAGTGGCTGAGAGCAGCCAGGCAGAAAGTGACCTGGGGGTACTGGTTGATAGTAGGCTGAACATGAGCCAGCAGTGTGCCAATGGCATCCTGGCCTGCATCAGGAATAGTGTGGCCAGCAGGAGCAGGGAAGTCATTGTGCCCTGTACTCAGCACTGGTTAGGCCACACCTTGAGTCTGGTGTCCAGTTCTGGGCCCCTCAGTTTAGGAAAAATGTTGACTTGCTGGAATGTGTCCAGAGAAGGGCAACAAAGTTGGGGAGGGGTTTGGAGCACAGCCCTGAGGAGATGCTGAGGGAGCTGGGGTTGCTTAGCCTGGAGAAGAAGAGACTCAGGGGAGACCTTCTTGCTCTCTACAACTACCTGAAGGGAGGTTGCAGCCATGTGGGGGTTGGTCTCTTCTCCCAGGCAACCAGAACAAGAGGACACAGTCTCAAGCTGTGCCAGGGAAGGTTCAACCTGGATGTGAGGAAGAAATTCTTCACAGAAAGAGAGATTGGCCATTGGAATAGGCTGCCCAGGGAGGTGGTGGAGTCACCATCCCTGGAGGTGTTTAAGAAGAGCCTGGATGAGGCACTTGGTGCCATGGTTTAGTTGATCAGCTGGTGTTGGGTGATAGGTTGGACTGGATGATCTTGAAGATCTTTTCCAACCTGGTTAATTCTGTACTGTACTACTCTGTACTTCATAGAGGTTGTTGTTTACCCCAAAAAAGGCAGGTTGGGCTGTTTAGGGGTGTTGGGTGACAGGTTGGACTTGATGATCTCTGAGGTCTTTTCCAACCTTACTGATTCTATGATTCTATGGTTTACCCTGTCATGGAGACGGCTGGCCCTTTCTTTACTCAGCTCTGGGCTGAGCACCCACTTTAGAAAGGAGGGGAAAGGAGGCATGTGAGCAAAACATGTTGGGACAAGTTTTGGCAATATTTGGGGCATAATTTTGAGCATTGGCTCCCTTCATGAAATTCTTTTCAGTGGTGTGCAATAATAAGACAAGGAACAACAGGTAAAAGCTTGAACCTATGTTAAGATTTTGCCTCAACATGAGGAGAAACTTCCTTACAGTGAGGGTGACAGAGCACTGGAACAGGCTGCCCGTGAGCTCTTGGAGTCTCCTTCTCTGGACACATTCAAAACCTGCCTGGATGCATTCCTGTGCAGACTGCCCTCTGATCCTGCTCTGGAAGGGGGTTGGACTTGATCTCTGGAGATCCCTTCCAAACTCTAACATACTTTTAGATAAAGTACTGTGGAAAACTGTCCTTTCAGAGTCCTTTCTGGTCTTTGTATTTAAACTGGTCACAAATAAAAAGTTCTTCATTGAGCTGATGTCATCAGCAAAGCTTGTTATATTATTAAATCAGTCAGCAATAAAAAGTAATTTAGAAATCTTGTAGTAAAAGAAGACAACAAACCTTGGCAGTATATATGCTCATGGTATTGCCATCCTTTATCATACAAACTACAATTGCTTCCCCTGTCCCAGAAACCAGAACTACAACTCATAACTTCTCCTTCTTTAAAGCCTTAACCATAGGAAAGCTGTATTCACATGTTAATCTTCCTTCCCTATCATTTGTAAGAAGCTCCTGCTTGCTTGTAAATTTGTTTTGTATGTTTCAGGTGACTTCACTAGTAGGTTGTCAATCCTTGACATTTACAAGGATGCCTAACAACCTATTTCTCCACACAATCTGCTTCCGTGCTTCAGTGAAGCCCTTCTATTACAATACAGAAATGAGACTCACGTACTGTCCACAAAAACACTTGGAAGTACTGCCTTGGAAAAAAACGCACTGCAATGGTTTTGTAGAAAATGACTACCAGAAAGCCAGGACCATGTAGTCCCCAAACCAAAATGCTACCAATCCTTGACTGAAACTGCAGAGCACTGAGACATTAATGAGGACATGAACAAATGGCAAGACTACACGTCTCAGTGTAGTAAACAGAATTATTTTAATCCCCCCCCTCCCCACACCATTCTGTGGAGCTATTAATTTACATGGGGGTTGTTTTGGTTTGTTTGTGCTGTGGAGCAATGAAAAGGAGAATAAAAAAAAAAAAGAAGATAACCAATGACAGCTTTGTGAGACACTCCTAAATGTGAGTTTCTTGAAGGATTCATTAAGGAGCTAATGGAAATTAACACTCTATATAAACTATATTAATTACTATGACAGTCCTGAAGGACAGCTTTCAAAGAAAGTAAGCAGAGACAAGATCTAATAGGTCTTGAAAGCTAAAAAGTGTAACATTTCAGTGAGCCCCAGTAAACGAATGAAATACATGGGAACATGACAACGATCAACATTTAAAACAGAGAAGCAGAGAAGGAATGCCTTTTACTAACTGTTCTAATTAAGACACAAGATGATGAGAACCATCTCAAGAATTTAAGTTGCACAGTAAAAGTTGTACCAAGGCTATTATACAAGACAACGTTATAAAAATATTTTAATATAGCCTGATTAAACAACCTAGAGCGAAACAAAACTCTCCAGTGCACTTCTGGAGAGTAGAGGGGGGGAAACTCAAGACTTCTTGTTTGCACTATCTGGGTCATTGTCCTTTAATAACTGCTTTTCTTGAAGGAATCAAGAATATAGTTTCAAATTTTTACCAAAAAAATTGAGGAAGCTGATGCAAACACAGCTTTTAAAACTGCAGCCGCTTTGCTCTTTTGAAGTCCTTGTTTGTTTCATCATAGTCCCTGCTTTTAAACCAAGATCTACAATTCCTGTTCTGCTATTCCTGTCGGATACTACCTCATCTTTTCACCAGATGAGTAAGCCCATGAGACTCAAATCTTGTTTTAGTAAGGATTTCTTGGGCTAGGAGATACACAAACAAAAATGACAGAAATAAATGACAAGAGAAACAAGATACACAGTGTCTGTTACCCAGGCCAAAGCACAGGAGCGGAGAGAGAACATCACGGGTGTGGCATCGGACCACGCAAGTTTCCTACTGGAAAACAGATGCAGTCTGAGTGAGACTGATGCACTGCAAGAACTCTCAGAACTCACTGTTCCATGCATTGATCATTCAGATACAAGTTGAAGTGAGAAAGCAAGGTTATGCAGGCATTTGAAATTCATTGCACTGGTGAACACGACAGAATGATGTTGGGTAATTCTGCACAGATCAATTGACTCTTACTGATCTTCATGAAGAAATGCTGGTTCCTCAGCAGAGATCTGGAACGTGTAAGTATTAGTCACTAAACAGTCTGAGACTAAAATAACAGGAAAGACTACTAAGCAATATTATACTTGTGAGGAAAATCTGATTTAACATATGCTGTTATTTCAGCAGAAATAAAAGTAAAATGAAGGTGCATAATGAAGAGGGGTGGAAAAGTTTTGTGCAGGAGTAGAACTCAGGAGTAACCTTTCTTATATTCAGTATAAAGGGGAAGTGGGGGGAGGTGAGGGGAGGTACAGATATTGAGTAGAGGAGGAGAGATCTACCTGAAATCAAAAAAGGTTTTTCCTGAACTATCATAAATGGGAAAGTGTTTTGAAGAGCTCCAACCAAAAGACCACTTTGAGCCAAGTATTGATCCTCACAAGCAGTCTAAATTGCAATGATGATCACCAAACCACAGACTAGGAAATGTGGAGCCTGAAGAGCTCCTGCTAATTATATGAAATTGATTCCCTGGCCATGGGAAGCCAATACTAAGAGTATTTCTGTTTCACTTTTAAGTGCAGTTTAAGGGGCACAGAATGATGCTGACAGACACATACTAAAGTCTTTATGCCAAATTTCAAGTTCTCCATATTGCTAAGTGTGCTGGGTTACACCCATCTTTGATGGGGAGGCTGAAAGAACCCAGCCCCAGGAGGACAAAAGAAACTTGCTCTGGGTGGGCAGAGACTTGGTCTTCCCTCTCCCAAGAGGAGGGGTCCCCTGGGTCAAAGGTGGTCTATTCCACTCTCCCTTAATGTCCAGCAAGAATATAAAAAGGGCAGACATCATTTACTGCTCTTTGTCTGCTTGAGAGAGAGATCATCTGCTGCTGCCTGCACTGACCACATGGTCAGGACCTACTTTCCAAGCTGCATCCATGCTTTCCTAAGGAACTGAACCCACTTGCATCCCAGGAATACAGGGCCATCTGGGCTTGGTTTTGTATATTTTCCTATTTACCCTTATCCTTTAGCATTGCGAACCCTCCCTGTTATTGGGATATACATGTATGTATATGTATATAGTTAAAATTTTACCTCTTTTACTTCCAAACCGATTCCAGACTATTTCTTTCATGAATTTACCTCTCCTTTCCCCTACCACTTTCTTTTGTTTAACCTTACCAGGAAGAAGGGGGTGGGGAGGAATCTCAGTCTGTTACTATTTGAGCTTTGAAACTCCAGGTAAAGCTCAAACCATCACACAAAGGTAATTACAACTAGAGAGCAAGCTATTGCACAACACTCAACCCTAGAAAATAAAATAATCATCATCATGATTTAAATCTGAAACTAGAGTTTGACTTCAAAACTATTCAGTCAATATCTAGGATTGACAGAATAAAGATCTGCACTGTACTGATTCATACATGACTGGTTCAGGTTTGGCTCAAGTACTCTTTTACAGACTCATCTGAAACATAAGGAAAACCAAAAGACTGGGATCTGTCTCCCCAACAAAATTATACCAATCTCCCAAACAGTACAGGGCTGTGTATCTCTTACCCAAAATAGGCCTGTAAGTTTGGTATTATCTGATTAACACCTTCTTGATCAAATAAAACTAAAGCCAGAGTGCACAGAAAATTGATTTACTAACATCTAAATGAAGCAACAATTACTTCACATCTAAGCATATACCTAGATCATATGGACAGCCCAGGCTGTTTATCCTGAGTGTGTCTTTCAGTCAAAAAATTCAAAGTTTTAATCTTAATGAGAGCTGGAGTGTTGATTTTGAGCACTCCAAATTGGCAAGATTTAAATGCAGTCTCTTGAAGCAGTCACGCACAACTGACGTGGATTTAACAGCAATTTGCAGATAATATTCCGATTTTATTGCATATTCTTAAAGTTCCAACTTTTCTGAAGTTCTCACTACTGTTGTCTAGTCACAACCCAAACAGAACAAAGCAATCCCAATGTGAAACAAATTTACAAGAGACAAATTAAAGAAGACTTTGCAGTCAGTAACAATTTACAGTTTGTTTTTCAATTACTATGATGCCAGCTGAAAGGCTAAAGCACTCAACACCTTCACCAGAACATGTTAGCACTTTCGACAACTATTAAGGTAAAATGTATGGGGTTATGAATATGCACACATTTGAAACAAGCTTTAATATACTATCACTTAAAACTGGATTTACATTAGTATTTTTCCAGTCTACATTAGTGACTGAATCTTGTGTTCTGCAGCTCAGAAAGGTCTGCAAGAAACACTAAGTAGAAAGAACCATGTACTGAGTGCCACAGAGAGAGGTAAAGTTTTCTTGGTGTAGGCACAGTAAAACTACCTAAAATAAGCATAACGATATGTATACTTTCTATGAACTGTTGTAGGAAACTCAAGTAATTGATATTTTTACTCTAGATATTAATTCATACTAAAACATTAAAAAAAAAAAAAAAAGAAAAGAGAAAGAGAAAGCTACCTTGAGCATGACAGCACCGACACATCATTGAACAGAACCACAGCATGCTGGTCAGGAAGTTTTCACAGAATCACAGAATTATTTAGGTTGGAAAAGATCAAGATCAAGTCCATTACAAGGTTGCCCAGCTCAGAAGCCATGCACATCACTTCAAGCAGCTGAAGTTTTGCGCCATATCAAAGCCTCCTAATTTGCAATTATGACACTATAGGAAAGTACGTACTGATTTCCAGGTAATGAAGTGACAACCTTCCACCAACAGACTTTTTCACCAATAGACTGTTACAAGCACTGGCTATTGACCACATCTGAAAACAAAATTCCAGCCTACACTGAATTTCCATGTCAGAATTCTCCAAATTTTTTTGGAAAAGAAAAAAAAAATATTTAAAAACAAAACCAAACCCAAACCACCAAAACCCCCAAAACAACACTAGACATGTTTCAAAAGTCCCTTTGCTCTAAATAAACTCAATCCAGAAAGGAAGAATTCCTTTCATAACAATCCAAATCATTAGGTAAGCAAATGCCTATGTAAAGTGCTTACAAACTCACAGAACGTTAGGGGCTGGAAGGGACCTTGAAGGATCACCCAGTCCAACCTCCCTGCCAGAGCAGGGTCACCTATACCAGATCACACAGGAACACATCCAGGCAGCTCTTGATTATCTCCAGAGAGGGACACTCCACAACCTCCCTGGGCAGACTGTTCCAGTGTTCTCTCACCCTCACAGTGAAAAAACTTCTCCTCATGTTTACGTGGAACTGCCTATCCTTCAACTTCCACCCATCGCCCCTTGTCCTGTCTCTGGGCATCACCGAGCAGAGCCTGACTGCATCTTCTCGGCACTGACCCTTTACATTATTTATAAACATTAATAAGGGTCATCCCTTAGTCACCTCCTCTCCAAGCTAGACACCCAGCTCCCTCAGTTTCTCCTCATAAGGACAATGTTCCACAACCTTAATCTGAGTTGGACTCTTTCAAGCAGTTCCCTGTCCATCTTGAACTGATGGGCCCAGAACTGGACACATCATTTGTGATGCAGCCTCAGCAGGGCAGAGTAGAGGGGAAGGAGAACCTCTCTCAACCTACTAACCACACTTCTTCTTATCCATCCCAGAATGGCATTGGCCTTCTCAGCCACAAGAGTACATTGCTGGCTCATGGTCAACCCTCTATCCACTAGGATCCCAGATCCTTTGCCCCATCAATGCTCTCCACAGGTCAGTCCCCAACCTATACTGATACATGAGGTTGTTCTTTCCCAGGTGCAGGACTCGACACTTGCTCTTCTTAAATTTCCTTACATTTCTCCCTGCCCAGCTCTCCAGCCTAAGTCTTGCTGAATGGTAGCACAACCCTCTGCTGTGTCAGCCACTCCACACAGTTTTGTGTCATCAGCAAACTTGCTGACAGTGCACTCGGTGCCCTCATCCAGGTTGTTGATGACTATACTGAATAATGCTGGTCCCAGTAATGATCCCTGAGGGACTCCCCTATTTACAGGCCCCCCAAGTAGACTCTGTCCCATTCACCACAACTCTGACTTCTTTCCTTCAACCAGTTCACAATCCACCTCACTACACAATCATCCAGACCACGCTTCCTCAGTTTAGCTGCAAGGATGCTGTGGGAGACAGCATCAAATGCTTTACTGAAATCAAGATAAACCACATCCACTGCTCTACCATCATCCATCCACCTGGTTATGTCCTCATAAAAGGCCATCAGGTTGATCAAACATGACATCCCATGTTGACTGCCCTAACGACCCTCTTGTCCCTGACATTTCTAAGGATAGTGCTGAGGAGAAGTTGCTCCATTACCTTTCTGGAGATGGAGGTGAGGCTGACCAGTCTATAGTCACCTGGGTCCTCCTTCTTACCTTTTCGGAAGACTGGAATGATGTTTGCCTTCCTCCAGTCCCCAGGCACCTCTCCTGTCTGCCACGACTCACCAAATATGGTGAAGAGTGTTCTGGCAATGACGTCTGCCAGCTCCCTCAGCACCCATGGGTGCATGCCATCAGGACCCATGGATTTATGGATGTCCAGATTACTCAGCTGTTCCCTAACACAGTTCTCATCAACCAAGAAAAACTCCTGGGACATGACAAAGGTGTCTCTGACACCTCATAGTTCTTGGGGGTCCTGAGGACAGCTTCCAGCAACACAGATGAAGAGGAAGGCGGCATTTAGTAACTCCGCCTTCTTTGTATCCTCGGTCACCAAGGCACCCATCTCATTCAGCAGGGGCCTACACTGCCTCTAGATTTAATGTTTCCTGCAATGTATTTGAAGAAGCCCTTTCTGTTGTCCTTGACCTCCCTTGCAAGGTTGAATTCCAAGGAGGCCTTAGCTTTCCAAGTTGCCTCCCTACATCCCCTGGCAAGTCTTATACTCCTCTCGAGGGGCCAGCCCCTCCTTCCATGATCTGCAGACTCTCTTCTTCCACTTGAGTTTGCTCAGCAGTTAGGAAATAAATCAGGCTTGTAAGGCTCCAAGTAAGCTTTTCAAAAAGTTAAAATTTTGGTCATACATGTGTATATATACATATACATACACACACACAAGGGGTGAATGCATAAACACACACAGAGTCCAGACATCCACAAACTCCACTTTGCCAAGAATGCCAAAACAAGAAATCCTGAAGTAATATCCACTAAATCCTGTCTGCCTTAAAAAGTCACACCATTTCTTCTACAAAATGACCTGTCATGTCACTCTTCAGGTTCAGAGTATTTGCTGTGTTTTAAAGGTGTGGTGGGTTGAATTCCACAATCAGGAAAAAGTATGAGCATACACGCTACTTGTTTGAAGTAGCATTGAGTTCTGATGAGACCATGAAAGCACAGCATAAAGATGCATGGCTACATGGCAAGATTATGGAACAGGTCATCTTGAGTGCAATCACACAGCACTTACAGGATGGCCAAGGCATGAGGTCCAGCCAGAATGGATTTAGGAAGGGCAGGTCCTGCCTGACCAGCCTGATCTCCTTCCATGCCCAGGTGACTGCCTGGTGGATGTGGGGCAGGCTGTGGATGTAGGCTGCCTGGACTTCAGCAAGGCCTTTGACACCGTCCCCCACAGCAAACTCCTGGCCAAGCTGTCAGCCCCTGGCTTGGGCAGCAGCACTCTGAGCTGGGTTAGGAACTGGCTGGAGGCTGAGCCCAGAGAGTGGTGGTGAATGGTGCCACAGCCAGGTGGCAGCCAGGCAACAGTGGCATCCCCCAGGGATCACTGCTGGGCCCCATCCTGTTCAATATCTTCATTGATGATCTGGATGAGGGCATTGAGTCCATCATCAGTAAATTTGTCGATGACACCAAGCTGGGGGCAGGAGTTGATCTGTTAGAGGGTTGGAGAGGTCTGCAGAGGGACCTTGCCAGGCTGGACAGATGGACAGAGGCCAAGGGAATGAGATTGAATGCATCTAAGTGCAGGGTTCTACACAGTGGCCACAACAACCCCATGCAGTGCTACAGGCTGGGGTCAGAGTGGCTGAGAGCAGCCAGGCAGAGAGGGACCTGGGGGTACTGGTTGATAGTAGGCTGAATATGAGCCTGCAGTGTGCCCAGGCATCCTGGCCTGCATCAGGAATAGTGTGGCCAGCAGGAGCAGGGAAGTCATTGTGCCCTGTACTCAGCACTGGTTAGGCCACACCTTGAGTCTGGTGTCCAGTTCTGGGCCACTCAGTTTAGGAAAGATGTTGACCTGCTGGAATGTGTCCAGAGAAGGGCAACAAAGCTAGGGAGGGGTTTGGAGCACAGCCCTGTGAGGAGATGCTGAGGGAGCTGGGGTTGCTTAGCCTGGAGAAGAAGAGACTCAGGGGAGACCTTCTTGCTCTCTACAACTACCTGAAGGGAGGTTGCAGCCATGTGGGGGTTGGTCTCTTCTCCCAGGCAACCAGAACAAGAGGACACAGTCTCAAGCTGTGCCAGGGAAGGTTCAACCTGGATGTGAGGAAGAAATTCTTCACAGAAAGAGAGATTGGCCATTGGAATAGGCTGCCCAGGGAGGTGGTGGAGTCACCATCCCTGGAGGTGTTTAAGAAGAGCCTGGATGAGGCACTTGGTGCCATGGTTTAGTTGATTAGATAGTGCTGGGTGGTAGGTTGGACTGGATGATCTTGAAGGTCTTTTCCAATCTGGTTAATTCTGTACTGTCCTATTCTACACAGTGTCACAGTATCACAGTATCACCAAGGCTGGAAGAGATCTCAAAGATCATCAAGTCCAACCTGTCACCACAAACCTCATGACTAGACCATGGCACCAAGTGCCACATCCAATCCCCTCTTGAACACCTCCAGGGATGGTGACTCCACCACTTCCCTGGGCAGCACATTCCAATGGCTAACAGCCCTCTCAGTGAAGAACTTTCTCCTCACCTCCAGCCTAAACTTTCCCTGGTGCAGCTTGAGACTGTGTCCTCTTGTTCTGGTGCTGGTTGCTTGAGAGAAGATACCAACTTCCTCCTGGCTACAACCACCCTTCAGGTAGCTCTTTTGTTTGTAAGCACAGCATGTTTTTATAAACTGCACTGACAGTAGAAATGTATTAACTATGACAGGGATCAATTTCAGAACTGAGGGAAACCTCACAGTAGATACTTAGAATTTTAAGTACACTTTTTCCTGTTTATTGTGTGCTTACATGCAAAAACATGCAGAAGTTCCCAATTTCCTGATAAAAATTTAATAACTTTTCTCCTGATCTAACTATTTGGAAGCTCTTTAATGTCACCCACAGATTCTATAAAAATATTCACCTTCTCAATCATATTAATCAGCCTTTAACAAAAGGAATTTATGCAATCACAATCTTCCAAAGGCTCGCAAAGTTCTTTTGGTGTGGGGACAGAAGAAATGAACCAATGAAAAGCATCCTAAGAATTGGTTGGGGTTTATGAGGGGTTTTTGGTGTTGCTTGTTTGGGTTTTTTGTTTTGTTTTTTAATACATATGTGTATGCATAAGAAGAAAATATTTCAGAATCAGAGTTCAGAAAGATTTTTTAATTAAAACTACAGGAATATAGGAAGCTTGAACTTACTACTTATACTTACTACTTATACAAAGCAATAAAAATAATCCTCCAAGAAGTAAAAGACATAATCAGTTCATACAATGAAAGAGTAAATAAATAATGCCCATTGAGCAGCATGGTGTAGATTTATTACAGTTATTTGAATAATCTCCACAATGACAAATGTGCATGTAATGCACAGGTACCATACACAGCCATGGCGAGTCCATAAATCAAGCTCAATAGAATTTCAACTTCTTGAAATTGTGTCCAAACAAAGCAAAATGCACTCAGGGAGTAGAGTTTCCAAAAGCAGAAAGAATGAAAAATAACAACAACAAAATAATATGATACCAGAATCCTTGCAGTCACAGAAGACAGAGTGGTACAAACACAGGTAACTAGCAGCTGATAATAAAGATTGTAATTCATCCATCACTTGCAACATTTTCAACACAGCTCCCTCACTGAAATATACAACTTAATTCAAGCACAGTTAGGATCACATCAGCAGTCACTGTACAAAACTCTGTGGCCTGACTCAGGTAAAAGAGCAACTAAACTAGGAAGGATGTTGACTTGCTGGAACGAGTCCAGAGAAGGGCAACAAAGTTGGTGAGGGGTTTGGAACACAGCCCTGTGAGGAGAGGCTGAGGGAGCTGGGGTTGCTTAGCCTGGAGAGAAGGGAGACTCAGGGGTGACCTTATCACTCTCTACAACTACCTGAGGGGAGGTTGTAGACAGACGGATGTTGGTCTCTTCTCCCAGGCAGCCAGCACCAGAACAAGAGGACACAGTCTCAGGCTGCACCAGGGGAGGTTTAGGTTGGATGTTAGGAAGAAGTTCTATACAGAGAGAGTGATTGCCCATTGGAATGGGCTGCCTGGGGAGGTGGTGGAGTCGCCATCACTGGAGGTTTTCAGGAGGAGACTTGATGGGGTGCTTGGTGCCATGGGTTAGTTGTTTAGGTGGTGTTGGATTGGTTGATGGGTTGGATGCGATGATCTTGAAGGTCTCTTCCAACCTGGTTTATTCTATGTATTCTATTCTATCCTATTCTATTCTATACTATTCTATTCTAAAGAGATGACAATCTCACGATATTCTTCTTTGGTCCCAGAAAAGGACTCTTGAAAAACTATTCAAACTCCAACTTATCAGAAAGATTCTTAGATTCACAGAATACCAAATTGGAATGGAGGGAACTCAAGGATCATCAAGTCCCACCCTTCAGGGTGAGAGTATAGTTTAAATAAAATGGCCCAGCACCCGGTTAAGCTGGGCCTTAAAACTGTCTAATGTAGTGGAATCCACCAGCTCCCTTGGGAGTTTATTCCCATGTCTAATAGTTTGAATTGTGGAAAAAAAAAATTCTGGCATCTAGTCTGAATCTCCCCAGTAGCAACTTGTCCCCATTACCCCTGGTCTTCACCATGTGACTCTGTAAAAAGGGAGTCCCCCTCCACACAATAGCCACCCTTTATATACCTGCAGATGGTTATGAGCTCTCCTCGAAGCCTTCTCCTCTCAAGGCTTAACAAACCCAGCTCTCCCTGCCTTCTCCCACATGACAGGTATTCCAGTCCTCTGATCATTCTTGTGGCCCTTCTCTGAACCCTTTGAAGTCTATCCACATCCTTTTCATATAGCAGGGACCAAAACCGCACAGCACTCAAGGTTCAGCCTGACCAGTGCTGTGTGGGAGCATAACATCTGTATCCCTGCTTGCGGTACCCTCATGAATGCACCTCAGCATCCCGTTGGCTTTCGCTGCCACCACAGAAAGCCAGCAGGATGCCAAGTTGTGTTAATAAGAATGCTGACTAGAAGTCATTTAGCAAATTTTAATTACTCGAGAAGGGTATGCTGTAACTAAGAAAGAATTTTGACAAAGTAGTAGTTTATTTAACTGTAACAAAAACCCACACAACCACATCAACCAACTAAATCACCAACAAGATAGCACACAAATATCATTATACATTTTTAGTCCTCTTTCCTGCTCAGGAGATGGCCACCACCCTGAATCTCTTCTCCTTTTCCAAGATATTCTGATTTTCAACTGCATAAATTAGGTTTGGTTTTAAGGGGGAGGAATGTTATTGCAGCATAGAGCCAACCGAAAGATTCACACTTGATTTTATTACAACATCTCAGAATGCTTAAGTATGCCTTCCAAACACTTAGAAAAATAATAATAGTAATAAACACACACCAAAAGCCACAACCCCAAGAATGCAACCATTATTAGCAAATGAGAATTAAGCAAAGGTAACGAAATGGCGAGATGAACACTGATGGATAACTTATACACAACTCCTATCAAGTATCACATTTAAAAGCAATTACAAATGATCTTTGAAGTTAATGAAATCTTTCACAGCAAGCTCAGTGTGAGACTTCAAGAACCAAAAAACCCCCCACAATTAAAGCCCAAGTGGGATAACCCAGCGCATCTCTCCAACAGGGTGATTACTCACATTTTTATATGCAGGACCCTTTCACCATGTGCCCAGTTCTACAGTGAATCTTAAAACACTGGCAAATGATCTCACTTCTACAGCAATGTATTTGGTAATGCCCAAAGCTCTGAAAACCCAAGTTAAATACACAGCACTTTGGCTCAACTCAGCCCCTCTCCAAGACTGGCATTGCTTACAGGAGCCATCTGCATGAATTCTGGGTGCATCCACTGTGTGAATGAATGGAGTGTTCAGCAAGGCTGGCTGGCAACACACTCTGCTACAAGGAGATCTGGAGATTATAGCACCTTGGAAAAACTGCATCTGTGACTGTTAGGAAATTATTAATATTTATCTGGAAAAGATATCAATGAAAATGTAGAAATTATTTGTTAATACAAAACCTTACTGAAAACTTATTTAGGGTTTACATTCACATTTGCAAGCAGTCATTTAAATCAGGAAACAGATGCATGGCAAAAGCTGGCTTGCCTGCTAGGAGACTCTATGGCCACTACAGAGGCAGTTGGCACAAACCTTTACAAGGAGACTTCATAGGCAAAAGACAATTATTCACAGCCCTGGTGTAACTAGTAAAGCTACCTGTCCCTCGTTTCAGGACAAACCTCCAGGACTGCAATTTGTCATCCAAAATACACAGCACCAGTTAAAGCACTGTGCCACGTGGTGCCTTGCCTTACCAGAGTAAACTTTCCAAAGTTTTGCAGCTTGCTTTCTGGTGCAATCTTGCCACTGGAGAGAGTGCTTTTGGAGGAAACTTTACCACCGAGGGCTCTGTAGAGACGGGACAAAGTGGCTCTTCCCTGGCTCACAGGCTGTAGCTGGCTCAGAGCAAGCTGCAGTGACTTCTCCGGGCTGCTGCTTTTCTCAGCACTAGGTCTACAGCTGGCACAGATTCACTTGGCACTCCTGCAACAGGCTCATGGAGCGGTGCTTTGCTGTGGCTTGGCAGTAGCTCCTTTCACGGCTCAGCAGCCAGCATGGTTCACTGGCTGGGGTGCAGAGCGAGTGGCTTCTGCTTGCATGTCAGCAGCTGGTAAAGGCTTTTGGGAGCTCAGGGGGTGAGCAGTGTTTCTCGACTCAGCAAGGTGGTGTTTGCTGGCTGGGCTCTCTTGTGGTTTGACTGGGTGCTGCAGCAAGTTCTGCTTGCTGGCCGGGCAAGCAGTCACAGCTTTTCTACTTGTGTCTGGTGGTTTCTCGGATCAGCCTTGCCATGGTTTGGCAATGGCCAATCTCTGCTCTCAGGTGGACATGTCTCGGGCTCTGGCGCTTGGCTCTTGGAGTTTCCCAGCTCACAGGCTGTGGCAGCATCTCAGCACTTGGATGGCAGCCTGCTTCTCAGTGCAGAGACTGCAGTGAGGTCTTGATTCACGAAGCAGCTTTTCACTCATGGGCTGCAGCTTCATGCTGCAGCTGGCACGGCTCTCCCGGGACTCTTCCCTTTCTGCTCAGCAAGGCTTTGCTCAGCTTGCCAGCAGGGCTTTTCGCTGCAGCTTCACAGCAGTTCATGCTAAGGCTGTCGTAAATACAATCAGCTCTCACCAACTTACGGCTATGGCGCAAGTTCTGGGTTCATGTGTACAAACAGGCTTTGGCAAACCCAGGGCTTCTTGATAAACAAGGGTGAATCGTTCACCATTTTAGCTTGCAGCTAATATTTGTCAAGAAGAATGTTTAGCCTTACGGTATGGAATCTGGCCAAACAAGGTAAATTCATAAGCCCAGCATACGGCAAGCACAGGTGAGTGTGATGGTAGGGCCAAACAGGCCCAACACAAACCCAGAACAAGTCCCGGCATGTCCAGGCGTGATCTCTCTCTCTCTCTCCCCCTCCCTCCTGTAGGGGTCCAGGGAATGCAGGAAAAGGACTAAGAACCCAGGCATCAGAAAGTCTGGTAAACAAGGGATATGTCCTCCCTTTGTGGTGGACAGGCATGTGCACTGCCCATGCTTCACCTAGACTAGGCTTATGTCTTTACCTTATGTGGTCATGGCCTGGCAAAATCCCATTCTATTGATTGCCAACTGTCTGAATTGATCCTAGGGGAAATGAAAAAAGCAAAGCCAAATTGTAAACAAGTGTCATGGCTTGCCTAAGATCCAGGAACTCAGAATCCTTGCTGTGCCTCTGTTTACCCAGAAAGACACAAGCCCCTTCACGTAAGCTGCACTGAAACCAGTGTTAGCCTCTTTGTGTTGTAAAAGCACAGGGGCAGACAAACCTGTCTTGCCATGCAGAAGGGACAAGTCCCAGGTGAGCCAAGGCCCCGGGAACAGTTCCCTTGTAGCGGTAAGTCATTTCCAGCTTAAGTGCCTGCTTCTCAAACCCAGACCTTGCAGCAAAGTACAAGCAAAGAAACAGTCTGCTGTAGAGAGCCTGAAACCTTGGGACAGCCTGAGAACCCTGGGAAGCTGTGAGAGCCGCCTGCTATTTTGTCAGGCCAGCCTGGTCACTGGGGCAATGAGACAACTCTGCTGGCAACCAGCACCAGAGAGCACCCCAAAAGCCATACTGGCTAATGTACAGCAAAAGCACTCCTCCACATGATGGAATTCCCCTTGCTCTGTGTAACTTGGACTACATTGCAGTTCTGGAGAGAATTGTGGAGAAATAATATTGTGAGTAATTGTTTACTTCTATAAAGCCTCTTTGTAAGAGGTTCCTGTCAAGCCTTCCCCTAGTGGACAAATGGCATAATGCCACAGCAGATTCTCTTTCCCAGTGTTAATTTCCTGGGTTTGCTTACTACTGTTTAAATTGTTAATGTTGCCCCTATACTTTGCATATCCATTGTAAATGTACTACAGCTGTACACTGAACCTATTAATGAGTTTTTGGCAATTTTTCACATTAACAAATAATAACAATTATTTTTATTAGTATCATCTTTGCCTTGTTAATAAATCATAATTCAAATTCGTAACAACGAGGCATGTGGGTACTTGTTTATCAAAACAAGGACAAGTTAGGGCAAGCCCATGTTTGCAAAGACATACCAGCTCAAAGGGAGGGGGAAAAGAGGGGGTTTGAGGCTTGGACATGTTTGGGCTTGTTTGCCCCTCTAGGACAGTGACATGCAGGGATTGGGAAAAATGGAGATCATTCATTGGCAGGGTGCTGCTAACCTCACAGGTTCAAGAAGATTTGGGAGGGAATGGCTTCATTTGTAATTTGAAAAGCAAGTCCTGCCATTGAGACACAAACTAGTACATCAGCTTGTACTGTACCACATACTGTCACTCCAGAATGGTGTTGCACTGAGCTAGGCAACGAATATATTCCACTTTAGGAACACCATGCCCACAGGGCAGTGTTGCTATGTTTAATTGCGATTACACTACTCACTTCTAATTCTTTTCTACATCTGGTACTAACTTGTTTTGTGTGTGTGTCACTTCCAAAGTGACTGAGCTTTTGTATTCTTACTCTTGAGAAAACTGATCACCATTCTCCACTACATTCCACTGTACTAGATTTGCAGGTGGTAAGAGCAAAGGCCCACAGAATGGAGCTACACAGATGTATTGCAAGAGTACTGCTAGCTTTATATACGAAGATGAGTGGTACAAAGGACACCCTGAGAGGCTGTAAAATCTCCAGCAAGGATATTCAGGAGTAGTGACAGGATAAAGTTTGAGGAGTACCACCTTCACAATATTTCTATCCTCTTCTACAAGAGAAACTAAAAGTGTAAAAACTACTGAGAACTACAGATTGTGAATGTTAGCACGCTAAAAAACTAACAAATACACTGCAGTGTATTTTCCTTCTTGTTTCTTTTTAAAATAGTTAAGACTGTTCAAATGTCATTAGACTACATAAAGCTTGTTCTAGAACGTGCCTGGTAAAGGTCTTGCTAACACATAGCAGCACAGCCCTACAGCATTCATCTGTTCTGAAAAGCAGATGAGAGTCATCACTGCCTTTGCCTGCTGTGCAATGTTTCATGTACTACGAAGTTTCATGTTTTTCAGGCTTCTTTGTGAAATATGTACTGGAGAAACTCTATTGTATTTGCTCTCTCAGATGTGAGGCAAGAAGACATTTACAATACTTCTTCTGTGTAATCTTCTCTCTACAAAGAGAATACCTTATTTCAGTATCTAAATGTCAAAGTGAGCAAAACATACTGCACAGGATTATTATCTCTATGCTATAGTTGGAGAAGCAGAGATCTGACAGTTAAATTACTTTCTCAAAGTCAGAGAAGTAACTGAATCAAGCACAGGAAATTAATACAAAAATTGCCAACTTCCAGTTTTAGTGTTGGCAGTCAGAAAGATAAGCCATGTATTTGCCAGTGAAAGAGAAATACATATGCACATACAAAGTGTTTCTCCAATTTTTGGTAGCTTCTAGTAATTTATGGTCTGAAATGGCCGAGAGCAGCTGGAACTAATGAGAAAACAGGAATTCCTTCAGAATGCAATTTAAGAACTCTTGCTTTACACTTCCTATTTCCTCTCCCTGTTACTGTGCTCTTTCTTGTCCATTTCTATGTACATCAGTTCCTCCCTCCTCCCCAAAACAATTTGCTTGACTGATAAAAATGAGATGACACGAGCACTTACATCACCTTACATAAAGAAATCAACACACTCCTTTTGAACTTTAGCAAACCTCTTTCTCCATTAGGGCAACTGAAAATAATATCTGAAATGCTTTTGCAACATTTAGCCAAACCCAATCATTACTTTTTCACATTTACTGAAATAAGTTGGGGTAATGTTAATTTTAAATGTGTGCAGCTCTAAATTGCAGATCTGACCACTGAGCCACTGTGTCCTTTCCAAACCCATCTGTGGTTTCCCTGGGCAGACTAAATGGTCAAAGCTCCTCTGGCCAGCAGAATGACGATTAAAAAAAACAACTCTTCCAAAGCAGGAACAGAACTGATGCTCTGTCCAGTCAGAGCTCCGAGACTCTTGTCCCTTCCAAGAGTCAAAGATGAAGCAACAGAAGGAAACAGCAAAAGCAGTTCTAAAGCAGTTCATGAGACAACCTGGCACAACTCACCTATGATGAACCACATCTTTTTGGGAGATAAAGGTGGCTCCTACTGGCAGGCAATCCAGCGCGACAGATACAGAGATACAGGAGATCTACTTTTTCTTACCTGATATGCGTTGCAGGAAGGGACTCATACTGTCGAGAAAGGAAGAGCTCTCTGTGCTTCAACTGATGTTTCTGTTTATCAGTCAAATCAACCTCAACTGTAATTTCAGACTCTTCTTCAACTTCTTCTGCAGAGAAGCAGAGCATTGGTCAAAATTAACTTTGTTGCATAACACCACTGTAGCCATGTCACTTGACATCCCCCCCACCCTGAGCAACCTCCCTCAGAATTTCAAAGAGGAGTTTAAGAAGACTATAGTTTCTATAACTGCAGAGAATATTATTTTGAATTCTATACCTCTTCAAATAATTGTGCTGCTCTCCTACCGTAATATGCATTGATGTCTTTCACACAGCTGTTAAGAACTATCCTGACATTACTCATTCTTGTCTCTTGAGGGCAGAGCCTGTGGTTATTGGTGTTCCCCAGGGATCAATACTGGGTCCAGTTTTGTTCAGTATGTTTATCCACAATCTGGATGAGTGGATTGAGTGCCCCTCAGCAAGTTCACCAATGATACAAAACTGGCGGGGGATGGCCAACACCCCATTAGGCTGTTCAGCCACCCAACAAGATCTGGACAGCCTGGAGAGCTGGGTGCAGGCAAACCTCATGAAGTTCAATAAGGACATGTGCAGGGAGTAAGAATGGAATGTCATGTCTGTGAGGCCCTGGAGGTGGTAAGAGATGTTGCACCTCCAAATCAGGTGAGAAAACGATGGGAGTAAAAAATCACAAGTGTTGCATCTTTGAAATGCATGGGAAGGTAACCAATGAGGAGGCACCTGTTTAAAGCTAAATCAGTGGGCTTAACAAGGCAGGCTGTCAGAAAGTGTCACTATAACATTCACGAACGTCTCAATAAACAGACACTGGCTCCACAGGTCTGGGCCCACAGCAGTGGTCACCTCCTCGCAACTAGCTGTTGGTTGCATTTCTCCTCTCCGTGTTGAGACCTTCTTGAAAGGGAAAGCGCACAGACAAAGCCCTGAGGAGGCTTCAGGATCAGCGGGGAGCCTGCGCATGACTAAGTGAAACATCAGTGGCCAGCTGGTGAGTATAAATTAGACTGCAGCTTCCCTAACTTTCCAGGGAAAGTTAGTCAGCATGTGCAGCAGTTTTCTTAGAGAGGTTCTTTTTTCTGACAAACACAAGATGGGTTCAGGATACTTTCTCAGGACAAAAAAGAACAGTAATTAACACAACTGCAGAGCCTGAGCTTGTGCTTTATGTAACAGACAGCTTTATGGTTTTATGACTGGGTGGTAGGCAAAGTTGCAGCTGTAAGATGGCAATAGCTCCTGCCATGGGACGCGTTACGATATTCACTGTTAAAGACTGAAAAGCGTTTTCAAGGAAAGCTTTAACGCATACCTCACGATAGCAGTTTTGCAAATCAGCTACCTGCAGCCAGATAATTTTTTTCCATTGTTCACTTTCTTAGGACCTGCTTTCCTTTGCAGCCATTTCTGTTCTGGCGGGTTCTTCTCTCACCCCCCTCCTTCTTTCCCCGTCCCTCCTCCCTTGCTTCCTTCGCAGTTCACTTTTGCAGGCAGGCCTGGCCCAGCCTCGCCCCTGCTTGTGTTTTCACTGCACCTTGCTGGATTCTTAAAGGGACAGTTTACAACATACTTCATGCTTAGTTTAAGTTTATGCCAAATTCTCTCATGATACTTCAGAGTTGATTCTTGATGGTAATGGATCGGGAAAATTTGTGTTTTTAATGCCTGTAATAATTGAGTTTTAACAGTAGGAATAATACATAATGAGTAATTACGGTAAGTAATTATAATAAAGTATTTTAAGAAATAGGTAATTATAATAGAATAGGCTTAGTAATTATAATAAAATGTTAAGCAGCATGTAATTACAATAAATTACACTAAGTATGATGTATTTATAATAATGAGAAGTTATAGTAGGTAATAGAATACTATAGGATAAGTAATAATGAGTAATAGAATAATATAGGATAAGTAATAGTACGTAAGTACTAGAACACTACAGGATAGAATGGTGTAATATAGGACAAGTGATTGTAAGTAATAAGAATAGATGATAAGAACAGACAATAGTAATAATGATTGAAGTATGATTAATATAAATAAGGATTTCAGCAACTGATAATAATAAAACAGTAATGATAGTTGTAAATGAATGAAAAGTTTTGTGATTGGAATATTATAATTAGAGTAAGTCTGGAGTAATTTTAAATAGAGTAAGTTGTTTGTCAGTTCATAGGTTAATAGTTCTAGTTTGAATGATTTAGGACTTCTTCTGGGTGCCAGCATTTCAAAAGAGCTCTATGTAATATTTTTTGCTTTTCTTCAGACATTAATTTGATGGTTTAACTAACACAATCTTTTAGTTTCTCATAGATTTCTAGTGTTAGCATAAGTAAGGTCAAGAGTTTAGAAGATGCTACAGTACGTTTTGGTCTTTTCTTTATATTAATAATGGGTCTTTAAGACAAGGATTATGTTGAGATTTAGAAGTATACAAAAGTTGTTATTACACTGCATTGGCAAAAGCTCAATTGAAAGTTGTTATTACACTGCATTGGCAAAAGCTCAATTGACAAGTTACAGTTTTCACACAAGCACTGAGATTTCATTAGAAACATTCTAGATTAGGTATTAGCTCTCTATAGTAGATATATCAAAAGATAGTCTGGTAGGTGCCACTGCAGCTACTAGGACGTAAGATCATACCTATGGAGTCCTTTGCAATCATGACAGTGCAAGAAGGAATTAAAACCGGGTAACAGATCTGTCTGCACAGCACATAACATACAATCATTTTACAGAGCAGGCATTCCCTGTAACATCACAGCACAGACAATAGTCACATATGCTTATACTGCACTTACACCCCTGCCTTTTAAAAACAAAGGGGGAATTCTCCAGAGATATCACACAGGGAGATTCAGCCTAGGAAAGGCCAGAAGATTTGTCAGTGTAGGGAAGGGATATGCTTGTGATTTGTCACCCACAGGTCCTCCAGCAAGAAAGGTCAAGCCATATCTTGACCTGGAGACCAGATCCTCAACCTGGTACTTCAGACATCTCAGCTGACAACACTAACTGGACGCATAGGTGAAACACCCCTAGGAACTCCAGTCACCAGAAAACCCTGCTACACCCTGATATCATTATTCTGCTCACATAGATCTGCCTCTGCCTTGCCCTGAAAGCTATTTGCCACCAGATCAGGCAGATGAGGCTCTGTGTTAACAACCAGGTGAAAGGGCTGGGGCCAAAAATGCACCTCCTACCATGGTCAAGGGCAAGACTGGACTGGTCTCTGTGTTTGCCACCAAGAGCCACCTCTAGCTCCACTGTTGGCTACAATACAACAAGTGTTGAGTGGTGAAGACACATGCCATACCAGACCTTGACATGAGGGATGGATTTCTCTGTCGTAAAGAGCCATTTAGGAGGGGACAACAGGTCAAGCAGCCTGTGGTTGGCACAAGTCCATGCACGTGAAGTCCCCTGCCTTCAATGAAGACAGTCACATGAAGGCTAACTGCAGTGACTGCAGGCCAGGCCTACAAAGCTAGAAGTCAACCAAACTAAGACTGATCATGTACTGTGAGACTGGTCATGTATAAAAGAAACCAGAAGACATCTGAATTGGGACTGAAGACCATGATTGCCATGGACTCAAAATTAAAAAACAAAAAAGGAGGAGATATGTGTGGTGGGTTAACACCCATTCTGAAAAACAGGGTGGGGGGCTTGAGAGTGCTCAGCCCTCCCTGCAGGGTGTTTTGCCCCTGGGAAACTGAGTCTGTTGCACTCCCCCCTTCCTGCCCAGCTAGGGTATAAAAGGAAAGGCATTGGAGTCATTAGCCCCTTTTGGCTCCTGCCTCTCCTGGATGAGAGCTACTGCGGCTGCCCTCCTGTTCCTCTGCCACGTGGTCGGGCCTGATCCTTCTCCCTGCTGCCTCTGCGCCTCTTCAGAGAGAGACTGGTTTTGTGTTCTTCTTCTTTGTCCCCCTCCCATCCATCCTTGTTCCTTGCCCTTGTGAACCTTACCTGTTATTGTTATATATAGATATATAGATATTGTTCAAAGAAAACTCTTTACCTCTCTACTTCCAAGCTGACTCCAAATTATTGTTTGGTGGATTTGCTCCTTTCCTATTTTTCCCCCTCTGCTGGGAAGGAGGAGGGGGGAGCGGGGCAGAGATTCTCAGCCTTGCCCCCATCTGAGCTCTTAACTCCCAGTTAAGGCCTAAACCACCACAATATGGGAATGCAAAAAGGGAATAAAAATGGAATATTTAGATGGCCTTCAGATCTGTGGGGCCCTGGAGGTGGTAAGAAATGTTGTACCTCCAAACCAGGTGAGAAAAGGATGGGAGTGAAAAATAACAGTGTTGCATCTTTGAAATGCATGGGAAGGCAACTGGGCAGAAGGGCACCTGTTAAAATAAAGAGAAATCAGCAGGCTTAATGAGGCAGGCTTTGAGAAAGCGGAACTGTAACGTTCACGTACAGTTCAATAGACACTGGCTCCACAGGTCTGGGCCACTTCACCCACCTTGCGGCAGTGGCCACCTCCTCACACTCATCTATCAGTTTTACTTCTGCTCTCCATGTTGAGACCGGCAGGTCCAACATCAGCATATTGCTCGTTGCATGCAGGAAAACCCACAGGGTCCTGCATCTAGGGAGGAGTAACAACAGGCACCAGTAGAGGTTAGGGGTTACCCTGCTGGAGAGCAGCTCCACAGAGAAAGACCTTGGGATTCCTAGTGGACAGTGATGAAGGGAAAAGTAATTGTCTGGTTTTAAGGGAGAAAGTAAATGTATATTTTAAGGGAGAAGTAAATGTTGGCTGTTAAGCGTACAAAGATCCTGTCCTTAAGCGATTAGGTTCTCCCTCATCCTCAGGGCGTCACAAAGCCAGGCAGGCAGAACTTTTAAGGACCAACAGCAACTGTTAGGTAGACAGAACCACTGATATGACAGATGGAATGGGAGGACCTCTATTTTTTGAAGGAGGGGTTCTGCTTTGTGAGTTGCTGGCCAGGTGTGATTACATTCAGAGAAGGGGAGGAAACCTATTTTAATGAGTTCCTGAAAATGAGAAGGAGAGAACACCTATGTTAATGACTTCCTGAAAAGAGTTTGCATTAGCTATGCCTATCCTCAGTTACCTTTGTAACTTAGAAACCAGCTTGTGCAGGTGAATTTCATGCGAGAAAGGCAAAAGGACTCCCCGCACGTCCAGCAAGTCGCAATACACGTCACAGTAACTCTGTGCGGGTTATGGGGTCCTTTCCACAGCTCAACAGCAAGTTCTCCATAGGACAGCAATGTGCCCTTGTGGCCAATGGTATCCTGGGGTGCATTAAGAAAAGTGTGTCCAACAGGTCTACAGACTGAGAAACCTGAGGCTGTTTAGTTTTGAGAAGTCTGAGAGGGGATCTCATCAATGTTTATAAATATCTGAGGGGTGGATGTCAAGTGGATGGGGCCAATCTCTTTTTGGTGCTGCACAGGAGTAAGACAAGGAGCAGTGGATACAAACTTGAACATCAAAGGTTTCACCCCAACAGGAGGAGAAACTTCTTCACAGTGAAGATGATGGAGCACTGGAACAAGCAGTCCAGGGGGCTGCGGAGTCTCGTTCTCTGGAAACTTTGAAAACCTACCTAGACACATTCTTGTGCAGAATACCTTAGGTGATCCTGCTTTTGGCAGGTGGGGTTGCACTCAATGATCTCTGGAGGTCCCTTCCAACCTCTAGCATTCTTTTCTTTCTTTTTTTTCCCCTCCTCTGAGGGTGCTTCTTGCTTGCTGACCACTTCTAGTTCATGTTTTCTGTTGTTGGTATTGCTGTTACTAAAATTTTTACGGAGGTCTTGGGGAAAAGCACACTTTCTGTGAACACCAACTTACTGAACATAATTACAGTCTAAGCCTGCCAAACTGCAGCCTAAGAAAACTGAGAAAGCCTACTGCCTTCCATTATGTTAAACTTATATACCTTTTTTTGAAGGATATTTTCAGTTGTCATAGTCAGTCTAATATGAAATTCTGTAGTATTGTCTTGTTTATAAAACTCAGGGAATAGTTCTTCTTAAAGATTTAAAGAGTAAACTAGAACCATAAAGGAAGAAACAAAAGCAGATACTAGAAAGCTTCACTACAGAGTTCATAGCAATGTTCATAGTGGTTGCTGACATGTCCTATGATGAAAAGCTTTCCTAAATGGCTACCCTGAGATCTTCATGAACAATATCTGTCTTTCAAGTGGATGCCTAGGACATGTGGAACTCAAACCTGCAAATCTGCTCTAGCTCCCCGGAAAGGACAAGAAGTCTCCATGAATACTGTATGCAAAAATACAAGCACTTTTATAATTTCTCCAAGATTTGGCAGTTTTCTGTCTGCTAAACTATCCATCATCTGCAAAACCAAGTGTACTTTATATAATATGTTTCAGAAATTTAAAAAGGAAACCTCAGAACTAGGTAGTATTTAACAATATTTAACAATAACCATTTTCACAACCAACCTATAGACACTACCTCAAATTGAAGCCTGTCTGCATTCTCATGGCAATCAGTTCTCTCTGAATGCAGCACTGAATTCTGTATTTAATTGTGCTTGTGTGTAGTTCATTCCACTTCTAATAGTTGTTTCCACAAAAGCAATAAACAGGCACTCTGATGTAACCAACTTCTTCAAACCACTTACAGTCTATCTTGTTGTAGACTCTCTCTCAGTCACCTTCCTTGTTTAGTATGGTTTGTGGAGAGATTAAAAAACAAATAATGAAAACAAGAGTCCTCCCAGTCTCACACCTGACAGCCCACAGCCTCACCTAATACATTGTACAGGTTCTGGTCAAAACACAACTCAGTTCAGAATCATTCTGGCATCTAGAATTCAAATAATAAATAAAGATTAAAAAAATAAGCAAACACAAAGCATTTCTTCATTAAGCAAGTAATTAAAATAAAAATTAATATTAAAAGGTTTTTGTTTCAAGCAATTAGCTACAACCATTTATCACAGTAAGTAGCCATTACAAGCTGTGTTTGCATTTCAAAGATCAAGGACCAACATTTCTTCTGAAAGTACCAAGACATGCCAGTGGTTGCTTTAGTGGTTTGGGGTTTCTTTCTTTGCTTTTTTTAAATAAATGTACTGCTTGCAGTATTCTACAGGTCCAAAGTTCTCAGCTGGCTATTAATTTCCTCTCTCCTTCCTGAAAAATATCAAAGCAAGGTAATCTTGTGTTATAACCATCTGAAAACAGCTGACAGTAAGTAGTCAGGTAGAAAGCTATTTAGACATCTGAACATATCTCAGGTGTCTGGGACACTTTCAGATTGACATGCCAAAAACATAGAACTGCACATATGGCAGGCAACAGAAGGGGGTGTGTCATTTTGAAGTGGCTGCAGGGAGTCATAGATGATATTCCAGAGTTTAAAATTGCTTTATACAGCTATGCTCAAGTATCTTAATAGTTCCCTCAGAGTACAAATTTAAATGAAAAAGTAATTTCAAAAACTCCAAAATTCACTGTACTAATCTTACACATGCTAAGTAAGTGCTGATCCAAGCCCCCAAAGCTGAAATTAAAACTCTCTTACACACATCTCTTCAAACACTCCAAACCTCAGTATCAATCAAGGCAACTTCTGTTGGGATTTTCAGAAATAAAACTTGAAATTTTTACTTATTAGGAGACAGGCTCAGTAGCAAGTCGAACAAAACACAGGCAGATCTAGAACAATTCCATCTTAATACAATATAATTTACCACACTTTTATTTTTCAGTGTTGTAATACCAAAAAAATGTTAGCAGTAGGATTTACATTTACTAAAGCAAGTAGCAGCTTGCCCTGGCAGTAACACAAACTTGCACCAGGAAAGTAAACACTGCACAGCACAACAAAGTGAAAAAAATAAATGTACCTGATGGCAATACAAAGAATTCAACATCTGAACAAACCTTTACATAGTTGCTTTCAAACCAGGTTTTTGCACAGATGAGGCCTTATTAGAATAAAAGTGGTGATGAGCCTGAATACTTTTAGAGCTCTCTTTACTTCATTCTACTCAGATTTGCAGCACATTTCAATTCAATTTGCCATCCAAGGAGAGACTTTTCCTGTCCAAAGGAGTGAAATGGAAGGCACCTTCAGGAACTCATGAAGTAGCACTAAGCTAAGCACATTTTCAGCATTCAGGAAGGGAAATAAAGTAATGCCTCAGAGCAAGCAAGTATTTTCATGGAGTAATATGGTGATGACACACAGTACCCATTGTTCTGAGATGAGAGAGAAAACTAAATTCAATTTAGAATTGATCATCTTAAAATAATTTTTGAAGTCTTATATATTACTACAAAGATGAAAACAATTAGCTTTTGAAAATTACACAATCCCCTTCACGCCTTGGGTGAAGTTTAAGATAATGCTGTTTTGTAGTACATTTCCTGGTTTACAAGAAACATTTAATTATGTAAAAGAAAAATGTGCCTAGTGATATGGTGTAGGATGATATTGGTCAATCCTGCTGAAGTGGAGTTGCTCTCTGTCAGCACCCCCAGGGCCTTTCTTGTAGAGCTGCCTTCCCAAGCTCCTCTGTAATCTCAGTTTGTATCCCTGCCAGTGATTCTGCCTTCCCAGGTACAAGATCTGGCATTTGTTCCTTCAGGTCCCAAACCAACCATTCCTTTTGCTTTCAAGGAATCCCTGACTGCCAGCCCTTCCCTGAAGCATATCACGTGGTCATCCCCTAGCAGTGTGGTGTCACTTGTGAATGTGATGAGAGTGCATATTGCATGCTCCAGTCACTGAGAAAGACAGGCCCCTGTGGGACTCCACGCACAGTATGAACCCTTCACCACCACCCCCTGGCTTAGACTCTATGATTAGCTTTTAGTCACCTAGTTGTATTTTAATGCAGATCAATAAGGAAGACAAGATGGGAAAGAAACAAGACCACTCCTTTCAACAGTGCAATGGTTTTGGAATTTACCACCACATTAACAAAAACTCAGCTCACTAAGTTGGGAAAGCAAATGGAAGCTGTATTTACAAGCAACAACTGCACTCTACAATGGAATGCAATGAATATGTACAAATACACAGGATTTACAGTATTATACAGGGATTTACAATCAGAAAATAGCACAGAAACCCCCCTGAGCCCCTAATGGGATCCCAAAAGAGCAGGGGAACAACTGCTCCAGCTCTCCCCTAACCTTCACACACACCCCACCCTCCCCTTCTATGTTTAATTAGAAGGAAAGAGAAAGAAGTTAGGGAGTGCTGTTAGCTCAAAGTGTCTTTAGTGTTCTTATCTCAAGGTCAGTGGCAATAAGATCCTCCCAGCTGAGCAGAGCAGAAAGCAGCCACCAGAGAGAAGGGAAAAGAATGAATGTGGGAAATGAGACTGCTAAGGGTCCCCTTCCCACATCTGACCAATGAAAATTCATTTAGAATAATCTTTTGTTTTCCATCTTACATCCAACTGTGAATCGTTTATACTTTTTCACTCTTATGCTTGAAAATCTGCAGCTAACTTTTAAAGGCATAGCCTCAAACTGTCACAAACAGCAGCAAGGACAACACTGAATTAAATCCAGCAGTGCAATCAAAAACTGACGTGCATTGAACTTTCTCCCTCTTAAATGTAATTGCTTCCAATTTTGAAATCATAGCTTAGCTGCATCCAGTTTATCCAATTTTAGATGGAGAGATGTAAATCACTACCAGTTTGTGGAGTTGAAGCACTTTCACTAAGTTTGTTAAAACCCCTTTAAAATTGTATTAGATCAGTATAAATTTTCCTTTCCAGTATGCCTTTTGCTTCAACACTCAGCCCAAAACTAGATAAATCACATCTATCATCAACATATTTTGAAACCTATAGATAAAAAAACTGAGAATGATGAACAGCAGCAAGTTTACCACACACATCAAAAGAAAAGACAGCTGTGCGTAAGTCTATCTTCACCTAGCTGGCTGTGGCAAAAACATCAAGCGAGTATTTGGCAGTCAGATGCTACAGCATAAGAATTATAAATATAGATTTTGGGGGGAGGGAGTAAATTTCCTGCCAAACTGAGTACAAAAAGTTAAATCTAACATTCTGAACAACTCTATTCAGAATGTGAATGAAGAACTCTTAGGTGAGCAGTTTTGCTCATCTGAGCGAGGCTTCTTGACACACATTGTGTTGTACCAACTTAGTTGTGATATTTAACCCCCTAGTGCTGTAGTAACGCAGTTTAATCAAGTTTATTAATTTAGGCATCTATACATGGTTATACTGTCAACTTCACTAAGAAAGTGGTTACCAGAACTGCATTAATTAGCTTTCCTTCCACCACATCTGTTAGCACAATGCTCAGATGGCTCCTAGAACATAAGACATCAATCTGGTATGTGCTGTTACTGTCTGATAGGATTAGAAATCTAAAGCACAACTTGCATGGATTATGAGTCATTTAAAAGTGTCACATGCCAGCAATTCTGCAGGTAGGAAAAAAACAAACTGATCAGTTGTGTTTACAGGGAGAAGTGCATTTTTAATTCCTATTGGATAACATAGATAGACATGCGGCCTCTAGGAGGTGGCTCAGTTTTCTTACACAATCATCCAGGTGATCCTCCTATGCTACCTCATCATTTCTTCTTCTAAAGAAGGTCACAGAACAAAGAAATAGCTACACTGTACAACCATTAAGTACTAATATGCCACACCAATTCTCTAATAATTAAAAAAAGGCAATTCTAAAAATCAAGCAAATGTCTTTATTTTGAGTAATTCCAAGTAGTATCTTACATTAAGAATTCTCAGGACAACAGTAAGTTAACTGAGAAACTCTCTCATGTTTATCATAGGCCTGTAGCAAAAAATAATATGAAAACTAGCAGGTTTTCATTACCAGAAAACTCCACCTTCCAAAACCCAACGGAAGGGATTTTCAAATAACTTGTTTTGGAGATTTTTGAGAGCAAGGAGCCTGTGGATGGAAGGCAGAGAAGGATTACCTTTTTAAGTAGTATGAGTCAAGATGTTCTATATCAATAAATATATCTTAATAAATTAAATGTGACATAAATAAATACAAGAGTAAGCACAATAGTTTAACATTGTTATCCAGCGATGCAAACTAGTTCATGAGAACACTGCAGAAGAAAAGCATCCCATAGAAGCATGAAAATGATGACATGGAAGAGAAGGTTTGCAGGAGCAGTCAGCATTGATTTACCAAGGGGAAATCATGCTTGACTAATCTACCTTGACCTTAGCAAGGCTTTTGACACTATCTCCCATAAGATCCTCGTGAGCAAGCTCAGGAAGCATGGAATAGAAGAACGGACATGGATTAAGAACTAGTCACACATCAGAGTGCAGAGTGGTGATGAATGGTGCCAAGTCCAGATGGAGAGCTGTAACTAGTGGAGTCCTGCAGGGATCAGTGCTGGGTCCAGTCCTGTTCAACATATTTATCAACGACATTGATGAGGGGACACAGAGTCTTCTCAGCAAGTTTGCTGCTGACACCAAACTGGGAGGCTTGGCTGAGACACCTGATGTGCAGCTGTTCAGCAAGACCTGGACAGACTGAGAGCAGAGAGGAATCCAATGAGGTTCAACAAGGATAAGTGCAGAGTCCTGCATCTGGGAAGGAATAATAAACTGCACCAGTACAGGTTAGGATGTGATCTGCTATGAGGAGATCCCATGGGGAAGGCCCTAGGAGTCTTGGTGGACAAGTTACCCATGGGTCAGCAATGTGCCCTTGAGACCAAGAAGGCAAATGCTATCCCAGGGTACATTAAGAGGAGTGTGTCCAGCAGACTGAGGAAGGTTCTGCTTCCCCTCTGCTCTGCCCTAGTGAGACCTCACCTGGAATATCTGCATTCAGTTCTGGGCTCTCCAGTTCAAGAGGGACATGGATCTCTTTGAGAGTCCAACTGAGGGCTACAAGGATGATTAAGGGACTGGAGTACTGCCTTATGAGGCAAAGCTGCGAGCCCTGGGGCTATTTAGTCTGGAGAAGAGAAGAATAAGAGGGATGACTGTCAAGAAGGAAGGGACAGCCTCTTTTCACTCGTGCCCTGTGATGGGACAAGGAACAATGGATGTAAATATGAGGAGGAACTTCTTTACTGTAAAGGTCACGGAGCACTGGAACAGACTCCCCAGGGAGGGTGTGGAGTCTTCTTCTCTGGAGACTTTCAAGACCTGTCTGGACGCATTCCTGAGCAACCTGCACTAGATTCTATGGTCCTGCTCTAGCAGCAGGGTTTGACTCAATGATCTCCAGAGGTCCCTTTCAACTCCTAACATGTTGTGATCCTGTATGACATGTAGGAAAAGGGAAAAAAGCTGTATCACAAATCTAAACCACATTTTTTCCCTTCTCTCCTACCTACCTAGTTAGTGTATTACATAGTCTGTTGGGGCCTGGTCTGTCTTGAAGCGTTAGCATAAGCAGCTAATTTAGAATGTGCACTATGATGGCTTTGTTCAGAATATGTACTACGAGAGCCTTGTAAAAGAACATGAACTGCTGTCCCGATGAACAACCTTTGGGAAAGTTAGCAATAAGAAGACATTGTAACACGACAGGGGAGGTGAATCTGGGATTGTGATTCAATCTGCACAAGTGTCAACAAGCAACCAGACGGACAGCTGGTGAGGATGCAGAACAGCTGATCCTACTGCAGAACAGTGCGAGTATACAATACAAAAGCAGAGCTGACAGTTAATAAAGTTGAACAATTTATGCATCACATTGGTGTCATGTCGTTCCTGTTCCCGCATGGACTTGAGAGGCCCTGGCATTTTGGTCACCTCCTATGTGATCAGGCGACGTGATCATTAGGTGACTTAGCCACAGCTGGGAGAAGGCAGGGGACACTGCCGGCTGGCGACAAGGTAAGCTGGGTCATTCAAGAGAGGCGAGAGCGGATCCATGAGTAGGCTCCAAGTAGGAGTCGCATCGGCAGTATGGGAGTTGCTGCATCAGAGGTAGAAAAGGCTGCGGTGAAGTCTGTTGCAGCTCGCAGAAGAGTTTGATGTTAAAGAAGGGGGGTTATCAAAATTGCTCCTCTGGTGCCAGAGGTGTGGGGACATAATTAGTACTGATCAACTTCTTGATGAAGGCGTTTGGAAGAAATTAGGGGAGGAACTTTGGGAATCAACAACACCTGGTAATAAAGAAGTAAAGACACTTGTGCTAATCTGGCATACGGTAAAGCTCATGTTGGAAGAAATGCAGGGAATGGCTTCAGTGAATGCAGCTGCAGGGCGAGCAATCACAGCAGCAGAAAACGATGATAAGCTTAAATCTTTGAAGGAGGATTTATCACAACCACCTGGGCAGAAACTCTTTCACTGCCAAAAGCTGCATACAGTATCACAGTATCACTAAGGTTGGAAGAGACCTCAAAGATCATCAAGTCCAACCTGTCACCACAGACCTCATGACTAGACCATGGCACCAAGTGCCACGTCCAATCCCCTCTTGAACACCTCCAGGGATGGTGACTCCACCTCCTCCCTGGGCAGCACATTCCAATGATGAATGACTCTCTCAGTGAAGAACTTTCTCCTCACCTCGAGCCCAAACTTCCCCTGGCGCAGCCTGAGACTGTGTCCCCCTGTTCTGGTCCTGGCTGCTAGAGAGAAGAGACCAACCCCTTCCTGACAACCACCTTTCAGGTAGTTGTAGAGAGCAATGAGGTCACCCCTGATCCTCCTCCTCTCCAGGCCAAACATATCAAAATCAGAGAAAGACTTTTGGGGAGGAGATCACAGTACCACAGTATAACTAAGGTTGGAAGAGACCTCGAGGATCATTGATTCCAACCTGTCTCCACAGACCTCATGACTAGACCATGGCACCAAGTGCCACGTCCAATCCCCTCTTCAACACCTCCAGGGACAGTGACTCCACCACCTCCCTGGGCAGCACATTCCAATGACGAACAACTCGCTCAGTGAAGAACTTTCTCCTCACCTCGAGTCTAAACCTCCCCTGGCACAGCTTGAGACTGTGTCCCCTTGTTCTGGTGCTGGTTGCCTGGGAGAAGAGACCAACCCCCTCCTGGCCACAACCACCCTTCAGGTAGTTGTAGAGGGCAATGAGGTCACCCCTGAGCCTCCTCTTCTCCAGGCTAAACAATCCCAGCTCCCTCAGCCTCTCCTCACAGGGCTGTGCTCAAGGCCTCTCCCCAGCCTTGTTGCCCTTCTCTGGACATGTTCAAGTGTCTCGATGTCCTTCCTAAACTGAGGGGCCCAGAACTGGACACAGGACTCAAGGTGTGGCCTAACCAATGCAGAGTCCAGGGGCACAATGACCTCCCTGCTCCTGCTGGCCACACTATTCCTAATGCAGGCCAGGATGCCATTGGCCTTCTTGGCCACCTGGGCACACTGCTGGCTCATGTTTAGGCAGCTGTCAATCAGCACCCCCAGGTCCCTCTCTGTTTGGCAGCTCTCCAGCCACTCTGACCCCAGCCTGTAGCTCTGCATGGGGTTGCCATGGCCGAAGTGCAGCACCCGGCACTTGGACTTGTTAAATGCCATCCTGTTGGACTCTGCCCATCTGTGCAGTCGGTCGAGGTCCCTCTGCAGAGCCTTTCCACCCTCTAACTGACCAACATCTGTTCCTAACTTGGTGTCATCTGCAAACTTGCTGACGACTGACTCAATCCCCTCATCCAGATCATCAATGAAGATGTTAAAGAGGATGGGGCCCAGTACTGATCCCTGGGGGACACCACTGGTGCCTGGCCGCCAGCTGGATGTGGAACCATTCACCACCACTCTCTGGGCTCAGCCTCCAGCCAGTTCCTAACCCAGCACAGAGTGTTGTGGTCCAAGCCACGAGCTGACAGCTTAGACAGAAGTTTACTGTGGGGGACGGTGTCAAAGGCCTTGCTGAGGTCCAGGTAGACCACATCCACAGGCCTCCCCACGTCCACCAGACGGGTCACCTGATCATAGATCATAGATCGATTGGAAATTGAAGACTGGGTTCCTCTGGCCCCTGGAGCGGGTCCAGCAGTTGTTGATGGGGCGCGCCTGGCTCCTGGCTGAGTCCAGCGGCTGTTGGTGGAGTGAGTTCGGTGCCTCCTAGCTTGGTTGGAGTGGTACCCAGCGTGCCACCGCCTCCCTATAATAATCCACAAAAGCAGTCCGACACTCCTGACCCTCCCTCTGTGCCTCTATCGATGGATGTGGATGAGGGGTCAGATAATCCTGTTTACCCACAACAGCTATTACCCTCTCTGCCATCTGATAGTGAGGATGTAAGTGAGGGGGAAATTGTAAATCATAGTGTGACTGTGGCCGTGTGAAAGACTGTTGAGAACCAAGAGGGGGGTGGGCATCAGTCTGCATGTTGGACTTCGCCTCCCTGTAGTGTGACTGTTACTCCATGTTCAGCAGTGAGATTTTGGCAAGTTCACCAGAAAGCTGCTGATATGGGTGACTGGGCCTTAGTGGAAATCTTGGATGCACCACATATGTCTGTTAAAACAGAGGAGAAATCTTCTTCTATGGGTGTTTCAAATGATCCTATGGCTTTCCCTGTGGAAAAAGCAGCTCGGGGATTGGGGCAGCAAGATAATCAGCAGGTTTTAGGCTGGAAAGTTGTACAGGATTTGCAATCCACAGAAGATGTAATAACTATTTCAGACACAAAGATACACAAAGTACCTTTGGATGCATGGGGGCCAATTGGTAATGGGATCAGTGCTTTATTAATAGGAGGATCTAGTGGCACTCTTCAAGGAATAGATGTACATGTAGGGGTAATTGATGCTGATTATGCTGGTCAGATATGTGCTTTAATATCCACTGTAATAACAATTGCTAAAGAGACTCAACTTGCTCAACTTGTACTTTTTGTGAGCTCTGTTTCCAAAACAGAACGAACTATCTATGGTGACAGAGAATTTGGATGGGCAGCAGAAGCTTTTGCAGCTTCTTTCTCAGCCTTTGGTGTTTCAAACAGCACTGGTGCCAGCCCAGTGACCCCTCCCATAGCTCAAGCAGCAGCAAGCAACAGTTCCTGTAACTTTCATTGCCAAGAAACTAGTGAGAAAGTACCTTTGGAGCAGAAAGCAGCTTTTTCCCCTCCCCTGCCTTGTGGCTATCCTTTGCTTGCAGTTTTTTGTAGCTTTGCAGAAGCTGTATACAAGATTTAAAGTCACAGTGCTCTTTATTTTTTTTCTTGGAGACTTGTTATTTTGATGTTTTTGGTAGTGCACATAATGAATAGTGAGTACTCATGATAAGTAATTAGTAATTATAATAAGGTATGTCAAGTAATAATAAATAGAATAAGCTTACCTTAATTATCATTTATTATTATTATTTGTATTTGATTATAATAGACATGATAACAGTAAGAATAATAAAGTAGTGCTGATGGGTTAGTTTAAGTAGAATATGTTATTCTATGAATTCACAGTTTAAATTTTTCTTTTGGTTTAAACCTTCTCTTTCCCTTTGTTTTCTTTTTCTGTGTGCCATGGTATCTCTTTTTTTGTTTCTTATTTAGGCATTGATTTGATAGTTTGACTTTAACACAGTTTAAGTTTTCTAGGGATTTTTGCCATCCCCACCTGGAAACATCAATTTTGCAACTCAGTGATGTAATCATCTCAGCACAAGACAGCACGAATACAGCATGATATAATGAGGATGAAAGGCAACAGATCTACCTAACATCCACCTCAATGACTGTCATGATAATCCAAGATGTCAATGGAAAAATCTAAATTAGGACTGTATATCATAATTGCTTAATTGTTGTGTGGTTTGATAATATGTTCACATGGATTTATATGAGTTAATCAACAATCTGTCATAGTTAAGTAATAATGTCAAATAGTTAAAGGGAAGGTCAAATTGAATTACAGTATAAGAGATTTTAATTTTAGGTTATAAAAAAAATTAAAAAGGGGGAATTCAGGTATTATGTCACAAGAGAGCATGTTAAAGCATGTTGTGTTCTCAAATTTTCGTGTTATATGTGGTCTTAACTGTGGTTTAACAAAATTTATGGAGGATGTAAAGGCTTTGATGAGATGTGTTGTTACCAGGATGGATGCAATCCCTTATCAATATTGGATTCTTGATTTTATTGATTGGTTTTTGCTATATTGCCACCAATGCTAGGAATATAGAAAAACCTGCATGTTGGGGTGAAAAAGCAGTCTAATTTGACTTCTCAGATTTTGCCTAGTATGCTAACAGATATGGATAGTGGAAGGCATGCTTCTTTGCAAAATAGAGCAGCTATTGATTTTTTTTATTGCTAGCACCTGGTCATGGGTGCCAAGACTCCGAGGGCATGTGTTGTTTTAATCTCTCTGATCGCATTCTTCAGCAGCTTCAGGAGAACATGAAACATATTCAAAAGAATGACAATCCCTTTTTAAGCTGGTTACAGCTGTGGGGTGTTGGGTCTTGGCCGATCGTCTGGATTCGACCGATGCTGATCTTAGTCAGATTTGTGTTACTGTTGCTTCTGTTATTGCCTTGTATTGCAAGCTGTATACAAAACATGCTTGAGCGTTCTCTTGATGCTTTGCTTAAGAAAAAGGGGGGAGATGTTGGGGCCTGGTCTGTCTTGAAGCGTTAGCATAAGCAGCTAATTTAGAATGTGTACTATGATGGTTTTGTTCAGAATATGTACTACGAGAGCCTTGTAAAAGAACATGCACTGCTGTCCCCATAAACAACCTTTGGGAAAGTTAGCAATAAGAAGACATTGTAACATGACAGGGGAGGTGAATCTGGGATTGTGATTCAATCTGCACAAGTGTCAACAACCAACCAGACTGATCAAAAGGGCACACGGACAGCTGGTGAGGATGCAGAACAGCCGATCCTACTGCAGAACAGTGCGAGTATACAATACAAAAGCAGAGCTGACAGTTAATAAAGTTGAACAATTTATGCATCACATTGGTGTCATGTCGTTCCTGTTCCCGCATGGACTTGAGAGGCCCTGGCAATATTCAAATATAAACTCTTCCAAATGAGAAAGTATCCTGCTATAGGGCTCAAAATCTGTTTGGTCATGTGTGCACCTTTATCAACTGCAGCAACCTGTTGAAGGATGTGCGAAGCAACAGCCCTGCAGTGCTTCTTTAAGCAGGTTGTAGTACCAAGCAGCATTCAAAATTGTGCCACAGACACAGCTGTTTGCAATCTGACAAATAGTTTTGATGTCCAATTATTGCTACCCAGCTCATCAGCTGAATCAGAAGCCAATTAGTAATTTTTCCAGTGTAAAGACATTTAGATTTGTGGTAGGAAATTAGGTGAAAAGTTTTAGTTCTACCCTCAAATCCAGACTGGCAGACCACCCATACAGCAAAAGTGTACACAGGGAATCTGACACTAACCAAGAAGTTTGGGGTTTTTTTTTCCATCTATCACCTGGCTCTAAGAAATAACAATGCTTGTCTGCAACAATGCAATGCAATCATGAATAATTACTAACCTGATCTGGAGTAAAGGAGATTGCTGATGTTAACTTTTCCCATCACTTGCATCATCATCATTTCCATACAAACCTTCTGCTCCTAACACCACATTATAACAAGATGGTTTTTCCTTCAGAATAGGCAACAAGTGTGCCTGATCTAGCGAGTTAACAAGTTGCATAGTTGTCTCTCCTTAAAAAAATGCAGTGTAAATATATTGTTTCTCTTCCTGATTCAGGCCACCATGGGGTAACAAATGAATGCTGTTGCTATATAGCAACAAGATTCCACATATGCAGAGAATCTCCTAAGTCCTCCCAGAAGTCCTTTATTTTTGTGTCGTAGAATCCCCAGCATTAGAGAGTCTCAGAGTCCCACTTACAGAAGTCCCAGAAGCCCTTAACAGACAAAGCAGGTAATAGAAGTCCCAAGCATATCCCTCACAGCATCCCTACACCTAAGTCCTAGCCAGAAGTAATAGCTAACAGAAGCAGAAAGAAGTGCCTAGCAGCCCTAACCCCCCAATCTACCTTATAGGTCAGAGCAGCTGTTTTCTATACTGTTATCATCCCTTAACCAGTAAAATCCAACCACATATATAAGCTAAAACCTTTTCCTAATAAGAGGCACCAGCATGTCTCGGAGGTGGCTTCTGCAGCATGTTCCAACCAAAGGGTACCAATGTGAAGATGCTGTTCTTGGCTCACATGGAATGTAATTGTTTTGCTCTATGCAGTGTGCTAAGGAATTGGTCATCTAAGGAATCATGGACTCTGCACACATCCAGCAGCTGCCCTCTGAAGAGCTGCTGCAAACATCAATATTTTTTAAAATATTAAATATGTCATGTAGGGAACTAAGCACACCAAAAATGTCTTGAAGTTCTTCCTAAGAACCAGGAGTCCACCTTGAAGACCTACACTGGCATTTTCATTCATTTTAATGAAAACCACAGAGCTTCAGAGAAGCTTTTCTAACATACAATTCACATCTTCAAGAGTGAGCAAACAGCTTTTCATCACTGCCAACATAGCTTGAAGAGGCACAGACCGCACAAGCGCTTTCCTGCCCCTTCTCAGAATGGTGTGCCATTCTGCTTAGAAAACACTACTTATTTACCTTCTATAGAACCTTCTTCCAGAGAGCTAAATTAGGTTTGATTTTTTTTTTTGCAAGAAAAAGTAGGGGGAGAAGAACGAAAAAACTGTTTAGAATATATCCTATTCCTGAGTAAACTTAACCCCAAGACAGAACAGCAACGTTTTTAAAATGGGAAAATTGTTATCCCAGATAACATCTGCTGAACACCAGCATGGTATAACGAGTTTTTCTGTTTGTACACCTGATAAAATAAGCAGGAAAATGTGTTCATTTACCCTGATGGTCTGTGTAAGACTTAAAACTTAATTTTCTTCCATCTTCAACTATGCTACAGAGTTATCTTTCAGGGTGTACTATTTCACTGATGCATGTACAGAGAGCTTAAGAGTCTATTTAACGGGAACTAGACACATGAACTGAGAATACTACAAAGAGATATGAATATATCACTTTAAATTATAAGAACCTTTTAATCTAGTCATTTTCATGCCAATGGAAAAAAAATGAGCAAAAAAGCATAAGAATAAACATAACATTGTATTAGCTAGTCAAAACTTGAAACATATGCATTTAGGGGTGGGTTTTTTGGTTGGTGGGGGGTGTGGTTTGGTGGGCTTGTTTTGTTGGTTTTTGGGGGGGGTTGGGAGGGCTTGTTTTTTGGGGGGGTTTGTTGTTGTTTTGGTTTGGGGTTTGTTGTTGGGTTTTTTTAATGGAAATGAAGTAAAGGATATCAGTGAAGTTGTTGTTCTACTCTCAGCACATTTGAATACCATGTTTGGTATCGTAGTAAATAAAAATTGTCATTGATTTACTTAAGTTAAGGTTCAGCATTCCAACCCTGGCTTTTTTCCCTCTCAAGAAAAAAAAATTAAAAATATAAAACAGGGGAAGAGCATTATTAAAGTATATGAAGTTAGTAATCCTTTGAAGACAAGTATAAATACGAAAGCTGTCCATGTAGCAAGCCCTTTTTCTTGTATGATCCTAAGTAACTGAGTCCTTGGCCCCTTGAGGCCCTACTGAGAATAATGGCATCAGGATTTCACTGCTGACAGCAGCATCAGTCAAAGGATCTGGCCTAAAGGAACTGGCATGAAGCAAAGGGTCACAGTACCCTATAGGACTGGGTTACAGGTCATTGACCCTGCCAACACTAACATTTTCTGCATTGGTTTAAGCCAAAATAAGGCTGCGCCTTTAATATAGGAAACTGAAACTGGTTTCAGTGCTGCATATAGCTGTCAAAATCCTTCACAGAAACAAGAACAGACAAATGAAAACTCAGCATATCACTTGTGCTGGTTTTTCATAGATGCTTAACCTGTTGTACCAGTAGAAAATGTACATGTACTTACACAGGCTCTGGATGTATGTATACACAGCACTCTATGCACAGCCCAGCAACTAGGCCATCTGCATGGAAAAGACATCTTGCATACTGTGATAAAGCTGCAAACAAATTTTGGTTGTTGACAATGGGTGACAGTCAAAATAAACTACTTCGCTCCCCAAGGTCTTTTATGAATGTAATAATGTAGAACAGATTTTTACAAAAACCCCACAAACCATGCACTTCTTACCACTAAAACTCATTTTGCACATGGTTATTATCTTTTCTATGTTAGTACAAAACACCTCCAGTCCCTGCAGAAGCGTTTGTGTAGCACATTTAAATCAGAATTGAAGCAAGTTCACACTACGGTTCTCTTGCTCAGACAAGATTACAAACAGTAGCTTAGGTGAAAAAGTATTGCTCAGACAAGTCACATCAACAAATAGCACAGCCATTACAGCCACCCACTCCAATACTCCATGTGGTTTGGGCATGCCAAACTCGACATAAATGGTAACTTTGAGCCTATATTGTTTTATCATGCAAGCCACACTTAACAGCCTTCACACTTAACACACTTCACAGACTCATCTTACCTGCTACTTCTAGCTTTTCTGTAGTATCTCACACCAGATATAGGCTGCTTCCATCCGCTTGTGTGGGAAGCACTACATGCAATCTCAGCACTTTGCCCAAGCTAATAAGCTCCATCTCTACTATCATGTGTAAAGGTACAGGCACACCCAAGTATTACTGAGGACAAGTACTACAGACTTCATTCCATTGCATAATACAGACATTTAAGAATTACTGCTGCTGAGCCTTTAAACCATCAAGCCTTATCTCCAGTTCCTAAGTTTAACTGCCACTACATGATGGGAACTATTTATTTTTATATTAAGGTTATTAAAAATAAATATTAAAATATATTTATATATTAAGAATTTTACATCAGATCTGTACATTTTATAAACTACTAATTCAATTAGACTATCAGAGAACTGTTTGAAGATGTAAAAGACATCTTTAATTGGAGCTTCACAGAGATAACATAGTAATGTGGTTTTAGCCTAAAAAACCCAGGAGCTTTACTACAATTTGGGTGTACAGGGGAGAAAGTGGGAAGAGTCACTAAAAATTACAAGTCAAGGGGGAAAAAAAGAAAATAAGAAAAGAAAGTAGAACCATTTAAGAGTACAGAAATCTAGGTGGTGTGAAACGTCCTATTTATGAGAAAAAGCTGTCATCAATAATCCATTTAAAGGTTACCAGTGCTTTGGAAGTTGGCATGAAAACAGTGTAGGATTGCTGGTCTGACAATCAACAAACATCAAAGAGAGAAGAACATTAGCAGCTGACAGGTGACAGTTAAGTGTTTTCCACAAATCAAAAGAAACTACTGTGTTTATGAACTTGACCATGAGGAACTGCATCCTAAGGAACACAGGTAAGCAGAGAGCACACAATTCCTTGGAAGCTTTCTGTGAATTCTATCTCCTACCAAAATCTCAAATGTAAAAACCTTACTTTTGAGTAGAGCTCAAGGAGGTGCCAGCACAAAGAGCCCCTGTCTATTGAGGAAACAGACTACATAATTACAGCAATTAAGACAAAACCAAACAACAGCTGAATTTCAGGTATTTATCAAACAATTTTAAGCATCAATATGAACTGGTCTTCTGCAGCTTTCCACACTCTCCAACAAACTCGGGGAATTAACCTGGGTTTTGGGTTTTGTTGTGGAATGGTTTGTATTGCAGGGACATGGTTCTATGGAACAGCTGCTTGAACAAAGTGTGTAGGCCAGACTCCATCTTCTTGTTTACTGCTCACAGTAAGCTGGTGTGCTGATGCAGCAAGGCCACCATAGCCTTGTGGCTGTGCTTGCAGCTGCTTACAAGATAACAGCATGTGAAACAAAGTATATGTGAAACAAAGAATTACTGAGAAAGGAGCTTGTGAAGTTGCAGGTAGACCTAACTGCAAGGAGGCTGGATATTATAATGTAACCCTGGACTAATAGCCAATAGAATAATGACATCTGTGCATATTTAGCCGAGATGCTTTATAAGCCGTGCTTTTGAACAATAAAGTTGAAGCTTGCTTATCAATCATATTGATTGCTGCGAGTCTTTCCCTCACCCTTCCCGCCATTGGATCTCTTCCCAACAGGGTTTAGCTTGTTTTTACATTCACAGAGATTGGCAGCAATGTGTTAAAGCCTTTTAAATCACATGTTCCAATAATAATATTTTGAGTATCAAAAAAGTAAAATAATTATCTAGGTATTGCTGGCCAGAATTATAAATCCACTCTTAAAAGGTCAAAAGCTAAAGCTAGCTAGTTGTGTTAGTTCTCAAGTTCTTGCAAAAAATCAGATGCAGTTATTCAAACTGTACCTGCAAAATCCTATGTATGGAAATACAGATGACATATACTCAGGTGAAAACAAAACATTAATGCAGCTCTCCATCAGCACTAAGAACTCCTAAAATTACGAAGCTGGAAATCCATCCATTCTGTTAGGAGATCATTACCATTCACACTCTAACAGGTCATTCCACATCAAAAGAGGAGTCTGGACGGCCACAGCAGTTAATAATTCCAAAAGATACTTAGAGCTGACAGTAAACTTGTTAACTGCAGTGCATACTGCCTCATTAGCTGCTCATTGTAAAATGCCATTCACAAAAAGAAGACTCAGATACTGTCAAAAGCAAAAAGCTCCTCATTACTGCTCTTTTATTGCTTTGACTGTTGAGGGGAAAAAAATAAATAAAATTCACAAGCATGCAGTTCTGGGACAAAAATCAAATGAACAAAGTATCTATTTTATGAGCCTACTCAAAGTGTCCTTGAAAAGGATACCTGGTGATATCCTTGGTGACAAGGATGTAGTTTTGGACAGGACCTGCTCTATTTCTTCAAGTTCTGACTTCCCCCCCCTAAATAAATTAGAACTGAAGGCATTCCTTTTGGTAAAAGAAGGAAAACTTCATGCTCCCTTGTATCAGGAGCCATGTTCTTCCTCACAAAAAAAACCAACAATGGCCTATTCTTCAAGCTTGTTTTCAGCCAAAGTGATAGTTGCACCAATATAAAAATACCTTAGAATAAAAGCTACTCTGTGACTGATTGAAGAATCTGTTACCTGTACCCATTCTTAAGTGTATATGCCAGGGTGTATCTCACCCATCTCACTTCAGGTTCCCCAGAAGCAACCTAACATACTCAAATTCACTAGGGCTTAGTTTACATGCCTCTGTTAGCTGACTGTAACTAAATATAATACATAAAATTCCAGTCTCAAGCAAAACAGACACTGGAACTCATTCTCCTAAACCTTCCTGGCTAACTGTACTTTGGTTTTGTCTCACCACTCCGGGTCTTCTGATGTCTTGCTCACTGACACTGACTTTTGAAAGACTTTTATCTTCCTCAAAGAAAGCAAATAAGAGGTCAAAAATTATTTTCTCCTAATTTTTAGGTACTCACAGGGTGAGCAGGGTGGGTTGATACAGACGACAGAGCCAGGGACATTAAGCTGCAAACAAGCAATACTTTATATTTACAGAAGCCTTGAGATTAAGAAGGTAGCATCTCACTGAACTAGTTACACAAGTCTGCTCACCCAGCCCTCAGGTCTATCTACCAGCCAAGCCTTCTTCTTCCTCTTAAGTGCTCTAAGAGATTCATTCTCCTATCTTTGATTCCCAACTCTGCCTTTCTACTCCTTGGCTCCTTTTCCTACTAATATCCAGAGAAATGGTATCCTTCATCACAGACTAATACCCACAGGTTGCTTGCTTAACTGGAAGCAGGAAAGAGACCTTCTCAGCAAATGCAATTACAGAATGAACTGTAACCTCACAAATCCTTCTGAAAACCACTACCTTTCATGGAACAGCCACTTACACATTACTGTAAGATGCAAGTCCTTGGAACTCTTGAGCTCTAAAGACTTCTTTTTACTGCACCCCAATGACCATAAATCATATCCAAAAGGTTTTCTGTTTCATTGTATTGCACTGCTCTTGATACAAGTATACTTTCCATTCAAAAGACCACCTGTTAAACAGGCCGCTCCTTCAATTCCCTTGAAAGAACAACTAAGAACTCACTATGCTTCTGAGCATTCTTTCCTTTAGGATAGAGGTGAATCTCTACTAGCACCACCAGTAAAGCAAGTAAAACTGTCTTAATTTATTCCCTGGAAGTTATATGTAGAATAGAACAATATAAGCGTTTCATATGCAATGGAATGTGGAATGGAATTTTTATCTCGCGTTCATCTGACCTAAACATAGGCTATGGAGACAGCAAGTATTGGAAAGAACTAATGGGACACCCTCCCCCCCCAAATAAAAAGCCATTTACCATTTCAAACAAAATATCCATTTGAAAGATAATTTAAATCATATAATGTCTTAGCATAAAAAGTAACAGGAAAAAGTCTCTCAGCTTCAAGTGATTTTCAGAAAAAGGACTGTGATTACAGACACACTGTACCCTTTCTGAGTTAACAGCTTCCTACTTAGATGGACAAGAACTACGACCATGAGAAAGAACCACAACAACAAAAACACACAGAGGTTTTGGTTCCATTATCATCTGATCAGACAAAAATAACTCAGTAATGGGAGATTATAAATGTTTTGAATGACACCACATCAAATATGTGACTAAGAAAAGAACACTGAAGAACACAAAGTTATTCTCCGTAGGCTTTTTATATTAGAGCTCTTTACTGAACCGCCAGGTCTACACACACACGTACTATTTTTCTTATATACTGAGTATCTGATGGGATCACTCCTGTGTTAGTTCTACAGACACTCAAGAAAAACACTAAACCATGACATTTTGAATCATATTTCATACAAACATATAATCAATAAGGTTGGAAAAGACCTCAGAGATCATCAAGTCCAACCTGTCACCCAATACCTCATGACTAACTAAACCATGGCACCAAGTGCCACATCTGATCCCATCTTGAACACCTCCAGGGATGGTGACTCCACCACCTCCCTGGGCAGCCCATTCCTATGGCCAATCTCTCTGTGAAGAATTTCTTCCTCACATCCAGGTTGAACCTTCCCTGGCACAGCTTGAGACTGTGTCCTCTTGTTCTGGTTGCCTGGGAGAAGAGACCAACCCCCACATGGCTGCAACCTCCCTTCAGGTAGTAGTAGAGAGCAAGAAGGTCTCCCCTGAGCCTCCTCTTCTCCAGGCTAAGCAACCCCAGCTCCCTCAGCATCTCCTCAGGGCTGTGCTCCAAACCCCTCCCCAGCTTTCTTGCCCTTCTCTGGACACATTCAAGCATCTCAACATCTTTCCTAAACTGAGGGGCCCAGAACTGGACACAGGACTCAAGGTGTGGCCTAACCAGTGCTGAGCACAGGGCACAATGACTTCCCTGCTCCTGCTGACCACACTATTCCTGATACAGGTCAGGATGCCACTGGCCTTCTTGGCCACCTGGGCACACTGCAGGCTCATGTTCAGCCAGCTGTCAACCAGTACCCCAAGTCACTTTCTGCCTGGCCGCTCTCCAGCCACTCTGACCCCAGCCTGTAGCACTGCATGGGGTTGTTGTGGCCAAAATGCAGCAGCCAGCACTTAGATGTGTTCAATCTCATGCCCTTGGACTCTGTCCATCTGTCCAGCCTGGCAAGGTCCCTCTGCAGACCTCTCCAACCCTCTAACAGATCAACTCCTGCCCCCAGCTTGGTGTCATCGACAAATTTACTGATGATGGACTCAATGCCCTCATCCAGATCATCAATGAAGATATTGAACAGGATGGGGCCCAGCACTGATCCCTGGAGGATGCCACTAGTGCCTGGCTGCCACCTGGCTGTGGCACCATTCACCAGCACTCCCTGGGCTCAGCCTCCAGCCAGTTCCTAACCCAGCTCAGAGTGCTGCTGTCCAAGCCAGGGGCTGGCAGCTTGGCCAGCAGTTTGCTGTGGGGGACGGTGTCAAAGGCCTTGCTGAAGTCCAGGCAGCCTACATCCACAGCCTGCCCCACATCCACCAGGCAGTCACCTGGGCATAGAAGGAGATCAGGTTGGAGAGGCAGGACCTGCCCTTCCTAAATCCATGCTGGCTGGGCCTGATCCCTTGGCCACCCTGCAGGTGCACTGTGATTGCCCCCAAGATGATCTGCTCATAACCTTGCCTGGCACTGAGGTCAGGCTGACAGGCCTGGAGTTTGCAAGTCCTCCATCCAGCCCTTCTTGTGGATGGGCATCACATTGGCAGCTTCCAGTCATCTGGGACCTCTCCAGTGAGCCAGGACTGGAGGAAAATGATGGAGAGCGGCTTGGCAGCTCATCTGCCAGCTCTCTCAGCACCCCAGGATGGATCCCATCTGGTCCCATGGACTTGTGAGTGTCCAAGTGGCTCAGCAAGTCCCTAACTACTTCCTCATGGATTTCAGGGGTACTACACTGCTCCCTGACCCCATCAACCAGCTCAGGAGGCCGCTTGTCCTGAAGTCCTCCTGCCTTGCTGTTGAAAATGGAGGCAAGGAAGGTATTTAGTACCTCAGCCTTTTCCTCATCTTTAGTTACAGTGTTCCCCTCCAGGTCCAATAAGGAGTGCAGGTTCTTCTTGTCCTCCTTTTAGCATTAATGTATTTAATAAAATGCTTTTTATTGTCTTTCACAGCAGAGTTCAGCTTAAGTTCTATCTGGGCTTTTGCCTCTCCAATTTTTCTCCTACATGATCTAACAACATCCTTAAGCATATCTCAAGTTGCCTCCCCCCTTTCCAAAGGCAATATTCCCTTTTTTTTTTTTTTTTTTCCTTATTTCCTTCAAGAGTTTCTTGCCCATCCAGGCCCAGAGCCTTCCCCTCCAGCTCATCTTTCAGCATGTGGGCACAGCCTGCTCCTGTGTCTTCAAGAGTTCCTGTTTGAAGTAGGTCCTGCACCCCAGACAGCCTCCTACCATCACATCTCCCACCAGCCCTTCTCTATTGGAGAGCAGCAGGTCAAGCAGAGCCTGACCCCTGGTAGGCTCACTTAACAGCTGCATCAGGAAGCTGTCCTCCATGCACTGTAGGAACCTTCTGGACTGCCTCCTCTCTGCTGTTCTAAGTTCCCAGCAGATATCTGGCAGGTTCAAGTCACCCACAAGGACAAGGTCTGATGATCTTGAGACAGCCTCCAGTTGCTTGTAGAATACTTCATCAACCTCTTCATCCTGGTTGGGTGGTCTATAACAGACTCCAACCAGGATGTCAGATTTGTTAGCCCTCCCTCTGATTTTCACCCACAGGCACCCAATCCTTTCGTCCTCTACCTCAAGTTCTGTGGCATCAAGAGATTCCCTAATACACAGGGCCACCCCTCCTCCTCTTCTCCCTCACCTGTCTCTCCTAAAGAGCTTTTAACCACCCAGTGCAGTACTCCAGTCATGTGAATCATTCCACCACGTTTCTGTAATGGCAGCTACAGCATAGTTTCCCTGGTGAACCGAGACTTCCAGTTCCTCTTGTTTGTTACCCATACTGCCTGCATTGGTGTACCTGCACTTCAGCTGGGCTGCTGTTTTTTCATCTAACTCTAGTTTATGTGTCTCTGTCTCCTCTCCAGAGAGACTGGTTTCATCACCCACCCCCTTCAAACCTATTTTGATGCCCATCCCAAGGAGCCCTGCCAACTCTGGTGCTAGAGCCCTCTTGCCCTTTCTAGATAGACTCACCCCATCTAGGTCCAGCAGGTCAGGTGCAGTAAAAGTTGCCCCTTGATCAACAAACCCAAAATTCCGCTGCTGCCACCATCCCCTGAGCCTTCTGTTGATGGCCTGGGTTCCCCTGTTCCTTTCAGTGTACACCCCTGCCACTGAGGGAACTGAACAGAACACCACTTGAGCTCCTGCCCCAACAATCAATTGTCTGAGGGCCCTGAATTCTTTTTTGATTGTCCTGGTGCCCTTATCAATCTCATCGCTTCCAGCTTGGATTACCAGTAGTGAGAGGGCAATTCTTCAGTCATTGAAGAGGGAGGAAAAATCCTCATGTTCTTCCTGGAACTGAGCACTAAGAATATCACTAATCAACAGCAACCATATAGGGGGAAAAACCCTGATGACATATAAAAGGAAATCACATTTCATTTTTGTGTATCTTTGGGAATATTACGTGGTAATTTGCATAACGATTAAATGGTATTTCTCAAGTCAAGCTCATTTTCTTGCCATCTTCTCTGCTACCCACTAGCCTGCTGCACAACTGAAATAAAATGCTTCCCAAAAAATCAGAGAGCATGTTCCATTCTCTTGGATACATCTGGAGTGTTTGACAATCATTATGATACTAACATAGACTGACAAAGTGCAAAATAAAACTCAGCACCTGTGAGGCCCCACCTCAAATACTGTGTTCAGTTTTAAGCCCCTCACTGTCAGGGCACTGAGGTGCTGGAGCATGTCCAGAGAAGGGCAACAAAGCTGGTTAAGGGTCTGGAGAATAAGTCTCATGAGAAGCAGTGGAGAGAATTGGGGTTGCTTAGTCTGGAAAAGAGGACTATGAGGGGAGACATTATTACTGTCTACAACTGCCTGAAAGGAGGTTGAAGCAAGACGGGGGATGGTCTCTTCTCCCTAGCATCAGGTGATAGAACAAGAGGGAATGGCCTCAAGTTGCACCAGGAAGGTTTAGATTAGACATTAGGAAAAATTTCTTTACTGAAAGAGTGGTCAGGCATTGGAACAGGATGCCCAGGGACATGGGAGAGTTGCATCTGGAGCAGTTCAAAAAACGTGCAGACATGACAATTTGGGACATGGTTTAATGGCCATGGTGGTGTTAGGGCAATAGCTGGACTCAATGATCTCAGAGGTCTTTTCCAAATGAAGTAATTCTATGATTCTACAATCTTAAGTGCTTCAGTCACCTGTTGCAATAGCTCTTGTACTGCCTGCTGTCTCCTGTTTATCTCTTTTCTTTCTATCCCCATAAAGTAAACCTTCCTCTGCTGCATGAAGAAGGGAAAGTGTCCCTCACAGAGACCCCAGGGTACTGGCTACAACCTAAAAGCTGGTGAGTGTTCACACTTAACAGAACTCCCTTACTCCATTCAGGAGGATGCATGGGATGAAGAAGGTGATCTTGGCCAGTACTTTGTTTTGGCTTTCAATTTGGCCTTATCATAAACTCTGGTACTGAAATCAAAGGAGGGTGGAAATGTAATGGGGTATGTAACATCTTCAAGGGCCCACAAAACACCTCAAACCCCAGACTTCGGTGGCTATAGTCAGCTTATAGAACTATTCCCAGATCCAGACTGATGTCATACAGTGATGGTAGACAAATAAAAATACTCAATAGCTTCAACCAGAAGCACCAGAGGAAAAAAAAAATGTGGAAATGCAGTTTCCTCAGAGATTAGCATCAGATGCTTTGAAATCAAGGGAACTCCTCTGTACCTGAGTATTTTAGAATGGCCAGAGAAAAGCTCTGGTTTTTCTCCTCCAATTTCTTTATGTATCCCAGAAACTGAATTAAAGTTTCAAACTATTTCCTTATGAAACTGCTTTCTTAATAAATGGGACCACACCTGTGACACAAAATGCAGCCTTCACTCCCCACAAAACCCAAGCACCACCTGCCAAAATATTCCAAGTGCATTGCTCAAAGTTTTGCCTATCATAAAGGAAAGCAGAAACATTCCTAATATAAAATGTTGTTAGAAAAGATCAAGCAGATCTTATACTTAAAAGACTTCTCCACACACATACACTGGAGTAACCTGTGCCTGAACTAGAATTTCCACTCTAGAAACTTTGCATCTTTTAGCAATTTTTTATAACAAACCAGGCAGAAGCACTGGAGCATCAGCGTGCTTAGCTGTATAAAATGTTCTGTTCATACACCAGTATTTTGCTTACATACATCATATTTTTAAACAGTGTAGCCTTCCAGAATCAGAACATTTGACATTTAACTACGTCTGCTGCATGAGCTGTACAAAGAGCCAAGCACAAATCCCACACTAGGTTCTATCCTCCGCTACTGTAACAAGTATCTCAAAATTATTTTGATGTACAGATTCCAGGCTGCTCAGAAAGGCAACATTATGTACAGAGAAAAGAGCCGCAGAGAAACCCGATCTCCACGAACACAGGGTTAGAAGACTTACAACCTGTGAGGCAGAGGCATCCTAAAGATGCTTGTTCAATCAGCTAGAAATGACATGTCTGCTTCCTCGCTAGAAAATAGCAAGAGAATCTCAATAAGCAGAACACGATGGAAGATTCCATCCTATTCCTCCCGACGCCACCAAAGCCCTCGTACGCCACAGTAGAAGAGCGACAGACCAGCAATGAGTCACACAATGGAAGTGCTGACAAAACGGCAAGCTGACGCTTACAGAAGATAGAGAAAAACCTTATTCGCTTGTCCAAGTTGAACGATGCCCACAGAATTATCATACCTTGATCTAAAAAATAAGCCAACAAAAAACCTGTAAAATTGATGCTTTAAACAGTCAAATGAAAAAACAATCAAAGCCTGTATTTCCAGTAAAAGATTTCTCCTTCTCAGCCTTTCCTGCCCCTTCTATTTGGAAAAAACCAATACCACCCAAGCAAAGTGCTGTGAAGCTCACTGAGAGTTCTGTTTCTTCACGTCGCAGGGAAGAACTAAAAAGACTAACGATTGTGGGGGCAGGCTACCACAAAACAGGTTACAATTATTATAAAAGGTATTCAACTGCATTAGAAAAACATTTCAATCAATCAGCTTAGAACATAAGGGAGATGTCAAAAAAAAAAAAAAGGGCAAGTTATTTCACATGACATACTCACATCACCTCCACTTCTCTAGGACCACTTAAAGAATAAAATAAAAGCCAAAAGCTGTCTCTTTCTTTTCACATTTGGTACTTGAGTGGAGTAAAATAATCAGAATTTAGTGCTAAAATAACTAGCAAGCACCTAATTATGCCACAATATATCTGCACACAAAATGCAGCATTTGGTTATGTTTTTAAAGAGATTCATACTGTTAAATTAGAAAACAGAGATTTATAATCCCTGTGTCACTTATTCATATAATTTTGAAAATTGGGAGTATTATTTATAATCAAATGTTCTTTCTAGCAAACAAACTTACCAGATGTTGACACACAGAACACTCCAATTATTCACAAGCACGAGTGCAATATTTTGCGAATAACTATCTTCTCAAATACCTGGGTTTTTAGGTTCTGGGTTTGTCTTCATAATTCTATTTTTAATTATAAAGTTATGGAAAACCATCCTGCTTTGGGTGTAGACCAAATAGCAGCTACCAAAAAAAGCTCATTATGGAAATGGAACTTTTTGCCCTACTACTACCTGTTGCTCTGTTAAAAAAAAACCAAACAAGTGAGATGATAGCTGCTGCTATTCTACTGATTAGTATCTACATTTAGCATAAATGCAAATAACACTAGTGCACAAACTCCAGGGATTTTCCAGTCCCAATGATAAGTTTTGATCTTTACAGTAAGTAATATACTTTTATGTCTACCTCAAAAAATGTAATCCTTATGAATGCTCTTAAGCTTAAATCAACTTGTGTCCAAGATTTATCTTCAACATAAAAAAAGGATGACTGTAGCTTTCAGATTTATTTTTTTTCTCCTATGAAGACTTTCAATCACTTTAATACAGCTGAAGTCCTAGAAGCAACTACCAGGACCAGGGCCAGTATCAGATAATGCTAAGCCTTTAACTGGATATTAATTAAGGCCTAATATAAATATATATTCCACATGCCAAATAAATGCAATTCTAAGTAGGAGCAGAAACTGAACGGGCTGTGACAAGAGAGAAAAATGCCCTGTACAATCTACTTACTAGCATGCTTATCTGCCAGCATTATAAGGCTGTTGGAAATATCTCTTCGCCTGTAAAAACACACCACTTTTGCTTCCACGTTTCCATTGGCAGTCTACAAAAGAAAGGTAAATCAAATCAGAATATATCCTTCCTCAGCTGAGTAATTTAAAGTAAATGCCCTCAGTCAGGCTGCAATCAAGTTAGTCAAATAAAGCAGTAACTTCCAGACACAGGCCAATATCAATTTCGGATCAGGTAACTGTACAGATTGTAATTGTCCTAAGAATTTATCAGCTGTTTAAAGATGTAATGTCAGCATGACAATAACACAAGACTACTTCACAAATGCTACAGGCTTGTAAACATTTCTTTGCAACCCAGCTTTAGACACTGTATTATATAACTGTGTCATATTAAATATCCTTCCCAAAAATTACTTGAACTTTCTCTGCAGCTCCCAAGATGGAAGAGCTGTTTAGTTCATGCTTGCTTTCATGCCTCATTACAGGGATCATGCTCTTTAGTCTGATAATGCAAAGAATCTGGTAATATCTGAAGAACTGTATCCTCTTTCTTGGTATGAAAAGTACATAACTGGTTTACTGCTAGGAGTTGCTGGAGATATGGTACTGAAAAGTATGATGTTTCAGTTAAGTTTCTTACAAAAAAACAAATGAAAAAAAAAAAAAGCATCTCTCTGGTAAAATGATTGCCAGTGCATTCCATTTAATAGATGCACAACATCTCTGTGCTTGCTTAATGCCTTTAACATGTGAAAGCACATCATTCATAATTAAGATAGCTGGGCTATATGCTCAAAATTCTCTTTAACAACAACAAAAAAAATCAACACATGACCACCTGCTGTACCATACATAAGCAAGACAAAATTATAGCAATAGGATGTAAATGTAATAAACATTACATTCAGGACATGATTGGAATCACTTCAATCATGGTAAATAAAAAAATACTCTTCTGCACTAAAAGCCAAAAACTATTTGCCATGCACAAGTTCAGTGAATGGTGTGTTGGAGAGCACTAACGGCAATGCGGTTGATGGCTGCTATGGAGTAGTGTATTGTTTTATTAGCAAGAAGAAAACCATTTCAGATAAGCAATTTTTTTAATTTACTTTTTAACTACAGGGAAAAAAAAATATCACTGCATCACATGGCATTTTGACACAATGTATTATCAGTAAGTTTTAATATTGTTTGATGGACTACTGAAAACATGCCACGCTAAAAACAAATTAAAACCATACATGGCTCTTTGCAGTACAATAATGAAGAAAAATGACAGAAAAATGCCTCCATTCTTCATTAAAATACACTTAAAGAGAATACACTCTATTTCTATGCAAGAGCCTCTTCTCCCAGAAGCCTCTCTCCCTCACTTAAGCTGCCAATAAGCAGAGCAATAAACAGCCGCTGAAGTCACACACTGTTATTTGATCACTGCAAAGTCTCATTGATACCTACTAGCTCTTTCTACACACATCCAAAAGCAGACACATTACATGACCGTTAGCATTCCAGATGGATTCACAGTGTCATCACTATACACAATTAAATTCATTCATTTCTTCAACCATTCAGAAGATTTGGGTTTGAAGTTTTTAGAGCAGAGTACTCCTGCTCACTAGGAATAAGCAGCTGGGTGTTTACTTCGGTAACAGGCCAAGATACCACGTAGCAAGATTTCAGTAACTGAAGCATACAACAAATACATAGCAAATCTCAAGAAAGTTTAAAAAACAAAACCAACAAAACAACCAACCACCAAATTTGAGTACAGTAGAGATCTTATGGAATGGAAATCATTCTCAGTGTTTGAAAAGTGTACTGACTGTTGTCAAAGATTAAGGAAAAAATACTGGTGTACCTTGTTAAGCTCTTCAATTCTCCTAATGAGATATGGATTGCTGGAAGAATTTTCAAAATAAACATAATCTGCAATAAAAAGTAGTAAAGATATTGAAACACCAAAATGTAACAATATGTAAGAGGCATATTATTGGTGCAAAAATTTTCTTCTAAACATAGAATCTGCTGAAAAGATGAGGTTTCTTAATGAGTTAAGACAGTAGAATATTTCTGCACTGAGATTTAACATGATTTGTTTCTAAATTATTGGTATGACTGCACTACATTTGCTTTAACAATCATGCTAAAATGAAGTTAAATATCTTGTGCTGGAGGTTACACCAATTCAGTAATGCACACACTTCATAAATCTTGATTTAAAAGAAGCAGTTTCTCACAATCAGGGAAGACTTAAGAACTCAGCACAGAAGTGAATCTCTGCATTACAGAGAGAAACATTTCTGTAAGATATGCTACGTCACATTATCAGGGGCCAGGGTAGTACAGTTCTCCAAATGAGTAGTCCACATTTTATGACATTTGGTTAAGTTGTTTGGCTCAGGAACACCCAAACTGTATTAAGCAGCAATAGTCATGAGGTTAGCAAGGTTTCTTCAGGACAAAATCTCTTAAAGCATCATTAACATAAAATTTTCATAGAGTACATGGCAGTTCACTCATACCCTCAAAGCTGCTCCCATGTAACAAACAAGTAACTGTAACATACAAATAATCGACACACATTTTTCAATAGTTTTCTCAAATTCATTTCCATCAAACAAAAAAGCACCCATCACATACTAACCTCACCTTGCACTTGATACCTGACTGTTCTTAAAAATAAAAGCAAACAAAAAAAACCCACAAAACGACAAACAGGTGGAGGGACCATAATGATGTTTTATCAAACTCTTCCACAATGGTTTGACACTACATTACAGTGAAAGAGTCTCAGGTAGTTGCTCACTTAGTTGCAAAGAAAGAACATGATCTCTGCAGACTGTTCACATTGCTTATTAAGATTACAACAACAAAAAATTAGACCTGATCTAAAAACCAAACCCTACGCAGATTTCAACAGCACTGCTCTTACAACGATTATCACGAGTAAGGGCTGATGAAATCACAGTCTAAACACTCTCACGAAGGAACGGGCAGATGGACAATTTATGGATGTATCTGCATATTTCACAACCGAAGCAGAAAGAGAGTCAAGCTAACTACTATAACTCCTCATTTCCCTGCATCTTCCTTCTCACCTCAGGCTGTCGAGGCAAGAGCAGGAGGAAACAGACGTTTTTGAGCACCAACTTCTGAAAACCTGAGTGGTGCACCTGAGCCATAGTGCTCGGAACAGAACTATGTTCACTCCTTAAGGAAGGGCAGCGGAAAAGTTGCCAGTGTCTATTTCACCAGGAGAGGGGTGGGAAAAGGAACGTTTGCCACGTTTTGTTTTGTTTTTACCGCCAAAGTGACCCCCTCCACGTAGTACTAAGCAGTCACCCATGATAACACTCGTTAAGAGGCACGTCGGTAAGCAAGGAGGGTAACAGAAATGCCCTGCTCACACAGCGGGACTGATGACTTTTCCTGGAGAGGTTAAGGAAGGCGCGGAGAAACTCTGTCGTTAAAGGGCGGAAAGGCGGACTCAGGCACGGCAACGAGGGAAGCGCCCCGAGGGCGGCCACCGGCTGCCGCGTCCCACTGCCCGCTGCCGCCAGGCCGCAGCCCTGGGCCCAGGCTGGCCCCAGAGCTGGGGGGCGCACGGCTCCAGCAGGCCGCCCCTCGCAAGGGGGCGAGCCTGCGAGGGTGCAAAGGGGCCGGGAGCCCGGGAAAGGAGACGAGGCGCGAAAGGAGGCTGTGGCTGGTCCGCGCCACAGTGAGGGATCACGAAAGCGGCGGCGGCGCCGCTCCCCACCTTCCTCGCGGAGGGCGGCGCTGCCCTTCTCCTCAGCGGTGAGGACCGGCCTCCCACTCGGCGCACAGGGCTGGCATGGGAGGAACCTGCGCCCGCTCCCTCCACCCCGCGGAGGGTCCGGCCAGCGCCTTTACCGGGACCGGCCATGCCGCAGGGGGCCGCGGCGGTGGCGCCGGCAGGCAAAGAGGACTACATTCTCCTCGCACAGCCCGCGGCGCGGCAAGGCCTCCCGGACAGGCCCCATCGCCGCTGCCGTGCGCAGGATCCCCCGGTGCCGAGCGGGCGTTGCTGCGTCCCCACATACCTCCCACTCGGTACATGTTGGCCGCCATGTCTGCGCTCTGCGTCTTCCTCCAGCCCCTACCGGGCTAGGCAAGGAAGGAGCGGCTCCCGCAGCCCCCCCGCCCCGCGCTCGCCCCCACCCTGCGCCACCCCTCCCCGCCCGGGCACAGGGCACAGCGCCGCGCCTTGCAGGGCCGCCGCCTCGGCCGCTTCCCGAGCCGTCCGGCGGGAAAAGGGTTAAACAACCGCCCCCACCCTCCCCCCCCGCCCCCCAACTGCTTCCCTCCCCCCCCCACTGTCTACCGGCCCTAGCAGCTAGTCGGCAGGTAGAGTGGTCCGAGGCGGGACAGGGTCGGCGGACGTGCGCTCCCGGAGGAGGTACGGGGCCAGGACTGCCGGCGCCCAGGGGCGCTGGGCGAGGTGCTTTACCGCAGAGCCAGCACCGTGCTCCCCACTCCGCCGCTCGCCACGTTCTGCGGACTTTCGCCCCCGCGTCCCAAAGCTGGGGAGCCCCGCGCTGCCGGCAAGCAGCGTTTCCTTTCCGGCCCCCTCGGGTGTGTGGCTGTTGCCTCTCCCCCAGCACTGCTTTGTCTCCTTCAGCCGAGGGTTCTCGCTCTTCTAGGAGAATTCTAGTCGAGAAAGTTTCTCACGCTTGGGTGTGCACAGTACCTGTTGGTGATAGATTTGGCGGGTCCTTTGTTCGCCGTGGGAGCAGCGTGCGGCCGGGAACAGCGGGCGACACCAGCCCGCCCTGGCGCCGGGCACGCTGGGCGCCGGGGCTCTGCGGAGGGCCGCTCTTTGGAGAAGCCGGTTGACTTAGAAAGCGTCTACGGCAGAATAAAGATAAATTTAGCAGCTCGTCTTGGAATCATGAAGCGTTGAAGGAGATGCTTACAAATCATCTGATGGGAGGGATGCCTCAAACACATCAATATTGATGTAATACGAAGCCATTTCCAAACTTCACACCATGGGGAACAGCCCATATACTTCACGAACAAATTGATCCTGCTCCCTTCCTTGGGAGAAAAATACTCTTTATCATTTTCTTGCAAGGGAGGGGATGATTTCTTATTCATTCCATGCTCTGGGTTTTCTTAGGTGTGTAGCTCGAGCATTACTAAACTAACTTCACTTCATCCTGAGCTTCCCTGAAAGAGGATGAGCTTCCCTGGTGTTTTAAATGATAGTGTGCTCTCTTCCCTTTGCCTCTTTAAGTGTGTCTGGGACTATTAGACTGAGATTTTTTCTACTTTAAGGGCACTTTTAATTTCCCAAGTGACCATTTTGTGTCAAACAGGCAACAGTACCAAATTCCTGAAATATGTGTGGTAGGCACATGATACTCAATAGTGATTTACTATTCCTCTCCACCACCACCTTCATGCATGGAAAGGAAAAATTAGAAAGCTTCCTCTCTTTTGGCTCCAAACAAGAACAACTGTGTCAGCTGAAAAGGAAGTCTGCAGAAACTCTTTGGGAAGTAGCAGTTCTGTCCAGCCGGTTATCTCTAGAGGCACAATAATACTACCAAAGCAGAGACTAAAATAGAATCATAGAATCAATAAGGTTGGAAGAGACCTCAAAGATCATCAAGTCCAACCTATTACCCAAACCTCATGACCAACTAAACCACGGCACCAAGTGCCACATCCAATCCCCTCTTGAACACCTCCAGGGATGGTGACTCCACCACCTCCCTGGGCAGCACATTCCAATGACGAACGACTCGCTCAGTGAAGAACTTTCTCCTCACCTCGAGTCTAAACCTCCCCTGGCACAGCTTGAGACTGTGTCCCCTTGTTCTGGTGCTGGTTGCCTGGGAGAAAAGACCAACCCCCACCTGGCTACAACCACCCTTCAGGTAGCTGTAGACAGCAATAAGGTCTCCCCTGAGCCTCCTCTTCTCCAGGCTCAGCAGCCCCAGCTCCCTGAGCCTCTGCTCACAGGGCTGTGCTCCAGACCCTTCCCCAGCTTTCTTGCCCTTTTCTGGACACCTTCCAGTATCTCAACATCTTTCCTAAACTGAGGGGCCCAGAACTGGACACAGGACTCAAGGTGTGGCCTAACCAGTGCTGAGTACAGGGGCACAATGACTTCCCTGCTCCTGCTGGCCACACTACTCCTGATGCAGGCCAGGATGCCATTGGCCTTGACCACCTGGGCACACTGCTGGCTCATGTTCAGCCAGCTGTCAACCAGTACCCCCAGGTCCCTTTCTGCCTGGCTGCTCTCCAGCCACTCTGACCCCAGCCTAATACGAACAGCTAGAAGTCAAATTAAGTGTTATTTTTATTCCTGTGGTTTACTGTTTAGTAAATGAAACAGATTGAAGTTTCCAGTCAAAAGAACAGTTAATTTAAGTAGCTGGCATGTTGTAGTCATTATCAATTAAACAGTGCCTGCAAGCTCTTTTGGTCAGCTTAAATCTGCATTTGGACATTAGAGGAGCTTCCCACACTTTGAGGCTTACAATGTAAGCTTACTTCATCCATCAAGGAATGGATTTTCATAGAAATAGCTTCCAGCTTACATCAGAAGGCATGGCCTATGGAAAAGGAAGGTAACTCCTGAAGATACAAAATTTGCCTCTCAAAATCATGAGTACAGTCCAGGCAAGCCCCTGATCCCAGACTGACCTTTCAGATTGACAGCCTGAAAACAGTAAGAAAAACCTCTTTATTTACAGTTGCCTAAGGCACACATCACTGATCAGATGATTAATGATGTTTATATACTGTACTACTGAATCACCAAGCCTTGTTGTTCACACTAACACAGTTCACAGACAGCACAGCCTCTTACGATCAGATGTCATGCTCCTGTATTTTAAAGTCACTGCTGCAAGCTGAGGGAGGTAGCAGGCACACCTGGCTGGGGTTTGGTACCGAGTTGCAGGACTGGCAGTACATTTTACTTCGGTGTAATGTATATAAAAACCTGGATGCAGTTTGTTTTCTGTGCTATCTCGGTGCACAGAATGGGAAAAATTAAAGTTATGTAAACACCTTCAGTTTTCTAGATTAAATATAATGGAGAAATTTTTACAGCCACAGCATTTTGGGGGAAAAAAAAATCACATAAAAGATTTGTCTTAACCTGGTAAATTAACTGTATTCAGCTAAAGACTAGTATTACATGTGTTGTTCAAAAGAAGCCACATTTCTGTGGCAACTGAAGTTGCAAAACAGGTCAGTCCTGATAGAGATGCAGATTACTGGAGAACTTAATTTCACAACTTTTTTATTGTGCCATCATGAGCGGCACATAATTTCTCCTCATATTCCTCACTTAAAAAAAAATAAACAACAACCAACAAAAAAGGCAAGAAGAATAGAATAGTGTGCAAAGAATGTTTTGAAACATAGACCAGTTCCCCAGTCCAGGCTCACCAAGTGCCCCTACAGAACACAGCTACATCTGAAGGAGACAGAGATGAGATGCTGCGAGGAGAGATTCCTGAGGACCTTTCATGGTATTACCAATACAGTGTCTATTGACTTGTCCAGGATACACCCTCTTTATTGGCTTCTTCACTTTAACATCATTAGATGCATCTAAATCATGTATATTAAATACCCTTTAAGCTGACTAGAGCTATACAATTTTCTTACCGTATTAACAAACAAAATTATGCAGTGATGAAATACATTTTTTCATTAATGATCATACAAGAAGTTTCACCTTTTTCTTCACAGGCAGTTTAGAGCTTTTTTCTTAAGTGTGGAACTGTTTGGACAAAGGGAATGGGAACCCATTATCAGAGAATTTTATTGCTGAATTTCTATTTTTAATTCCCTGTACCTTTTCTGAGACCAAAAGTTGTGTTCAGCCAGTGGCAGAACTCCAGCTGTTCACATTAGAGCAGAGGTTTTAGGACAAATCACGGATTTTTGCATCAGACATAAAAAAACTCTTACCACTGCTCCTCTTTTTCCATCATTGCAGAGCCAACATGAAAGTTTCATAAAGCTCTGTCAATAGTTATTATCCCAGAAAATAGCAGAGTAAGAGTACTTCCCTTGCAGCTGCTATGCAATGTCCTGTTTTGTGTCCAGAGAACTTACTTTCAAAGGTTCCACCTCAGCATCTTCTCTAAATAACAAAAACCTGAATCTAACAAAACAAAGTCAAAAAACCCACCACAAAACAAAAGCCAAACAACAAAACCCAACAAAATAAAATTGAAAACATCTACAAACAAAAAAATCCACACACTTGCTAACAAAAGACGGTAGTCCTGAAGACAAATCTTCCTAAATTACTTGTTTATGATTAAACTGACAGGGGTCTAAGCCAAAATGTTGACAGAAGTATGTTTAAGTATGGAGTACTTTGGGACAAACATTGAAATCGACAAAAGCATTGGAGAAGAGAGTTGCTTGAACTCAAACAAAGGTACTCAACTCCTTGCAGAGCTCACCCCCATGCTGATGCAACAGAAAGGAAAAGGCATTTAGACATTCCTGTCCTTGGGCTATACTTAAAGGACCTGCCTAAGTCAAAGTGGCTGAGACTGGAGTTTCTTTTAGGCATTGGTAATCTGGAAGAACAGGAAACATCAGTTCAAGCCGAGGAAGCATTCGTGAGTATATGCATGGAAATAAGACTCCCTTGCTAGTACAACTTTGCTACAAGAAATAAACAGGCTGCACACACATAACTCACAGAGTTTATAAAAAATGCAAAGGACTTTACAAATGATTGTTTCTTATTATCCTAAACACCTACCTACACTAAGAGTAATTCTTCAGTACAAGGGACTTTTGTAGTTCTCCGACTCAGAAATAATACATAGTCTGTACAGTGTGAGCAGTGTTTCCTCTAGTGTGAACAGGCACGCTAGCTAGAAGGACTGCATATAGACCAGACTGGCTTACAGGCAGCTAAAAGCACAGGCATGGGTTTTTTTCACATGATGCAGACACACCATAGCCTGCAAAACCTCATTAATGAATTCGTAGCCAAAGCAGAATTTGTGTTGCTTTTATTTAATTAGTCACCAAAGAGAAATATTTTTCCATGTCAATACTCAGAAAATCATTAGATAACTTTCATTTTGTAACAGGTATTATATAAGACTTTTTTTTTTTCTTTGCAGGAATATACATCTCCGTGTTTATTATTGTAAGCAATGGAAAATGTTAGCTGCTGTTGGGAGGTGTAATCTGTAATAGATGCTTCCATATCAACTTCTTTATAAATCGGGGGGGAATCCCACCGTCTCACAAGAGAAAATCATCTTCTCTTGGCATAAGAAACAACACTGGCTTTTTTACTGACTCTGTGAGTCAGCTCTCTTAAGACTGAGCTAAGTATGTCACTATTTTCATTAAAAAATATTTAAATAGCTTTAAGATAATTGCTGAATTCTCAGTAGCCTGCAGATTTAGATGTTGAATGAAAATCCTACAGTTGTAAGAGTACAACTAAATGTGCAGAGAAAAATGCTGCTTATGGCTGGCAACAGGTTAAGTAGAGTGGCTAGTAAAAAAGAGATATTTGGTAACAGTTATTCAATAAGTATACTATTTTGTAGACAAATGATGTAGCCTTCCACATGACACTGCTTTGTTACCACACGTGATTTCATTCCCCATGAATCTTACATTTGTCTGTGTGGTTCTGGAGCAGTATGTGCCTCTCTTCTTCTGGCTAAATTTGCTTTAATGAAAACCATTTTATTGCAACAGAAATAATACTATAGGTTTGATTGAGAGAGAGAATGATGGTAAAATAGGGTTTAGTATTAACCTACTGCTAAACACTAGATATGCAAGAAATGCATTTCTTCCACTTCACAGGCATAACTCACAGATTTTTTATTATAATCTCAGTAACACTGAAGATTTTATTTTCTAGTCAGGTTTTTAAAAAATAAATTCAATTTTGCCTATCTACACCTTTAGTTGTAGCTACCAATTTATCTTGCAATTCTCATCCTAATGGAGAAAAAGCTTACAGCTCTAGGCTTCAGGTTTGTACCCCATTTTGTTTGCCATTTTTACATAAGACTTAGGTTCACATCTTTTTTCTGTTACAGTCAATGTGAGCTTTTGTGCTCGACTCCAGCAGGGCTAGGCTAAGACCATTATACCTTTGTTGTCTTTGACATAAGCAAAGTTGCAAATCAGAGCAGCTGGAAGCACGCTTGGAGCATGCTTGGAGCCCGCTTGGAGCATTGCATGTACTTGTGGGTTCCTCAGTAAAGCCATCATGGGCTTGAAAACACTAATGCTGGATAGACACTAAACACACCATACTGGATTTAGTCAATCTCTCTCTTTCTCTCAAATGATCTATTTTTCATGCTAAACACCAGCTAAAAACCTGTCAAAAGTGCTTAATGACACATTTAAGTAGAGTACAGGACATTCATCTGAGCAGAATTAAGTCAAGAACTCAACACGTGTTTGGGTTTTCTGGGGAATTGAGTCATTATGGGCAAGCAACACGAAAGCACAATTAACTGACAAATGGGCCCACAGTGCCTTAACGTGCCTCTGAACACTGCTTTGTGTTTCCATTAAAGACACATTTAAACTGAAATTACCAGGTACTGCTTTTACCTTTAGTTCCAAAAATCTAAGCATTTTCTATATGCATGTGGCACGTCTCCAGGTCAGTGTAGTGAGCTGATCACTCATTCTGTTGGTAGGGAAAACTTCTAAATGGATGGGTGAATTTCAGGGACGCATTTCTCAGTGGTGTAATATACATGCCTTCCTCTTAAATCAGGGAAATCATGCCTGCTTACACACAGTGACTTTGTGTTCAAGTGACCTTTATTTCTAACGACAGGCTGTATCACAGAGGAGGTCACTTTGCCTCCCTGATTAACAGGCTTCTGACTAGATGTCTTGCTTCCAAAAATCAGCCTGGGCACTAGGGAGTATAAACAGCAGCACTCTGCAGAACAGTAGCAATATTGTTATTTTGGAAAGTAGCGGCAGTTGCTTTTAAGTGAGTTTACTGAGGGACAGTGACATACTTGACTGAAATCAGTGAAATTAATTATTTTCTTAGAAAGAGTGGAAAGTGCAAGCAATGTACCTCTAGGTAGCCAGATTACTGCAGGCAGGTAGAGTTGCCACACTGTGGTCGTTTGAGGCTGTGCCTTTAAGAACAAACACTGCTGGAACACACTGGCTAATGTTTTTGGTACTAGAACCAAAACATTCTGATATTCTAAACGAATTTCATTGGTTGATAAACAAAAATTCAGCTTTAGATTGTGAAGCGGATGGAAAATTTTTTCCTCAGTTCAGTTCGGTTTGGGAGTTGGGGGAGTTTGGTGTTTCAGCCTGTTCTCCCTGCCTGCTTCTTCTGCGAACTGCTGGACTTGGCCTTCAGATAAGCAAACACTAATCCTGCATGGGCTTTTGAAGCTTGCTAACAACTCTTTTCCTTAGTAACTTGCCTTTCTCTCTCTCTAACCCCTTTTTGGGGAAAAAGGGAGGTAAGGGGGGGAGAGAGGGGGTTCCAAAGAGGGGATCCCTCCCTGAGGGAGGGATTTTTGTTGTGTTATTTGTCTTTGCTGTGTATTTCTGTGTATATATTGTAAATACCTGTATATATTGTGTTATATATAACCTGCTTTCCATATATGCTTGTAAATATATAGCTTTTGCTCTTCGACTGAGTTAGCTGTGGTTTCTTACTCTGTGGAGGAGGGAGAGCTAAGCCCTCTCTCAACCTACCACATTTATTGGCGCCCAACGTGGGGCTTGCTGACAAATTAGTTTGATTTATTGCTTGCTTAAGTCGAACGAGCAAACATGAAGGTGTTTTGGCTTTTTGAGCGTCTGTTCTTCTCGGTCTTTGGTGTATTGATCTACAAGTATTGCCTGGGTATGATTATCGATAAGATAGGTAAATATATAATGCAAAAATTATATTTGTGGTTTAAGTACAAGATTCGGCTTCTGTATGATCAGTGCCTGGAATTCTTTTATGTTAAAAAGTACAGGAATGTTACATCTAGCACACTGCAGGATTCGAACCCATGACCTCAGCACTCATAGTTCAAAGCACTGCCAACTGAGCTACTGCACATTCCTGGATACAGTCAGATTGTGAAACCTCTGTATGATGTGACTCGAAAGAGGAACAGTTTCCACTGGGGACCTGAACAACAAGCAGCCTTTGACCAGATAAAGCAAGAAGTAGTCCAAGCAGTGGGTCTGGGACCTGTGCGAGATGGTCCAGACATTAAGAACATTTTGTACACGGCTGCAGGTGACAATGGTCCAACCTGGTGCTTGTGGCAAAAAGCTCCAGGTGAGACACGTGGACGACCTCTTGGTTTCTGGAGTCGAGGTTACAGATGTTCAGAGGCTAATTACACTCCAACAGAGAAAGAGATTCTAGCTGCCTATGAAGGAGTGAAAGCAGCTTCTGAAGTAATTGGAACTGAGTCACAACTTCTCTTAGCTCCCAGATTGCCAGTTTTGAATTGGATGTTCAAAGGCAAAGGTTCCACACCACATCATGCCACAGATTCCACCTGGTCTAAGTGGATGGCCCTGATAACACAGAGAGCTCGAATGGGAAATCTTGAAAGACCTGGTCTGGTGGAGGTGATCTCAAGTTGGCCTGAAGATACCAACTGTGCTAAACCTCCAGAGGAGAGAGTAACTCGTACTGAGGAAGCTCCTCCTTACAATGACCTTTCTGATGATGAAAAGAAATATGCTTTGTTCACAGACGGTTCCTGTCGTCTCGTCGGGAACAAGCGAAGGTGGAAGTCTGCCGTGTGGAGTCCAACACGCCGAGTTGCAGAGGCGAAGGATGGAGAAGGAGAATCCAGTCAGTTTGCAGAGGTAAAAGCTGTCCAGCTAGCTCTCGACGTGGCTGAACGTGAGAGATGGCCAAAGCTTTATCTCTACACCGACTCATGGATGGTAGCCAATGCTCTATGGGGTTGGCTAAAGAACTGGAAAAAGAATGGCTGGCAGAGGAAAGGAAAACCCATCTGGGCAGCTGAACTGTGGCAAGACATTGCTGATCGAATCGAGAGAATTCCAGTGAAAGTGAGACACATTGATGCTCACATTCCCAAGAGCAAAGCTACTGAGGAACAGCAGCACAACCATCAGGCAGATCTAGCTGCAAGAGTTTCTCAAGTAGACAAGGACTCTGAACTTGATCTCGACTGGAAACACCGAGGTGAGATATTCTTAGCTCGGTGGGCTCACGATTCGTCAGGACATCAAGGCAGAGATGCAACATACCAATGGGCTCGTGACAGATCCATAGACATTTCCATGGATGCCATCACACAAGTCATCCATGACTGTGACATTTGTGCTGCTATTAAGCAGGCAAAGAGAATTAAGCCCTTGTGGTATGGTGACAGATGGTCCAAATACAGGTATGGTGAAGCTTGGCAGATTGACTACATCACTCTACCACGTTCTCGTTCTGGTAAGCAGTACGTGCTTACTATGGTAGAGGCAAACACTGGATGGCTGGAAACTTACGCAGTCCCACATGCAACTGCACGCAACACCATTCTCGGTCTGGAGAGACAGATCCTGTGGAGACACGGAACTCCAGAGAGGATTGAGTCAGACAACGGAACTCACTTCAAGAACAACCTTGTAAAGAGCTGGGCAAAAGAGCACGGTATTGAGTGGATTTTCCATATTCCTTACTATGCACCAGCTGCAGGGAAGATTGAACGCTACAACGGTTTGTTGAAGACCACTCTCAAAGCCATGGGAGGTGGATCTTTGAAAAACTGGGAGAAACATTTAGCACAAGCAACCTGGCTGGTGAACAGTAGAGGTTCAGTGAACCGAGCTGGACCTGCACATTCTGATCTGCTACAGAAAGTAGAAGGTGATAGAGTTCCTGTTGTTAGGGAAAAGAATCTGTTAGGTAAAACTGTTTGGGTATTTTCGCCCTCAGGAGAGGCTAAACCTGTCCGAGGGGTGGTTTCAGCAGAAGGTCCGGGTCACACTTATTGGGTAATGCAAGAGAATGGTGAAATTCAGTGTATTCCACAAAGAGATTTAACTTTAGCTGAGAGAGTTTAATTTCAGAATGTTGTACAGCTACAGCGCGTCCAAAGGAAAGAGTCCCTGAGGAATCTACGGTGCACGAACCCTGAGAACCCTGAGAGCCCTGAGTCAACTGAGAGTCCCTGAGTCCCTGTTTCCCTTTTTCTTCGCTTCGTCTGCGGAGAGACAAACTGTTTTCCATTTTCTTGATTTTGGATTTTCTTGGACTTCTGAATCATCTACATCTGAGTATAGCCGGAATGGACGATGAACTTAACTTACGAACTGTAAATATTGTTCTGGATTGGATGGACAGTACGAACAGCCAATGAAATTGTTTAGAAAGGGGTGGACTGTGGTCGTTTGAGGCTGTGCCTTTAAGAACAAACACTGCTGGAACACACTGGCTAATGTTTTTGGTACTAGAACCAAAACATTCTGATATTCTAAACGAATTTCATTGGTTGATAAACAAAAATTCAGCTTTAGATTGTGAAGCGGATGGAAAATTTTTTCCTCAGTTCAGTTCGGTTTGGGAGTTGGGGGAGTTTGGTGTTTCAGCCTGTTCTCCCTGCCTGCTTCTTCTGCGAACTGCTGGACTTGGCCTTCAGATAAGCAAACACTAATCCTGCATGGGCTTTTGAAGCTTGCTAACAACTCTTTTCCTTAGTAACTTGCCTTTCTCTCTCTCTAACCCCTTTTTGGGGAAAAAGGGAGGTAAGGGGGGGAGAGAGGGGGTTCCAAAGAGGGGATCCCTCCCTGAGGGAGGGATTTTTGTTGTGTTATTTGTCTTTGCTGTGTATTTCTGTGTATATATTGTAAATACCTGTATATATTGTGTTATATATAACCTGCTTTCCATATATGCTTGTAAATATATAGCTTTTGCTCTTCGACTGAGTTAGCTGTGGTTTCTTACTCTGTGGAGGAGGGAGAGCTAAGCCCTCTCTCAACCTACCACACACACCAAGCAATAGGTGATGACACAAGAAATTGTGTAAGAATGAGAGATTTCCCTAGCTGCAAAGCTGGCATGTTATGTCATTCTGAAGTTTTGTCTGTGTTAAATGTTATATCTGGCAAAAAGAAATAACCAGTTTGAAAACCCTCTTCCATACAGCACACAATGGACTGACAGAGAACACTTCTGCACTTGAAATACCTGAGTGTTCCCACTGTATGCAAGGGAACATGAGACTATGCATTTCCTAGATAGGACTACAGCAAGAAGCCTGATTTTGGATGTTGCCTTTGTGTGCTAAATCTGGCCCTTTGTTCCAAATAGGAAACAAAGAAACAAACAAACAAAAATGAACATATTACCTGCCTCTGGAAAATTCCCCCACTAGTGCACTTAGACCTCTCTTTTGCATAGGGAAAGTAAATGCCAGTTCTACTGTCTAATAGGTCTGTCATGTCCATGCTCAGTCTGTCAAGTTTTACTCTTCTCCCTGGCAGACTGAAGATTTTTGGCTCCACAGTCTTCATGCTCATTGAGAGCTGAGCCTCTCATATTCTCTAACCTTTTTCAGTTTGGGTCTTGGTTACAGCTAGGGATGGAAACTTGTAAAAACTGGATACATCAGATTAATAGTCTGCAAGTATCTGAGCTTTGATGTTGTATTATATTGTCTAGAATACAGAAAAGATTGTCTGCTTGCAAACAAGTTGTTTTTATCATTTATGTTTCAATGTAAACTAAAATGCAGAGTGCATCAGCCCTCTCTCCCTGACGAGCTTCCATTGGGAGGCAAGCCGAGACTACCAAACACACAGAGCCAAAATTCAGTGTTTCCATTCCCCTGTCTTCCTCAAAGCTATTAGACCAACTAGTCTGAACTAGAGAATCAGCAACAAGGAGAATTTCTAGGGGGAAACACAAATTAATTTCAAAATAACCTAGATTACTTGATCCAATAGTTCTGCCATACAACTTTGAAAATATGTTGGGGTCCATCCTGCAAATTCCACTCTGGGACAGAACTCAAAATCCTGAAGAAAGATGTGACAGAAGTAAGGAGTCTTGGGCTCAAATGCATACAGTGTGCTTGTTTTCCTGTTCTTCTAAACACATGGAGAACCCATACTGGAATAACCTTTTATACTCTTAACAGTTACTTTCCCTTTGGGAATCTGTAGAAGTTTTTAAACTACTCCACGTCAACAGCAATAAAAAACCCAACTAACCAACAACAAAACAAAGGGGAAAAAAGCAAGCAGGAAAAAAAAACCCCACACAAAAAACCCCAACCAAACAAAAAACCACCAAGCAAACCACAAACAAAAATCCCCTGGAAAATTGAGCAGGAAGTTATCTGGGACTAGTTTCACTGAACCTAGTACCTGAGTTTCACCAGAATCACAACCAGCAGCCTGGTCAAAGTACATACCTCTGTGTATGTGAAATGCCCAGAAGACACCAGAGAGAAAATAAAAACTACTCATGCTGCTAAATCACATATACTCTGAATATACTCTGAGACTGAAGAAGCCTGCTCATCCATGTTTCTTAGATGTGCTTCCAGAAGTTCTATACTTCTTCCCAAATGAAGACTCATATCCCTTTGAGGACTGGCTGGGTCCATGAATAAACACTGATCAACATCCAAACCCATCACTCAGTTCTAACAAGTGCTGCATGCCATCTGCTTTCATGAACACCAACCCAAAGATACATAATGTACTGTACAGGTAGAAGGCTCTTGAACTTTGCAGTGCCAGAGAGTACAGTATAGTTCTTGTAATAATTATTCATAACATCAGTTCCCTGCAGGCCTCTCCATGAGAACAGACAAAAATAGTGCACCATGACGGGGAGGGGGAAATGGCAATAAATATATCCTACCCATGGTGTCAGGCCTCTCCCAATGTGACATTTTTAATGAATATTTTAAGAAAATGTCATGTTTTGATTTGTTTCCTCTTTGGTAGGTGCCCAGCATTTTGGGATAAGGAAGGTTGTTTGATGAATATTTTCCTCTGCACATGAGTCATTGTGTCATCTTTTCTATTTAGAAATAATATAACAAATGATTGAATAGTGATGTCTGGTGATGTGAGAAGCAGGAGATTTCTGGGCAGGGGCATAGCATTACGCTCTGTAGCATGGAATCTGGACTCCACAGAGCTTACACTATTGTCTGACATTTTGCTTCAGCTCTTTAGTGAGCTTAATACAATCTATGAAGCACAGAATATGGCAAGTTCATATTACTCCTATCTTTAAAAATTGAAGAGGTACATTGCTTAATAGCAGTCCTGACTTAGAGGTGGCCTTTTACAGTTTTCCTTGTACATCAAAATGTAAAAATCGAAGTACCAACTTACAGTTCGAGCCTCTCTTTTTTTTTAATGGGACAAACTATGTTGCTGAGCAGCTTGCTTATTCACCTACAGATTTCTATGCTGGAAGTATCACAAGGACTGAAAGCAGTATTTGCTGCTATATTAGTCCTTAACAAATTTCAATACATTACTGGATGCATTGCACAGTTCCAGAACATCATTGTTAAGGGATGAGCTGTTCTCTACAAAAACTGGGAAAACACAGTAAAATTTGATCAAAATTATTTCCCCATCAAACAGGGCAAAAGCAACTACAGTTCTTCATGATCTTTCTGGAATGGTGTGTTAAATAAAAGTATTTACTTTCCATTGGAATCTGCTCAACCAGCAAAAGGTAATGCTGCTATTCTAGACATGCCAGTCTTGCAATCCTTCTGAGTGCAAACCTTCGAGGCACAGAGAATCTATCATGTCACCATTCACAACTCCAAATTTTTTTTCCATTACTATGTCCACTACCAGCCTCTGTTCCAGGGTTTCTAGTTTGGCTGCAAAAGTTCACGCTAGGCTGAAATTTGACCTGTGAGAGATTTAAGGAACCCACAAACTATTTTCTTTTTCACTACAGGATGAATTCTGTGGTTGCAAGAGACTGTCCTAGTCTGCGTTGCAACAGAACAAATTTTGCTCAGTGATTTTACTTTTCAGCTTAGTCTCTTCTATTAGCTGCATTTTCTGCAGTTAACAGTGTGTTTTCACAGGGAGTGTCTGCTTCTAGTTGTGATAGCTCTCAGTGTTTCTAGTTAGCACCAGGGACTGATATGCAGACCAAGGTCACTACTAAATCTTGTGTGCCACATTGAGGATTCAGAAGTAAAAGGCTGCACCTGCAGGGAGGAGCAGACAGGACAGGTGACCATAAACTGACCATATTCAATATAAAGCTGAGGGATCACAAGGGCCAAGCTCTTTTATCTCCCTCTACATCAGTGGCCAGCATCCCATAAGGATTCTGCCCATTCTGCCTTTGATCCTGACCCACAAGTTCCTGAATCTAGTTCCAGAATCCAGCTGCTGAATCCCTTTATCCATGTGCAACTTCTGCCACAGCGTCAGTGGTGACAGTGACTAACTGCCACCAGGAGGGTTGGGTTTGATATTGGTTTTGAACATTTTTCATTTTATTGTTATTATTTTCATTAGTTTTCTTTTCCAAACTATAAGTCTCTCTCCCTTTCTCTTCCCTCTGTGAGGGGAGAAGGGTTAATAGAGCAAATCTATCACTTGTTCAGTGGCTGACCCAGCCCTAACCTTTGACAGAGACCTAGAGGATTGTTTTTATGTCAACAAAATAGGCCAAGAATCTAATGCCTGCAAACAGTTATACCAAGCAATTTGTAAATAAGAAATAATTTTTATGTTACTCAGAGCATCCATCTCTTGAGCCAGCTGACCTAAAAGGTCACAATTTCTGCAATGCAGATTTCTTTCAGTGGAATTTGTTATCTAAAATTGCTTAAATACAGGACTACTGGAATACCAGACAGACCATCACATTAGTGATGGAAATTAATTATCTTATATGCCTACAGAGACTCAGAAATACTGTGCTATAATTGACTCAGTCACAGCACCACAAATTCAGAATAATTCTGTTGATACTATTGAGTCAGTCTACAGGAATCTCAATCTTAGGGAAGGCAAGAGAACTTGGTCACACAATTACAAAATTTAGCAATGGGTTGAATCTTTAAAGGCTTAACCCCATGATAAAAAGACTGCATGCTTATCTTCTCCCCTCCCAGTACTGGATGGGAAACCACATGCTTCAGGTTGGTAGCTGGTCTGGCAGACCTGCCTGGTCTACCCTGAGGAGGAATACTCACATGCCTCAACACACTCATTCCCACAAAGCTGCCCAAGAAGTGTGGGGTTCAGAATCATAGCTTTTCTCCAACTTCCAGGGACTGTTTTTTGGGGCATAACAAGAGTGTCAGAGACTGTAAAAATCAGCTGCATGATCAGGCAATTTGATTAAATACTTGGCAGTGGCTGAGTATGTTTCACATTCTTTTAAGTCACTGGAATGTTGAACTTCAAAGATGAGCAGACTGTAATGAATATTTTCCAAATAATCTCTGTAAATAATAAGCTAGAGCAAAGGCTCTGCCACACCCCTAATTTCTGATGGGAACCATCAGAACATCTTTGAAGGAATGACCACAGCACAGGCTGAGTAGGGAACTCATCATCCTCTTCTTAGAGGCACAAGATGTTTGGTGCTAAGAAGAGAGAAGCAGCGAGGATGAATGTATGATTTATTGAGTGGGACACTCAGAAGTAGGGCTCTCAGTGTGGCTCCTGGAAGACAGAAGCACAGTATTTCAATCCTATGTTTTAATCAGTATTTGGGGTTTGAGCAGTTTATTTGGTTCGTTTTGTTTGGTTGGTTTTGGCTCTTTTGGGTTTGTTTTGTGGGTTGTTTTTAAAGCTTATTTCCCCCATTCTTATTCTCTTCTGAAGGAAAAAAATATATAACTTACAAAAATGATTCAGTAGAAGACAGAAAACCATTGATATAAATTGGTGAATTAGAGACACATGTCAGAATTAAAGATACAACTGTAGGAGGAAAGAAATCAAACAAACAAGGCACTGCAAACACGAGATGTCTGTTCCCAGTTTGAAATCTGTTGGCAGCACAAATGTTTAAACAAGTGAAAATTCTAAAAAAGGGAAGAAAGGGAGTCACATTTAAACCTACTGAGGGAATGAAAAGAAAGTGTTGATGATTCATTAACAATACTCTTCATACAATTAAGGAAGCAACGTGATCTTCAGGCCATGCTTTATGGTCTTCAGCGAAATACCACAACACAATATAAATAAGTAGAAATCCAAATCTCCAGACAAAGAAGTTCCTCAAGCTGAATGCTGTTGTCTATGAGCAGAGACTTTCTGCTAAGGGTAGGAGCCTTCTGAAAGAAGCTACTGTAATTTCCCACCTTTGAGAAGCAGGACAGTATCTTATTTATTGAAGTGCAACACAGCAAATGTGTCATATTAAATGATGTTAAGCTTTCCTAAAAAGACACGCACAATCTTCCTGAAACGATGTCAAGGCTACTTATGTCTCCTGGCTTGTTTATGTAATACTGGGGGGAAAAAAAGACAAATCACACAACTGCTATGAATCGAAGGAAAATATTACTTAGCATCTTAAATGCTAATCCATTTTATTCTGGCTCTTGCAATTTGAATGCACATTAATAAAGCTGCCTGAGCAGCTTAATGTGCACAAACCATTCATACTGAAAATTTACCATAAATTTTATCAGAATACATTTGCATAGTTTTGCAGGTAGCATTAACAATTTGTTTCTTACCCATTGCTTCCAGAGCTTTTTCATCAATATTGTGACATTTTTGTTTTCTACTATATCCCGGCTAGAGTCAGTCCTAATTTCATGGTAAAGTTGTGCCAAAGTCACTCCAGCCTGAGCAGTTGGGTTCCACAGTTTATCACAATGGGAAGCAGGAGAATTAGGGGGGAATTGAAATTGCTGATTTTAGTTGATTAGCTTTCCATCCTGCAGGTACATCAGGAGCTGAGTCAGAGAGGTAGCAGCCATTACAGCAATGCAGGTGGCTCACTTGCTGGTTTGATTTCAGCATGACACAACTGTTTTTGAGCACTGCAAGGTCTACTAGCAGTGCTTTCTAACACACCCCATGATGGCAAAGGAATGCATCTTTTTCAAGTGCAGTTTCATTATAGTTTTGACACACATTGAATAGGGATACCACTGGTGAACCACTCCTCCTACTGAATCCCACCCCTCCCTCCTCAAGTTGGGTAAGGAGAGGTCACCTTCCCCTCCTGTAATTAGCAGGAAAAGCACAATTAGTGAACAGCTTTCTATAAAGTGACTCAGGTACTGACTTCAGTGGCACTAGACTTTAGATATGAGGGCAAGTCTGCATGTAGGTAGGATGTGCAGTTCCCTCTGCAGAAATAATCCCATGTTGAACTAGGCAAAAATGTGTGTCAAAAAGAAAAATCATGACATTGGTACTCAGACAAAATGAGGTAACTTACACCAGCCAAAAAAACTTTTATACAGAAAAAAAATATTGCACAAATGTGTATTTTTTGCAGTGTGAAAGAAATAAAACTATATTTTCATGGAGATATTTAATCTGAAGAAACCGCTTCTCAGATATTTTGCTAACTTTCTTCTGAGACATGATCAAGCACCAGATCATTCTGGTGGATTTTGTTACAAGTATTTGAGTCTGATCCATACCCTCAGTGGTTATATCTTGAAGTCACAGATGAAAAATACTATCATAAGAAATATTATGTCATCACAAAAAGATGCCAGACGAACTCATTGTGGCTGTGAACTATCTCTAGGTGTGTAATAGAGAATGGTGTGATCACTAACTTCCAGAACATAATCCAGGCTCTTAAGTGATTTAAGAAAGAATCATTTGATGTAAAGGGTAAGAAATTACCAGTCCTGGAAGCACTAACTTGCACCACTGGTACAGCAGTGAACTAAGGAACTTCTGTGTAATTTGCTGAAGTGCTGACAACAATTATGGAGGTACCTGTTGACATGCAACCCAGTTTAACAGAACCTTTTTGCTAGAAGCCAGAGTCCTCCACAATATATTGCCAGTAAGTTACACAAAGTACTGAGAGATCTTCAGCTTATTTCTGCACAGCCACTAAAAGCAAGCTGCCATTTAAATCCTACCTGGTAAACTCAGACTGGAGTGGCTTTATTGGCTTTCCTCCAACTGTAACAGAGTTATGCTCCAGTTGTTCCTGAAGCTCCAATAATGCTGAGATTTTAACACCTCATTGTACTGCAGAACCAAGTCTGCTTATGTCACGAGGAAGGATACAAGCACGCTGCACTCTCCAACACTGCAAGAGGCTCAGGAAAAGAGCATTTTGACAGAGGATTCTGACCTCATTTCCACTAAGAATCAAAAAGATTTCTTAATGAACAGAACACAAGAAACTACTGTTTTATTAATTGACTTCAGATGTAGTATTTTAAGAACCTCACAGTTGTCTTTAAGTTTTAAATAAACATTTGCATAACTATTTCTATAAACCATTACAGTCAACAGGAACAGTTTCTGGGACCTCTAGAATCATAGAATGGTTTGGGTTGGAATGGACCTTAAAGATCATCTAGTTCCAACCCTCCTATGTCATAGTTATTAAATATAAATTATGAAATAGTAACAACATTATTATTTATTAATACAAAATGAACAACTTATTTACAGTATATATACAGATTTTAGTGTAGTGTAATTGCCATAAAAGGGAACAATTAGCAATTTTGAACCAAACTAGGAAAATACAAAACAGCTGTTAAACAAGGACGAGAACTAGGGTGCAATCCTCTTGTCCACTAGGGGAAGACTCGACGGGCACCTTGCTGCTGAATACAGCAGCAGGCTAGAAGTCAGGGGACACAATTAAGGAGCTATTGCAAAGAGACCAATTTTTACGCATGAATTTTCACTCTCAACATTACTGGGACTGCTGCTTTATAATCCACAGGTTACAATACCACATGTGCTAAAGCACGGGGAATTTAAAGAGAACCAAATCTGGGGTTAAACACATGAACACTGGAAAAGACACAGTTTCACTTGAAGCTTCTTGCTAAGCTGGTTGACACCGAGCCTCAGGCGCTGGACTGGGCCCTGGCTGGCTCCCGGGGGGCAATCCCTCGGTGCTGGCAGTGCTGTGGAGTCATTTTTCTCCCGGTACTGCGGGGTGCAGCTTGGGCTCCGCTCCTAGGCAACTGTTCAGGCTATGAAGGCTGGTTCACCTGGAACAGGCACACGGGCAGTCCCACAGTGCTGGCAGCACTGCAGTTTGTAGGGCGCAGTTAAGGGGGATGGGAGGGGGTGGAATCCCTCCTGGAGCAGCTTGCAGACTGGGGGGAGGTGGCTCAGCTTGAAATGAGTGGGTGGCTGCTTTTCCCAGGGCTTCTTCCCAGGGCTGTGGCAGGTGGGTCACCCCAGCACTTGGGCTCTTGGGCAAGTGAAATGGTGGCAGCTCCTTCTCCCGCAACTTAGCGTCTGGCACAGGAGTGGCTGGGGCACAGTTCTGGCTTTGCTGGCTCGGTTCAGCATGGGAAATTTCCTCTAGGTGCAGGAAAGGCTGCAGTGAGGTTCTTGTGTGCAAGTGGGAACATGGAGGGTGGCTTTGGCTTGCAGGACCGCAGCTTTGTGCTTGCAGCAGACACATTTAGAACTGCCAGATGGGATTTGGGCAAGTTCTCCCCAGCTGGCAGGGGCATAGATTCTCTCACAACTCAGGTGAGGTACTGGTTCTCCCCAGGGGTTGACCTCCCAGGTCTCTGCCCAGTGGAGTTTCTTCCTATCACTGTGACTAGTATGACTCTAAGCTGGCTGTAGTTTCAGTGCAGCTTATGTGAAGGACTCTTTGCTGGTTCCTGGGTAAACTGTGGCACAGCTTCTTTCCGGGTTTCAGGGTAGCAAGGCTTCTCTCTGAACTGCAGACAAAGCAGAACATGTGCACGAGAGCCTGTGCAAGAGAGCAAAGTTGTTTACAGCTTGGATAATATTTCTAATTTGCTCGAGGCTTGGACTTGCCCAATAGTAAATCTTGGTAAACATCCCCATTAACCTATAGCAAAGCATATGGCCAGAATTCTCCCATACAGAGAAGCAGCACAAGCACCACACAAGCATCTCATAAAGTGGGTACATGATCTTCATCCCAACAAGGCAGGTTGGTTTGTTTACCCAGGCTCATTGACACCTGGCTCTTTCTTTTCTCAGCTCTGGGCTGACTACTCACTCCAGAAGGGAGAGGGAGAGGGGATTTGAGCAAAACATGTAGGGACATGTCTTGGGCTTATTTGGGGCATAATTCTGGGCATATGCGCCTTCCATCACACCCTGCCATGGGGCAGGGACACCTTCTGCTACTTACTTACTTACTCAAGGCCTCATCCAGCCTGGCCTTGAACACTTCCAGGGGAGGGGCCACAGGGACTGAATTTTGTATGCTGGAGTGTTACACAAGGCCTGATTCTGCGTAATTTTAGTTTAATACAATCAAGGGGTCAGTAGTTACCAAAGCAGCATTTGAGAAGAGCAGCATAAAAGAAGTAAATATTTCCCAGTTCATCAGGAAAAAAGTGAAAGGCTTTCTTTAAAATGCCTTTTAAAACTATTTAATCTGAAATGTGAAGATTAGAACAGTGTAATAGCAAGACAGAGTTTCTAGCTCTCTTCTTTTCCCATGATATCTTAGATACCTAAAATGGAAAAGCATGGTCTTTCTCACTAGGGAATAAAAATAATTAACCAGTCTTTCTATTTTGAATATTTTTTCCACAAATCCAGTAAAACCTACTTATGGGACACTAGCTTACTGTGGTTAAGTCACACCTAATTAGACATCCAGGTTGATTATTTCCTCTACATGAGCAGGCAGGGCTACATGTGCTGCCTCCAATGGTTCTGCAGAAGTCCCTAGCAACAGGATTTCAGAGTTGCAGCTGTCTGAATTTCATTTCCAAAGACCATGGGTGACTCACCAGGGCATATGACCCAAGGTGCAAACAACACAACTTCCAAGTTTCCGTTCTTGTGCTTCAACAAGGCATAACAGGTGCCTAGGGCTCAATTCAGTTATCTAAACACAGGTGTGAAGTGCCCTCATATGGCATTCAGGACATCTGTGGGAACAGAGAAGGACCTGGGGGTGCTGATTGACAGCTGTCTAAACATGAGCCAGCAGTGTGCCCAGGTGGCCAAGAGGGCCAATGGCATCCTGGCCTGCATTAGGAATAGTGTGGCCAGCAGGAGCAGGGAGGTCATTGTGCCCCTGGACTCTGCACTGGATAGGCCACACCTTGAGTACTGTGTCCAGTTCTGGGCCCCTCAGTTTAGGAAGGACATCGAGACACTTGAACGTGTCCAGAGAAGGGCAACAAGGCTGGGGAGAGGCCTTGAGCACAGCCCTGTGAGGAGAGGCTGAGGGAGCTGGGATTGTTTAGCCTGGAGAAGAGAAGGATCAGAGGTGACCTCATTGCCCTCTACAACTCCCTGAAAGGTGGTTGTAGACAGGAGGGGGTTGGTCTCTTCTCCCAGGCAACCAGCACCAGAACAAGGGGACACAGTCTCAAGCTGTGCCAGGGGAGGTTTAGACTCGAAGTGAGAAAAAGGTTCTTCACTGAGCGAGTCGCTCGTCATTGGGATGTGCTGCCCAGGGAGGTGGTGGAGTCACTGTCCCTGGAGGGGTTCAAGGGGAGATTGGACGTGGCACTTGGTGCCATGGTCTAGTTGTGAGGTCTGTTGGGACAGGTTGGACTCGATGATCCTTGGGGTCTCTTCCAACCTTAGTTATACTGTGATACTGTGATACTGTGACAGTGGACAGGACACAAATGGCTGCTGGAGCAGCACATGGAGAATAGGGGATAACTGAAATTGAGCAGCCTTCAATAATTAACCCAGCATCAGGTAAAATAAATGTTGAGATTTTCTTAATATGTGAAGGGCAACAGAAATGGGAGTTGTCTTTCATATTAAATAAAGGCTTACATTCTGACCTACAAATACAATCTTCAGTATCAAATTTTAATTGTTCACAGCCAAACCATCCAAATTGCTGGCATGTTTCATGAAATAAGTTAGTCTAATTATAAATGCCAACTACAGATTGTATTCTGTGCACATGTAGATACATGTGAATACCCAGCTCCCTGCTAAATGTCATTCATCCACTTTTAGAAACATTCATATTCAAAATAATTCAGAATTTTGTAAGTACCTCAGTGACAAGGGAACTTGTACTCTTATGTCAGGTGCCACCAACAATCCAAACTGCATGTCACTAGACTGTTTGGCAATCACATGTGGCAGCAGGCTCATCTCCTGAAAGGCTTTTTCTACAAAGCTCTCAAATAGCATTTAAGTAGAAAGGCTTTGGTGCAAAGAAGTTTGATTAAAGAAAAAAAGGTCTATTTGAAGCCATTTCCTCCCCAAGTCTTACACTAAAGATAAAAGCAAACTATAATCCACCTGTGCATGCCAAACCTGAAGCATTTGTTCTAATCTTTACGTATTGCTTCTTCGAGTAATTAAGATAGATATGGCCACATAGAATGTGTTTAATACCAAAAGGCATCGGATTTCCCTCCCTGCAAGTTTATACATTACATACTGAATACTCCCTGGTCAGAAATACCTTTTTGTTCTGTGTGTACAAGCCTATCATCATGGCAATTTGCTCCACAGCTAGAGTTCCTAAGCTCCTGTGTGTTGTGGTCATAAAAATGAGTGAGAATCCTGAGAGTAGACACCCCAACATAAGCCACTTTTGCTTGCACTGAAGTCAACAGCATCCAGTAAAGAACCTCATCTGGAGTTAGAAAAAATACCTGCCACCATGCTATACCACTTTGCTCACATGCAAAATGCAAGTAAACAATCTGTTTTTAAAAAGTAAACACAGAGTAGCACTCAGAACACAAAGCAAGGGTCTCAGTGCAAGGCCAAAGAGATTTTGAAGCTGTAGAAAATATTTCAAATTCATTAACTACCCCTAGGATGCACTAGCACAGTTTCAGCCATGAAAATAAATGCTGATACAAAGAAAGCTATTTTTACATAATGACTACTAATTGCAAAGTTCTCCTGGGCAGCAAATGATAACAACTGTAGCCCAGGAGAAGAGAAATTGCTTTGATTCAACATCCCAGTATGTATCTCCAGATCATTAAACCCTGAATCAAACCAGCTCCCCACCATCTGAATGTAACTACTTCAAAGAGGTCTTTGTCATATTTGAGATTATTAGGCAGCTCAGTCCTTCCACAGCTTTACGTTATGCCTCATACTGTACCATTTAATATCTAGGTTGAAGACACTTTTGGTTGACCTATTTAAATGGCTTTATTGACTCATTTGGTTTTTACTAATTACAAACCACCTTTCACATCAGGGCAGCTGGAACTTTCAAATACTTCTTTTTCTCCACAACGGCCTTTAAAAAGGTTTCTTTTTCTTAATATATTACTAAGCATTTTCTTTAAGGTCAACACAAAGCAGAAGCATTTTGTCTCTTTCAAGCTCTCCATCCCTTTTTTTTTTCCCCCAAATTTCTTAAGATTTTTAGTCACAAAATTCAAACCAAACCAAACCAAACAAAAATTCCTCTCACAGAAGTTTCCTGGAAAATAAAACAAACATACCACAACAGTCACTGAACTGACACTTGTAAACGCTGAGCAGTTCCCACCAGACAATGTAAATGACCACAAATTTACCATCAAATAGGTAATTTACAAATTTACCTATTTCACAACTGCAGCAGGGTGACCAATCTCAAAATGCCCAAATCGGAACATTTACTGGAAAATTAAAAGCCCTGCCTAAAATCTGAGGGTTTGTTCCCAGTAAATTGCTGCTCCTCCTGCAAAAAGGTGCTGTTTACAGCTACTGACATGAGCTCACTAGAGCAAATCTCAATTGAAAGTCACTAATTAGAACTAAAATAACTAAACTTGAACCTGCCAGACAACAGAGGAAAAGAAAAGATTGCTGCTGTCTGGCTAGCCTTTGCTTACACGGAATGTTTCACAGTGTTATTCTGAAGAAGGAAAATGTTGTGTTATATATTCCAAAGAAATTAAAAACCAAAACCAGAGGTCACCTCACCAACGGCAGCACTGAAGTTTTGTGAGCCCAGCACTTTACCTGTTCTGCTGTACAGCTTCACAGCACAGCACATGAAGCTTCATTCACCTTGAAATGATTTCTAGTACATAAACTCTAACTGGTATTTCTATACAGTTGGTGAATGGATGTCTTCAGACCATGATATCTCTACTCTCTCCCACTGCAAGCTCCCTATGAGAAATGGAGTTAAAAACTACGGAACAGGAAGCATGACAAATTCCAAAGACAGAAGCACCCAGATAACTCATTGTTACTGTCAGAGTTCTAATCAAGTTTTACTATTAATTTTTTTAAACAGATATCCTAGTAATTGTTGCTGAAAGAATGGAATACGGAAGCATACACATCAAAGAAAGGTGAAGAGGTTTACATGTCTTTATTGCTTATAAAAGTAACAGCCAGACAAGATATATTAACTGAATGCAGCTGCTGGAAGGAGAAGCCGTTACAGCTATCTGAAAACAGACACCAGCATGACTAAAAGGAGATCAAAAATGACCTTAATGTGGAACAACGCGCTGCCGTGTATACTTCACTACATTCTGTAATTGGAGTTTGGGTGGGTTTCTTGTCATCGCGGTAAATGAAGAGCGAAAAATGACTAATCATGACCTCTAGTGGATGCACTGACTAACAGCCACAGCAGAGCCGGCAGAATTCTCCTGGGGGGAACGTGGACATTTACTCGAATCTCTCTCGAAGTAGTTTTTAACAGGATGCAAATAGGGTTAAAAATAGCAGTACTTAATCTCATTCTCCTTAAAGCAAAACAAAAACCAGAATTCGATGACAATTTGTTTTGATACACCTATATGTGCCTTACAAATCTCATCTGAGAAACTAATATGGCAGCAACAACAACTGAACACCCCCCCCCCCCCCCCCCCCCCAATCCAAAACGACAAATACATCTATCTAGAGCCACAAAGATGGGGATGGGGGAAATGCTCGTTTAACCTGGATGTCCTTTTACAGACACAGCGCTTGAGCAACAAATCTCTGGCAGTGGTGTTAAAAGGATATACTCACCTGCCCTTACAGCTGGATACTCATTCACAACTGAAAGCACCTCAGTGAAAGGGAGAACTGTGTCTTCGCTGATTTTACAATATGATGCTCCAGATGTTAATAAGCCTAGAAAACACATCAGCCTGGAGAACTGTCATATGTGAGTTAAAAAATATATAATAAAAACAATCAGTAATGCAAATCAAAACTCCATGCACATTAATGAAATCAAAATCAAAGCTTTGAAAAGCAGACAGGGTCGTGCCAGCTGATGGGTGTTTTAATGTTGTAGATAGGTATAGGGCATAAGTCCACAGAGAGCCTCAGAAGTACAGATGGGAGGCAGGGGTGTGTGGAAGCAGGGAAAAAGGCTGAGGCACCCTACTCTTCCTGATGTCCATACACTGTGTGCAGAGGGAAGATAAATGCCTCCTTTATCCAAACGTGCACGGAAGAGTGGGGGACGCGGGGACCGGGCTCGGGAGAGAAACTCGTATTCTGCGGGACAGCCTGGAGGCTGCGGCGAACAATTCGGTTCTGCGGGGGCCCGGTGGCCGCCCTGGTGGAAAGTGCGGTGGCAAACAAACGAGACAGGAGCGACAGGCGTTGAAAACAGGTTGCCTTCAATCAGGAGGGAGCGGTGCCGTGCACAAACGCTTCACTTCGAGCTTTTTTCTGAAGGAACCCTGCAGAGTGTTGCTTGGGTTTGGCGAACAACTTCACCCAAGTGCCGCTTTCGTGGGGCGGGCACCAGGGCTGGCGAGTGTGGACTCTCCCCCGCCGCAGCCCAAGACTGCTATTCTGAGGTGTCACCGCCAAGCCGGGTCCAGGGCGGGGGCGACGAACGGCCGACAACAGCACCCCGCCCTGCGGTGCGCTCCGCCATGTGCGCGGGCGGGGGAAGAGGCGTGTCCCCACCCCTCCACCGCTGCACCGCCTCCCGCTCGAGTGCCACCCGGCACTGCCGGAGCGGAGCGGAGCGGCGCCGGGCGCGGAGAGGCACGGCCCCGCCATACCCCCGGCCGTGCCCCCGCCCCGGCGGGTACCTGCTGGCACTGAGGCTGCGGCCGGACCTGCGAGGGGCGTTGGCAGAGGAGGGCCGCGCAGCCTTCACCGCTCCCCATCTCTTGCGCGGCCGCTGGGGCGCCCGCAGTGGCACCTCTCTCGCCTTCCCGCCCTTCGTCCCCGCCCTTCCTCCCCACCCCGTCGCCAAGCGGGAGCCGCCAGCGGTACAAGCGGCGCCGAAGCCGGGGTCGTGATAGCCTTTACCGTCCAAGCTGCCCCACGCCTCGCCACCCTGCCCTCCCCCACCCGCCCTTCCCCTCCTCCGTCCCGCCCAAGCCATGAACTTTGGCCGCGGCCCCTCGGTGGTGTTGAACGTCGGGGGCACCCGGTACTCTTTCTCCCGGGAGGTGCTGAAGGATTTCCCGCTGCGGCGGGTGAGCCGCCTCCACGGCTGCCTCTCGGAACAGGACGTGCTGGAGGTGTGCGACGACTACGACAGGGAGCGGAACGAGTACTTCTTCGACCGGCACTCAGAGGCCTTCGGCTTCATCATGCTGTACGTGCGGCACGGCCACCTGCGCTTCGTGCCGCACATGTGCGAGCTCTCCTTCTACAACGAGATGATCTACTGGGGGTTGGAGGGCTCCCACCTCGACTACTGCTGCCAGCGCCGCCTCGACGACCGCATGTCCGAGACGTGCACCTACTACGCGGCGGAAGAGCCACCGGGAGAGCCGGTCGGTGGCTCTGAAGGCAAGGGCCGGCCGCCGCAAGGAGCCGAGGGCGGGAAGTGGCTGGAGAGGATGAGGAGGACATTTGAAGAGCCCACGTCTTCCTTGGCCGCCCAGATCCTGGCCACCGTCTCCATCCTCTTCGTAATCGTGTCCATGGTGGTGCTGTGCGCCAGCACCCTGCCCGAGTGGCGGGCGCCGGAGAACCGCAGCGTGGAGGAGCAGAGCAGGTACACAGCAGAATCAGTGAGGGAGCCCTCAGGGTAGGAGGATCCTTTATTTTCCCTTTGTCCGGTCCCCGTGTGTCCCGTCCAGTGTGTCTTGCCCTCGTCCTGATGGTCCATGGCTATAGTCGCCGCCGGCGAAGATCGCCTGTGCGCCTTCAGACCCTGGCCCGGAGTTGGGGAGCCGAGGGGAACGTAGGGGAGCTCCAGGGGAGCGGCGCTGCTCTGCCACTCTGGCTTGCACCGGGCTCTGCCCGCTGCCTCCGAAGGCAGGGGCTGGGTGTCGCGGTAGAGAACGGGTAGCGAGGACCAGCGGGCAGGCTCGGATCTCGGGTAGGCAGAGCGCCGAGCAGAAGCCATCGGAATAAGGCTTCCCGGCTTTGTAAGCGTGCCTCCGCCTGTGCAGGGTCTCTGGAGCTCTTGTTTCCTCGCTTTTGAGAAGCCACGGAACTCTACCCACGTAGAGAAGTTCCAACCTTCCGGAAATCATATTAGCCTTACGATTGTGGAGAAAAAAGGGAAATGAAAACCTGAAGACAATTAAATTCCCTTCTCTTTCTCCTTTGGGAAAAGCACAATCCTGTATGGGCTCTGCCTAAATTCGGACAGGTCTCCTGGAGTAGATACGGTTCCAGCTATGGTTCTGCTCTTGTAAAACCTTGTGTGTGGGAACAGCTTTGCCCCAGTTCCTCTTTCCGACTCAGATGCTTTATGTGGGGAACACGGGAGATGGTCAGGGTCTGTATTAAGCTCTTGCAAACACATTAGCGCCTCAGTGTTTGAATGTAACAGACGTTTACGTTTCATTTAGAAAAATACGTGTAAGCACACTAAACATGACAAACAGTTGCAGAACGGGGTGTAAGGCTCGATCTCGAGATTTGCTAGTAAGACAGACCCTTTTTCATGTCGTGTTACTTGAGCCTAGGGTTCCATTGATGTAGCTCTGCTGACTTAGTGTCCTTGCCCTCTCTGTTCAGTAGAGAACAGAATCAAGACCACTCTGGATTTTCCCCATAAATAAGACAGACATACAGAGAAGGAAGTAAACATTTTCCCATGTTTGTTAGTTTTGACGTTCTTGTAAAATAGAACAGTCAACACAAAGTTCTCAGCTTCTGCTTTACAGTGGAATAGCAGCCTAGTCATTATGAAATCATCAGATTTTGCTATACAGTTAATTGGAATGTGATAAATTATATCCTACTAGCCAAATTAATTCCCTGGAAAGCATTTTCATAGTTTCCATTAGCTTAATGGAAAACTGCACCTGTATTTCTCATTGTAGCTAAGCCAAGGAACTAATCATATGAACAAAAAGAAAGTTGATACAGATTGAGAAGCTGTTGATTCCTGCTTAGATTCGGGTATGTCAGAAGCTGCTCTTACAGGTTCTTCCAATTAGAAAAGCCTTACTTAAGCTTTGCAAGGCTATTTCAAAGGGAGGATGCTCTTTTGTTTTTTTGTTTTCTTTTTTTAAGCAAATTGCTTAGGTACCCCCAACAAACAGAGGAAAACAGGTGCATGCAGATGGTAGGTACTACCATAGCCTTAACGACATTGCTCCTATCTTTATTCATGGTGTAGGAGTCAATGACAATTTTCCTCTTGCTGAATAATTTCAGCTTGCAAAAGAATAGGGCATATGATGTGTGATTTGTCTTTCATAGTGTCTTTGTCTTAAAGAATGTGTGTATTATGTACACGCTGAATTTCACTTTTCTGAACAATTGCATATTGTGTACCAAGTGTTTGAAGGATACAATCCAAAACACTTCCAAGGTACAGTGTAGCCACGCACTTCAGAGTGCAGTGAAGGCTGCTTTTAATACCAGAAGAACCACTACCAATGGTGAGTTTCTTCAATACTGGTACTCCGTGGAATTGTAACAACAAAAAGATAACTGTAGAAGTCATCTTACCATCTTCTGCAAAAGTCAGGCTGATTCATTTCACATGTGACATAACCCATGTGCTCATTCTCAGGAACTGGTAGCAGTTTAATGGCAAATACATGAAAGCAGACAGATGTGTTCCTTTCCTGTCTACAGCTGGTCAGCTGCTGAGGTGGCTGCCTTCTCTTACGGGAACTTCTTTATTTATTGCATATGCTGAACCATGACAAACTACTTATACATGCCATAGGATTTGACATAACGTGCCTAGTAGTCATCTGACTTTATTTCCCTTTGCTTATATTTCTTTCCTTTATAGTTACTTGATGTAAAGTAAGTGAGATTTTCAAAATTGAAGTGGCTTATTTGAAAGCCTGACCACAGAAACCACACAGGAGTGTCTGGGATTGTGAACTCTGGCAATATTGTCCACCTTAGATGAGAAAGCTTTTAAAAGCCTGGCTACTAGTTTCTGATACGATTGAAAGTTTGAAGCCAAATTCTGTCTTTTGTTTATTGGCCGAGGCTCCTCATTGAAACAAAGAAATTCTATCTAACATGATCACACAGTAAATAATTGTTTTCTTTTTTGTCAAGAGAAATTGTGACACTAATGCTCTGTGCAAGCTTTGATTCCCATGGCACTCTAATTATTACTACAGAGACTTGACATTATTCTAAACCTTTATTTTGACAGATTTTAGAAATGGAATGGTCTTACCTAGAAGTCCTTACATTGTAGATTTCGGATGTAACCTGACTATTGAGATCAGAATAAGCCATTGCTTAGAAGAGGTGAGAACTACCTCATGAAATTCAGCAACTTTGATATTTTTAGTCTTTCACATGCTTACTAATAAAATGCCCTGTCCTTCCCTGGGTTACAGTTCAGAAAGGTGGCACCTGGATAATTTCTGTGGCTGAACTGTGGTAATCATCCCCAGAACCACTTTGGGCAGCTGTGTCTCCAGCTGACCTGGACATCATGTTTAGAAGGGAGGGGATCTCTAGCTGTACAGTTTACAAAATCAGACTCTTTAATGAGGCTTGCAGTGATGGTTACTGCAGCTGCCAGCTAATACCAGCTGTACTTATTTGTCTTGTATGCACACCTCTTCACCAGAAGAGGAACTGAATCCAGCAAACTTTTCTCAGAAGCCATTATGATGTTAACAATTCATGGTGACCACACTCTGGAAGGGTGAGCAGCCTACAGCTATTTCTCATCCTTTGGAGTAACACCCTTTAGAGGGCAACAGAGAACTCCATAAATAAGGCATTTTAAGCATAGAGGCATGAGGAATCTAACCTCTGAATTTCATGCTTCTTACAGAGAGATTGCTTTTCCCAGGTCCATTCTCAGGTTGAAGCATGTATTATTAAATTTCTTGCATTTCAAGGTTTCTGCTCCCTTCCCTGCTTTGGCACGTTTCACTTATCAGAGCTAAAGATTTGCATCAGATTTGCACAGTTTAGGAGCAGACAGCAGGGACACCTGTCTTCCCTTCTGCTGCTTCTGCTAGTTTCAAGTCATCTTTGCTCTCCTCTGAACTGTGCCGCTGATAATAAGCAAAATCTTTTGGGGAGAGCTTCTTAAACCTGTAATAGGAAGTAATTTGAAGCTTGCTGGACTTAACTGTCAGCACAGTTCTATCTACCTGCTGTTGTTTTTCTAATGCAAAACAGGAGTAGCCTGTTAACACCAGGGAGAGACTGTTGCCCATTTTCCACTTGCTAATCATGCTTTAATTTGTAATGAAAGAGTCACTCAGTTGTCAAGCCTATGTGATGGCTGTGGCTTTGAGCAAAAGCATGTAAACACAGTAACTGCTCCAAACAGCATCTCTCAACAGATGCCAGTGGGTTTCTTTTCATCTTTGCAAAACATAAGCTTAAAAAGTTGCATTTGTATTTCAGACACAAAAAAATCATTATTCCTTTCTGGTGATGGAGTTTCAGGATGCTTGAATGCTCACATCCAATATTTGTTGAAAAACAAATAGATAACTTCTTTCCTGGGTAAGCTGTAGCGCCCCCCCCCCCCCCCCCCCCAATTTTTTGCTAAGTTAAAACAGTAGACTGAAGGTAAAGGCATGGAACTACAAAGCTAAGTTAAAAATCATAGAATGGCTTACGTTGGAAGGGACCTTAGAGATCATCTACTCCAACCTCCCTGCCATGGGCAAGGATGTCTCTCAACTAGCACTTGACTGCTCAAAGCCTCATCCAACCTGGCCTTGAACACCTCCAGGGAAGAGGCATCCACACCTCCCTCAGCAGCCTATTCCACAGTTCCATGTTGCTGACAAAGATGTTGAACAGCACTGGACCCAGTACAGATCCCTGAGGAACTCCACTTGTCACTGGTCTCCACCTGGACATTGAACCATCAATCACAACCCTTGGAGTTCATCTAGCCCATTCCTTGTCCATCTATCAAGTCCATATCTCTCATGTTAGAGACAAGGATGTTGTGTAGGATGGTGTCATATGCCTTACACAAGTCTAGGTAGATGATGTCAGTTGCTCTTCCCCTATCTACCAGAGCTGTAACGCTGTCATGGGTCACCGGGTTTGTCAGGCACGATTTGTCCTTTGTGAAGCCATGTTGGCTGCCTTGTTATGCACCTTGGCGCAGTTATCAGGAGGATCTGCTCCGTGATCTTGCTTGGCACAGAGGTGAAAAAAAAACCACCGCAAAAGAAACCCCATGGTTGTGAATTCTAACAAATTTACAAGCTTTTTGAAAAACAGAAATAACACAAAGGTCAAATAAGTATCACTGCCTGACCACAGGAGAACATTCATGAGCTTAGCACAGCTAGGCACCACTCATGTTCAAAGTACACAGAGAAGCTGCTGAGGACCCTGGGGCTCAAGATGTTCATATCCATGTGTCCCCTGAGAGCCATGAAAGGTGTTTGCCTTTTCTCTGGGGAGTGCTGGGTGATTACAGCCTCCCACATAAGTTACTGGAGTTGAATTCATGAAGACATACCAAAACAGGGACAGCAAGGAAGAAAAGCCAGCAAGGGTTTTAAATGCAGGGAAACTGGCTGTGGCCACTGGTTCTATGGCCTTTACTCAGCAGTGAGTTGGAAACCTTGCTGATTAAAAATAAGACATTTGCCGAAATGACTTAGAGCCTTTCTCAGCAGGAGTTTGATCATTCTGGCTACAAGCTTGGGTGTTTTTCAGGTTTAATGTGCTTTACATGCAAATAGGCTTCAGCAGCAATGTAACAAATCAGTGCTGACAGACTTTAATCCTGTCATATACTTGTCTTTAGTAATACTGTTCTCCTCATGTGTCCTGTTGTGCATGTTTTATTTACAAGCTTGATAGATAACAGAGCCACTTGCAAATATTTTGGCTAGATTTCAACCAACTCACCAGGGGATATCGGAAGTACACAAATTGGCACACTGGGCTAAAGGATAATGCTAGGTTGAAAAACTTGAAGACATTCACAATATGATTTTGTTAGTAACAAGCAAGTCTTGTTAAAGGTAGAAGACATTTCTGAAGTGGTTTCACTCCCGTCTAAAATCACTTACTCTGAAAGGAAGTTGTCAGATGGAAGAGAAAACTGCACAGTGATGGGATTACAGTGAAAACAAGGCTTACAAGGGCTTTGTTTTCCATTTGTGGACAAGACTCATTAAAGCAATTTTGAAAGACTGAAATAGCAAGAGGCTTAAAATTTTGGGGAAAAAACTCTCTTTCATGTGCTTAGGTCTGGGACAATGAACAGTAAGTTTGAGCAGAAATAACCTGTAACTCAATAAAAATTAGGACTTTTTCTCTGGTTATTGGACATTTTTGGAGACTCTTCAAGGAAATACTTAATGAGTTTGGTTTTCGTTTCCCCTCTCCTTTTTCAATACCAACTATTTTAAAATTGAACTGATGCAGAGGAAAAGCAACCAAAAAAACTGTGGTGGAAATACATTTTACCAAGTAAATAATTTAGTTGTAGATTTTTAATACCTCATTATTCAATGAACTGGCGATAAAAGGCAGTCTGTCCTGTGAATAGGCAGCAAATAGTTTAAGAATTCATGGGAAAAATGCAATAATTTTAGTTTCCTGTGTGCACACATTTTATTTGGCTCTAACTTCATACTTGGGTAGTCCTCTTGAGGACTAACTGTTAAATCTGCTTTCGTTATTAGATGATATCTATCCATTAATAAGGTCAGCTGTAAAGATAAGTCACTACAACAAGAGAGAGAGGGAGACTTTGATCCCTGCGCACCCTATGAAGTCGGCAGGGGAAGGTGCTGAGTCACTGAACTTTTCTCCAGATGGTGTTTCCTCAAAGGAGGAAAACTCATTTCCCACCATCCACCAAAATGGATATTGGTATCCAGGCCACAGGCCATGAGGAATGCCACAGCCTTTCACTGGCAACAAGGGGCAACACTGACTATGGCTACATATGGTGTGAGCAGGTTGATGACCGGCTCAGCTGGGTGGCACTGCTCCAAGATGAAGTGATGGAGCTCAGGGAAGAGGTGAGTAGGTTAAAAAAAACGCCAGAGAGGGTGAGAGGGCGATTGATTATTTCCACAAACTGATCTGTACAAAATGGAGTGGCTGGTAACTTTTCATGGAGCAGAGGATTCCATATCCTCTCATCAGCAAGCCCCACTGCCTTCCTGTAGTAACCCACAGGAGCAGAGTCACTGGAACAGGTTTCTGCCTGAAGCAACAAATGGAGCAAGCATGTTCCTTTAAGAAGAGCAGCACTTGCAGTGGCCTTGCAGAACAAGTATGAAGCTCTCCAGGAGGAACTGGTTGTGAGCAAGGAGGAGGGAAGGCCTGAAGTGCCACCAAGGCTGACTTGCCTCAGGCTGGACATCAAAACTGACCCTGGAAAGAAAAATACATGAGTCATTGTAGGAGACTCCCTGCTGAGGGGAGCAGAAGGCCCAGTGTGCTCTGCTGTCTCCCTGGTGCCCAAGTAAAGGACATCATAGGAAAACTTCCCTCTCTTGTGAAGCCTTCAGATTATTACCCACTTCTATTTTTTCAGGTGGGTAGTGATGATGTAGCAACAAAAGGCTCACAATCAATTAAAAGAAATTTCAGGCCCTTGGGGCAACTGGTAAAAGGATCAAGAGCTCAAGTTGTGTTCTCCTCCATCCCTCTGATGTCAGCAATGGATGAGGGAATATATTGGAAGAGCCAACAGGTCAGTCCATGGCTCCAGGACTGGTGCTTTTGACAGGGCTTTGGGTTTTACAATCACATATTGGTATACAGAGCTCCAGAGCTGTGAGCCACAAATGGGTTGCACTTGTCCCAGAGGGGCATAAGGAGTCTGGGGCAGGAGTTGGCAGGGCTCATTGATAGGGCTTTAAACTAGATTTGAAGGGGAAAGGGGTTAATAATCTCATGCCTGCCTGTGACACACTGGGATAGATGTGTACAAGCTCTTCAGGAAGGACAGGCAGGGTAGGAGGGGAGGAGGTGTTGCCAGTGACCAGCTAGAATCAGTGAAGCTCCACCTGGGCAAGGATGATGAGCTGGTTGAATGCACTTGGGTTAAGATTAAAGGGAAGACAGGGGAAGGTGATGTTACAGTAGGGGTCTGTTACAGGTGACTGACCAGCAGAACCAAGCCTATAAGGCCTTGCATAAGCATAAGTGATTCAAGACAGCCATCATGGCTTTACTAGGGGCAAATCCTGCCTGCCTAAGCTAGTGGCTTTCTATGATAAAATGACTACGTCAGTGGATAAGGGACAACCTATGGATGTGGTCTGTCTGGACTTCTGCAAGGCTTTTGACGCAGTCCCCAACAACATCCTACTTACAAAGTTGGAGAGATATGGATTTGAAGGGTGGACTGATCAGTGGATAAGGAATTGGCTGGATGGACACATCTAGAGGGTAGTGCTCAATGGGTCAAAGTCTAGATGGAGAGCAGTGACAAGTGGTGTGACTCAGAGGGCCGTACTGGGACCTTTAATATTTTTATCAGACAGTGGGATCGAGTGCACCATCTGCAAGTTTGTAGATGACACCAAGCTGAGTGGACCTGGACAAGCTGGAGAGGTGTGCCCAGGTGTACCTCATGAGGTTCAGAAAGACCAAGTGCAGGGTTCTGCACCTGGGCAGGAGCAATCCCACTATCAATACAGACTGGGGGATGAGGTGATAGAAAGCAGCCCTGTGAAAAACAACTTGGGGGTGCTGATGGATGAGAAGCTGGACATGAGCAGGCAGTGTGCACTTGCAGGCCAGAAAGCAAATCACATCCTGGGCTGCATCAAAAGATGTGTTGGCAGCAGATCCACAGAGGTGATTCTACCACTTTGCTCTGGTGAGACCTCCCCTGCAGTACTGCATCCAGGTCTGGAGCCCTCAATACAGGAAGGACATGGACCTGATGGAGTGGATCCAGAGGAGGGCCATGAAAATTATCAGGAACCTGTGCTGCAAAGACAGGCTGGGGAAGCAGGGGTTGTTCAGCCTGGAAGTTTCTAGGGAGATCTAATAGTGACCTTCCAGCACCTGAAGGGGGCTGCAAGAAGGATGGAGAGATACTGTTTAGAAAGGCCTGTGGTGATATGGCAAGCAGCAATGGCTTCAAACTAGAGAAGAGTAGATTTAGACTGGATGTTAGGAACAAATTCTTTACTAAGAGGGTAGTGGAACACTGGAACAGGTTGCCAGGGGAGGTGGTTGGGGCCCATCCATGGAGATACTCAGAAGTGGCTTCATGTTCAGAGGCCTTGGTTCTCTTGGGGATTTCAGTCACCCTGACCTCTGTTGGAGGGACAATACGGCAAGGCACCAGCTATCCAGGATGTTCCTCCAAATGCTGGATAAACCAACAAGAAAAGTTGCTATGCTGGACCTTGTTCTCACTAACAGGGAAGGGCTGGTGACCAGTATGAGGCTTAGGGACAGTCTTGGCTGCAGTGACCACGATGTGCCTGAATTTAAGATCTTCAGGGCATCTAGGAGGATGTATCCCAAGCTTATGACCCCAGACTTTATGCATGCAGACTTTGATTGCTTCAGGGATCTGCTGGCCAAAGTATCATGGGACAATGCCCTAGAGAGAAGGGAGGGCCAAGGACAGCTGATCCATATTCAAGGATCACCTTCTCTGTGTCCAGGAGCAAAGTATACCCACAAAATTTAAGTCAGGAAAGAATGCCAGGAGACCTGCCTGGATGAGCAAGGAGCTCCTAGACACATTGTCAGACAAAAAGAAACTCTACAAGGAGTGAGAAAAGGATGGCTGGAATGGGGACATGTAAGGAAGCTGCCCAAGCAGCAAGAGCCCTGGTTAGAAAAGCCAAAGCTCAGTTAGAATTCAATCTGGCCAGGGAGAGCAAAGGGAACAGCAAAAGTTTCTATAGGTACATTAATGGCAAAAGGAAGACTAGGAAGGTGTGGGCCCCTCAGAGGGGAAACGGGAGAACTAGTGGCAAGTGATGTGGAGAAGGCCAAGGACTGATTTTACTAGGGAAAGTCCTCAGTATTTCCTCGTCATGTGTGGAAAGGATTGAAAACATCTTTTTTACTTCAGTGTAAAGGAATGACAATCCCCATTCGCACAGTAGCTTTGATGTATCCTGTGTATAACTTCTGCTTAGATGACATTATGAGCTGAGCGTTTTTAAAAAGAAATCTGCATCTGAGGTGGTTACTACTCACTGTCATTATTAGAAGAAGCCCTAGTATTTTCAAAAGCCTGTTTTTTAAGACAAGACATAATTCTTGAGCAAGCTATTTTTGAGACTCAGAGGTCCTTCTGTCAAAAGACACTAACTGGAACAAGTGTTTCATAAGCCATTTATGAATCAAGGCCCCCAGCTCACAGAATTTCTGTCATTATTCACTAAACAAGAAAAGCCAGGTCTGATTTTATGTGAATAACTATTTCTTTAAGTAATATATTTATATTCCTTTAAATTTGCTGTGGCTTTGTACCTTACGACTTTATGCCAACTGGCCATTTTTAGCATAAGACTGAAGTGAATGAATGAATGAATAAAATGAAATTAATAAAAACTTAAATCCAGCACTTGGGTGTGTGAAACATTTATGGAAGTTAGTTTATGAAGTCTGTTAGTGTAATTGCAGTAGTTACAGAAGAACGTTGTCTTTCTAGCAGGCCGTTTGTCGTCTTAATAGATTTCAGAACTGGTAAAATATTATGCAGATGTGCCAGGGAAGCAAATTTTAGGTTTGAAATGACAGTTCCATTATTACTTGCTAATCATTGCATTTCTACTGACACTGCCTTGTTGGGTTCCCTGCAAAAGAGCAAAAGAGCTGTGGTTCTGTGTACTATTCTCAAATCCCCACTCTCCTGTCAGTTTGGTTTCAGACCTGTTGCTGCAGAGCAGCATTTCATCTTCTGTTTCCACCTTCTGCTGGTTTTGAGTTGAGATAGTCTTTTCTTATTCACTGCACTGGGACTTGAAAATATTTAAGAACATACTGAAATCACCACCTTCCACAGCTTCTTACGGTGATTATTTGATTTGGCAAGAAGATGATCTTGCCTGTTGCTGTGTTGCCTGTTGCAACACAGATTAGGTGGAGTTACATTTAAAATAGTAATTTAAAAAAACCCAGTAATGCAGAGCATAGTCATAAAAAAGAGGACACAGGGTTATTACTTTGTTCACCCAATGAAGAAAAATAAAATACTGTCTATATTTAATGGCAATGCCTGGGATGCAAGCCAGACACATTGGTTTTGGCTGGTTCCAGAAGAGCCAGTTTGCATGAATTACCTAATGCAAAAGCTGATTTCTGCCTTCTCCACTTCCATTTTCGTTTAGCAGTCTAGTTCTATACCTTGCTGTTCATTGATCCACAGTCCTTGTCATTCCCCAGTGGATCAGGCCTCAGAGGTTTAAAAGAAAAAACAAACAACCAAAAGCCAACCAAACTTGTGTTCTTGTTTGGTAATGCTATGCATTGGTATCAGTGGCATACCCTTTCCTGTAGGGTCCAGGTTTCGCAGTCATATTTGCTCAGTATTAGGCAATCAATGTAAACTTCTCATTGCATCCTCCAGTTAATTGCTGAAATCTAGTGCCACGTGTAGGATAAGAACAGCATGGCTTTCTGTTTGTCCTTTTTGAGCATCGGTTTGGTAATATCTGTGAGCAAGCCAAACATCCACTAAAGCTTTTGCACAAAACATAAACACTGCACTTTGTTTCTTTTGACAGGATAATCGAAGCTATCTGCATAGGCTGGTTCACTGCAGAGTGCATTGTGAGGTTCATCGTCTCTAAAAACAAGTGTGAGTTTGTCAGAAGACCTCTCAACATCATTGATTTACTGGCAATTACTCCTTACTACATCTCTGTTCTAATGACAGTTTTCACAGGGGAAAATTCACAGCTTCAGAGGGCTGGAGTCACCTTGAGGGTCTTAAGAATGATGAGGATTTTTTGGGTGATTAAACTGGCTCGTCATTTCATTGGCCTTCAAACACTTGGTCTGACTCTGAAGCGTTGTTACAGAGAGATGGTGATGCTACTTGTCTTTATCTGTGTTGCTATGGCAATTTTCAGTGCACTTTCCCAGCTTCTTGAAAATGGGCTGGACTTGGGAACAAAGAATAAGGATTATGCCAGCATTCCTGCTGCTTGTTGGTGGGTGATCATCTCAATGACCACCGTTGGTTATGGTGACATGTGTCCCATCACTGTACCGGGAAGGATTCTTGGAGGAATTTGTGTGGTTAGTGGTATTGTTTTATTAGCCTTGCCAATCACTTTTATTTATCACAGCTTTGTGCAGTGTTACCACGAGCTCAAGTTCCGATCTGCTAGATATGGTAGAAGCCTCTCTGCTGAATTCTTAAATTGACCAAACTTACATTTTGTTGTAGTTACTTGCTAAGCTTTGTCTTAGAAGACAACGGTGGAAGGTCCCTTTGCGTGTCCTCCTTGACTGGATGGTCCTATGGAACCACATTCTCACCAGCCTGGAGAAAGCCCGTCACCATTCAGACAGGAAGGATGGCCATCGGCCTTGGGCACCTTGCAGAGAGAGGGAGCAAAGGTTCAAATTCGAGAGAACAAAATTAACAAAAGAAGATCCAGAGGTCCTCCACTAGACCAGTCTGGTCTTCAGTTTGCCTTTCCACACAAAAGCAGAATGAAAAAATGGGCTTGAATGCCATTCCCATAACTACATCGGATACTATTCTAAGCAACATGTAGCAGAAGTTTTTCAAAGATTTCAGTATCTAAATGCTCTGTAGAGGCATTGGTAACTTCTTGCACTTAGATAACTAAATTAGATGCTGAAGGAGAATCATTGCTACTTTTAAGTTTTGCAACAGATTAGAGCTGGTTCTGTAACTCAGGAAAGATGAGGAAGACCTGTAGGGCAAAAAGTCTTGCAGCCCCATCCTGATCTTGGATGCTGCACACAAAACTGGTGAAGCCTGTGCCATTGCTCTGAATTGGATAATTCAAAGAAGTGCAAGAAGTGCACCTCTGAATATTGTACCAAGGACTTCCTTAGACCAAATTAAATTCTTCTCTGGAGCCAAATTATTAGTAGAAGCAAGTGTTACACTTTACAGATCAGCAGAAAAAAAAATCAGACATTGATAAATATATTTTCTGGTAGTTTATTAGAGGAGCTCTCCAAATTTTACATATATTTAGTTCAATTCCATCCACCCAAAGTTACATACTCATGAGCATAGATTTTCCCTCCCCCCCCCCCATTTAATGAAACATATATATCATACTGAAAGTTCTCTAAGACAAGGTGTATGACTTCATCATGTGACACAGTCTGGAGAAAGCACAGGAAAGCAAGAGTAGCTGCTCCCTGTCAGATCATAATGTTAAAATTCTGCAATCCTTACTGAAGGATACACTTTAATGGAAAGTTTTAAAACAACTGTAAAAAGCCCAGAGCATACCAAAGAAAGCAAAATACAGAAGTACAAGTTTCCTTTGGCAAAAACGGTGTGTTCTCCAATGTTACTAGGAAATTAAAGTGAAACGAGTTAGGTTCTGAAATACTGTTCACTACATTTCTTGTGTAGCACTGGTTAGTTGCATCATTTAGTATAATTCTGAAAGGCTGATGTGTTATAATGTGCAGTTAGATAAAAACAGTAAGGTACAGCTTTACACAGGTGGGTACCAACAAACATCAACAAGGCGCTTTCTTATTAATGGAAGTTCAGAGTCACCAGCTTGTCTGAACATACTGCATTTACTGTTACTATGCTGTAGAGGCATCTTTTATGTACATACTTGTTAAAACCTTTAGAAGTAAAATTAATACCACCTAGCAAACACACCTCTGGAACTGCGCACTCAGAAGTCAATGTTGGTCAGTAACCAGGACGTTGAAGGCTCTACTCTGAGAGCTGGAAAAAAATCATTGTAATTTGAAGTGGTCTTGGTCTGAAGTAGTCTTAAAGAATTACATTCAAATGCAGTTTTTCTGAAGACCTGAAAAGCATTTTAGTAGCTTGCTTCCAGACAAGCTTGACTTTCCCTTAAATAGTTTTTCAATACTACATCATTAAGTAACATTGCAGCCATACTCTGATTCTTGCCACTGACACATTCTGCTGTTCAGATGAACTCTGTAGTTCCTCGTACCACTGTATTTATGCCTTTTATGTCTGAGTCATGTTCAGAAATTGGCTCCAGCATTCCACAGAGAGGTGAATATGAGATAAGCAAAAATGTCTTTCATAGGTGAGATTCACAGCTGATGTTAGTTAGGCAAGTGGTGACTTCAGAGGCACTTAGATGTTTTATACCAGTGAAGATGCTGGCTCTGTGTTCCTGCATGTGTACCTATATATTTCCTGCATACATTATAGTCAGTTGAAATGTTTGGGTTTTTTTTTTTCTCCCACAAAAAATTTTCTACTTGACAAAACTAAGTTTCAGACATTAATCCAAACGCAGCTGTTGAAGAAATTGACATTTTCATCTGCTAATGAAAAGTTTGACAATAATAAAACCATTTTCAAGGAGGAGAAACCCCTATCCTTTCTGTATTCTGCTCCAATGTTTTTCCCCATTAAAAATAGGCTTAAAAAGTCCACACCAAGAACATAGCTCTACAGATTTTTCTATACTGTTTTTAACTATTGGGAAAGCCACCATTTTTCATAAAACTTCCTTTGGTTTTAGTCCATGTATTGTATTTAACCAAACCAATACTCTGAAAATACAGCCCTCCTCCCACAAAACGCCCAAACCATCATCGCAGTGACAATAGTTTGCAATTGATACAGAATGAGAATATACTTTAAAGTACGTTGCCATCTTGATTTCAAAGACAAGATAAAATGCATTTCAGCACTACCTGTAATTGTAATATTTAGATGCCCATACAAAGGAAATAAAAATTAATGCACATAATAGTGTAAACACCAATTTGCACCACGAATCATGTTGTATAAGCGATTAAGGACAGGCAGTTTTCAAAGATCCAGGTTATATGTGGTAAACAAACTAATTGTTTGATCATTTATAAAGACTTTTCCAGATAAAGAAACATTTCCCAGTGTTAAAATATCATCTGATGAAAATAACCCCGTAAAAGAGTAAGTCTGTGGAGATTGTCTCATACTGTTTGTTGGGTTTTTTTAAACAGCATATGTTCACTTTCTATATGTTGAAATGTGAACAGAATGACCTAATGTATTTTTTAATTTGAGTTATAATAAAATATTTTGAAACTGCTCTATAGAAGCCCACCAAGGAGAGAGGCTGGGGTGGAGGGCTTTTTGCTTTTTTTATTGTTGTATGATTATCAGTGTGTAGCCTTTGGTTTCCGTAGAAACCAGGCTGAAGTAACATGATCTCAGTGGTAGCCTTAAAACACAGTTTTACAGTAAGCAAAGGGGGTTCATGACTTCTGGCTGTTTTCGATGGACCAGTGTTTTTTAGTGAAACTTAAAACTCCCTCAATTAAATGTGTAGTAAAAAATGAGCATGTTTAGTAAAACTGATGAAACTGTTTTATTAAAAGTTTACTTGAGACTACATTTTGTGCAGACACAGGGTGCAAGGCTCTGTTTCACAATACAGCATTTCAAAGCCAAATGAAGGCAAGCTGGCTCATTTCCGACCATTAGCAGTTTGAACCCTATACAAGAAATTCTTCATGGGCAGTACCTCTTTCAGCATCTCAAACATTCACAGTGGGAACAAATTGGATGAAATATAAATATAATAAGATGGGATAAATTAAGACAGCTTATGTAATTGTGATCCAGCCTTCCTGGTTTATCTGAAACCAAAACTGCAAATGAGTTTTGAACTGCCGTTGTACATCGTGATGACAGCATAGGTTGATCATACATTATGTACGTAATAGGTTCAATCTTTAGGACTGACCACTCGGATCAATATGGGCTGATTTAAAATGGTTTTATAAGCGTAGGGATTGGACATTGAAATTTGTGATATTAACTCTTACTGTACAATGGCTTACCCAAGTACACAGAGCAGCAATTGTGAGGAAAATAAAAAATCCTGTTAATAGAAGATTCATCTTTGAAACCCCATGTATTTGCAAGAAAAGGCACCAGGCTTTCATACCACATGCACAATTTGTGCCTGTAAAGGAATCAGTCTTCAGCTTTTGTAGCATTCAACCTTCATGTTTTCTAAATAAAACTGAAGTCTTTATAGGTTCAAAACACTTATCTCTTCCCCTCTGGGTGACAACTACAAAAATCTTACCAGATATGAATGTCTGCCAAGAAGTGGTCATATGCACATACCAGCCAGCTAAATTCAGCACCCAAACCAGCCAGTTTCCTGGGAACCAGCACAACGAACAAGGTCTGCTGTGATCTGATTTTCTTCCACCTAAGAGGTTCAGGATAAAACTACCAATTTAACTTTAGAATTTGAAGTACCCTGAAAATTTTAGAATTATCTTTTCAAATGAGCTTCCAAGGAAACATTTTGTGGAAAATTAAGCAAGCTGTGTATAGCTAAAGATACAATAGAGCTTTGTATTTTTTTTCACTACGGTCTTTAGAAAGGAAGTCGACTCTCATTTCCCATTATTTGTTTGCAAAAGCAAACATGCAGGTCAGTATATGTGCTGCTACTTAAACTTGCCACATAAAATAGATCCCTGTTTAAAATAAGTAGACTTAGGTCTTCCAGCTTTGCGAGAGCTGTAACAGTTTACATTAGCTGAAAAGCTGTCCCAGCCCATATGGAAAGAACACCTCGATGCTGGTTTTACAGTGACAAACATTTGATGTATGGTCTGTGGAGTGCAACACAAATTAGGGAATATCTTTTGCAGAATGACAGCATAGATTTGAGCATCAAGATGGCTGCACCGTGACTGATAATCTGCTTGACAGGAAATTCTCAGAGCCACAGGAGAATAAATGTGAATGTTTGCAACTGCACATTTTAGACTCCTTTATTCTTTACAAATGCAAAGGTTTATAATTTTATAGAACATTATTTTATATATTGTTTGCTTATCTGTAAACAAAAATGTATAGTATAATTTGAAAAGGTAATAAATGTGTTTTCTTGATGTGAATATGGAATTAGATGCATAAAGTGACATAGTAAAATTTGCTGGTCTTGTTGCTGTATCTCATGGACTGCTGGTCAAAACACAAATGTTTATAAAATGTGTTCTTTTTAATAAATGAATTCTGTGGCTATTCATATTACATTGTATCTCAGTAAAAACTTCCCTACACCAAGTTTTGGCCACTGAGAAGTTTGCCATTTATAACCAGGGAGTTTTATGCAATAGAAAATACAAATATTTGATCTAGAATTTAGTCTGAGCCAGAAAATAAAATTAAACCTACGAAGGCTTATTCTCCAGCAGCCAACTATCTGTTAAAATCATGAACAACAGAACTGTCAATGGAAATAAAGAAGCAGCCATGTAATGCATGCATTATTCCTCAGGAATCATAAGAACAAATCTGGAAAAACTGATTGAATTTGTCTTCAGGTTCACTGAACTATATTAAAACAAAACAAAACATCAACATAGTGTTCATTCTGGAATTTCAAAACAACCAGAAGCTTCACCAGGGCAATGCTCATGTCGCTGTGCACAGATGTGAGACAGTCCAGCACCAGATTTTTCTTTAAATGTAGCCATTTCAAAAGTAATTCCAAAAGTAATCATAACTAATGTTCTTTCAAAAAAGTTTGAGTATTTTAAGAGATCACTAAATTGTGAACTCCTCTGGCACCAGCCCACTGTATTGTTATGAGAATGAGCACATTTTTTGTTTAGAAATCATGAGCATTTTCACTTCTCATATTTTATGTATCAATTTTTTCAATGTTTCATAAAATCAGTCAGTGAAGAAACAAAGCAGGTGTCTACACAGTCATATTTTAGAAGAGGTTTTATAAAAGAACTTCTAAAATATTTTGGAAACAGAACTTTTTAAAATGTTTTAACATTGTTATTATTTTGCAGATGTGCTCAGCATTTACACCTCCTAGCAATCTGATGTGCAGCTGTCATTGCATAGGCCTTCCCAAAGTGCTGTTGATTCTTGCTGGCTAAAGAAATATTTTATACATTTGTTTGCCATAAGAACTTAATAAATAAAAAAAAGGTAAAAAACAAACCAGTGGAGAGTTTCATTAAAATCTAGGAAAAGTCCTCCACGTTGGTTTTTATGTTTCTTGTCAGTGCTGTTTTACCAACATTGAAGTAGCAACTTGGCTCTCCAGGGAGGACTAGGCTTCTGTTGTACTAAGTGCTCTACAACCATGAAGCAAAATTACAGTGCTGTTCCCCAAAAACCATATAGTCTAAGTCTGAAACAAAACAAAACTGTATGCAGACAACAGTGCTGGCTAACAACATGGCATTTCTCTGTAGCTTGAGTGTACCTTAGCTGTGTATTAAGTCTGATGCACTTTTTAAGTACTAAGTGTTCAAAGACTTTTTTTTTTTTCCCTTTTCAATTTAGAGAGGCTCCCAGAAGATGCAGCACTTAGAAGACAGTCTCTTTGATAGCTGTACCAGCTGTGCCAGGACAGTACAGCCTCTAACCGTGACTTCTGCTGTTAGGGTTTAATATCTGACCTCGATATCATTTGATGGGATGCTATGAATGAGTAACATTAGGATAAACCCTCGATGCCACATTGTCATCCAATCCTCAGAGTGTATTTACCAAGTACAGTCATGCAGAGGCCCACCAAGAAGCATGAGTAACAAAATTACTTAAATAAAAAATAACTAAATGTAAATCTAAGTGTGTGGATTCCTTCTAGAGAGTCCTTCTTATAGCCCTCAAAATTACACAGATTCCTTGAGTATCCCTGTTTTTGTGCACAGTATCTTTAGGCTGTACGTATTGGGTCTTTTGACACAAATGGAGCCTCCACGCCACTGAAGCTTTTAGGCCTCCATTGACTCAAGAGGCTTAAAACCCAGATATGTCTGAAAAGAAAAGCCCTCTTCAAGGGAGTCAGGCAACCAGAGGTGAATAAAAGTTGGCTAAGATGAAGTTTGCTTTGTTTTAGAAAATCTATTTGCTATCTGGGTTATGGAAGGCAAAAGTTTGGGATGTAAGTGCCAGCTTACCCTCAACACAAGATCAGGGCCTCAGAAGCTCATCTGCTTCCCTCTTCATAGCAGAATCCACCTTCAGCATGTCTCTTGTTTTCTTAGACCTCTCTCTTTTCACCTGATCTTCACTCAAGGAGCACTAAAGTATTAACACCCAAGGACTGAAGCTGTTGTTACCTTTGCATCCTCTTCATGTAGACTGTCCCATTCCCATTTCAAATGCAGTTCAACTCCAAATTAGATTGCTGAGAATAAACATCCATATATTTCTCTGTCTTAGTGTCGGATAACAAGTTCTCTCCTCCCCCACAGTAAATGTCATACATTATGGGAAGAAACAGTCCTGCAAAGCAAAGCTTTTACAAAGCAATACAAAATAGCTTAAATTGTACACATCCCACCCTTCCTCTAGTCTTTTTCTGGTACCTTGAATCCTGCAGCCCATTCAAATCCACTCACAACTCTGCACCAAAGATTACCTATCTGCCTTTGGCCACCTACTCCTGCTAACATGAGTAGACCTGACAGGTGATTTGGGATGTCAGAGCTGCAGATTTGTTCTTTACTCTTCTGTTGGTTACTCTTAAGTTGCTGGTTTCTACCAAGATTTGTAAAGAAAAAATGGCCAAGTTTGGACAATAGCTCTCCACGGGTTGGTCCACTTCCACCAGCATGCAATAAAAAGTCATGTTAGAAGCAGCACTGGAAGTCGGTAGGCTTTCACTCTAGTATTAAAAATCCTTGAAGTGGATGGGAAAGGCAGCTGGGGAGAAGAGCACCTGTTAAAGATAAAACAGTGGGCTTGGTGGGGATAGGCTGTGGGAAAGTGGAACTGTAACGTTCACACGTGCCTCAATCAATAGCCACCAGCTCCGCAGACGGGGCCGTTCGGCTCAGCTGTGGCCGTGGCCCCTCCTTGCAGCTGGTCCATCAGTTTGTAATTTGGCTCTCGTGTTGAGACTGGCAGGCCCAGAATCAACATATTGCCCAATTTGCTCAGAAAACCAGCAGTGCTGAAATTCCATAACCTACTGAAAGGAAAAATGAACTTAGAGTAATTCAGTTCCTATGCTACCACCTACAGTAAGTACTTCAGTGCACAAGGCAAGTCTTTAGCCAGTTCTAAGAAGCTTCAGCTTGTGAGTTCAAATTATTTAAGTCTGATGCTGTTTGTTTGGTGTCAACTACATTTGGGACAAACCATTTATTAGGGTCAAAGTGGTGCTTCCAGCAGTTCTGAGGATGCACAGAAGCAAGTATCCATTCTGCCTTTGAACAGGGAACAACCAATACTGTGGTCTACAGGATATGAGGAATCCTTCAGGAAACCATTATCTCCACACTGCAAAATCTAAAAAGAGAACTATACCGGGGAGGGGAAACACTGAGTATGCAAAGTAAAAAGCAATTAAAATCATGGTGCCAAATCTCCATTTCCATACCTTCTCATCAGTCCTCCTCAGTCCCCTCAGGCTGCAAAATAGGATCTAATGGTGTTAAATGAACACACTTGCACCACCACAAGCTTGCTTGTACCGCAAGCTCTGATACTCCCTGGGAAAACACAGCTCAGATTTCCCCATTACAAAACAGCAGGCTCCTATATATTGAGCCAAATGAAACTCACTGTTAGCAATTGGAATCACAGATCACAGAACCTACAAGACAAGGGAGCCAGATATGGTTCAGCAAAAGTTACTGTGAAAAATCTTCAGGAAGGAGGGTGTTATCTAAAGACGTGTCTTCAACAAAAATTTTTACTCAAGATCTTAAGTGTGGTAAGCAACTGAATCCCACTGCTTCTATCCACATACCTGCACTCAGGTCATCTCCTGCTTGGGAGGAAACTATAAATAGAGATGCAAAGCTCAGAACCCCATCTAACAATGGCTTTGTAAGGCTGTGTATACTCTGCCAAAGATAAGTTCCTGCACAGTGCAGAGGCAGATGTTGCAGGCAGCATTTACTTGGAGGGCTCCCTATTTCTGCAACTATCCAGCCCTTTAATGTGTGCAAGGACTTGGCTCAGAAACAGTTCATCTCAGCTTTCCCTGCTGTTACTCCACTCACTCCAGCACACTTAAATCCTCTTTCCTGCAATGCTGCTACCGAGCTTCTCTTTTCACCTCACTCTGGACCAGTGTTCTCCCCCACTTACCTAACCTTCTGAACTTTTCTCCTATGCAGGGAAGGCTGGGGTAAGGAGGTAGATAGTTCTTTTATCTGCTTATACTCACAAATTTACATTGTCCCTGTTCTGATGGCTGCAAGAAAGCACAGACAGGTATACAATGCCAACAGGATATTTTAAAAGGAAAAAAATCATTATAATGCAGCAAGACAAAGAGGAAATGCATAAAAACCCTGCAAGACTTCTTGAAACAGATCAGAGTTGCACTGTCATATGATGAGACAAAACCATAATAGTTACATGAATGTCAGTGAGACTATGGGATGCTGCAGGAAAGATCATTAGGAGACTGTCAGTTGTAGAAGTATCACAGGGTAGTAGTTCCTGCTGCTGGAAGAATAAAAAAAAATAAATGTAGTCAAAAAATAAATGTAGTCAAAACTGCATTATTTTCAATGCAGAAGACACTGATCTCATGACAGCAATCTATTTTTGTGATGTTACCTCTGATGTGCTAAATGATTCATAAAACAAGAATATTTTTATAAAAAAAGATTTATCTGGTAGTCAGACAGTTGACATTAGTATAACTAAATTTGGGTATGCAGGGTTGTGTTTGTTTTTTAATAAGTCAACTAGAAACCCCTTAGAGTAGAGCCTGCTGACAAATGATCTGGGCAAAACTGGGCCTTCTGAATGAGTATGGCTTTATCCCATAGCAGCACTTGGAAAAAGGGCTTTGAAGTAGCAGTTGTGAGTGGTATTCTAGGCAGGCATTAGAATACAGAAAATGTCTTCTCACCCATCTTCCACAATTCACTAGGTTTACAGGAAGCACTGGAGACAAGGAGCAATGTGCAGAATTAAACAGCTGGTGCTGAGGACTGGACAGCCACACTAAGGCATTCTTCAGACTAGTCCTAGTCTGGTCCTATTTTGTCTAATGTTCATTAGCAGTTGGAGCACATTAGGTGTGCTCTTACAGTTGATCAGGAAGTGCAATTTAATTCAAAAAATATATCTGTCTGTGAGCTCCAACTCTGCTCAGAGATAGAAACAAAACGAACCAAACCACAGGTATAACTTATAGGTTCACTTCAAAAAAGTATTTCTGATTAAAAGCTTCCTGGTAATCTGGAGGAAGGTTCTCTTTTTCCTCCTTGTATTTCAGTATCTTAGAATACATAGAATACATAGAATAAACCAGGTTGGAAGAGACCTTCAAGATCATCGCGTCCAACCCCTCAACCAATCCAAAACCACCTAAACAACTAACCCATGGCACCAAGCACCCCATCAAGTCTCCTCCTGACCTTCAATGATGGCGACTCCACCACCTCCCCCGGCAGCCCATTCCAATGGGCAATCACTCTCTCTGTGTAGAACTTCTTCCTAACATCCAACCTACACCTCCCCTGGAGCAGCCTGAGACTGTGTCCTCTTGTTCTGGTACTGGCTTCCTGGGAGAAGAGACCAACATCCATCTGTCTACAACCTCCCTTCAGGTAGTTGTAGAGAGCAATAAGGTCACCCCTCAGTCTCCTCTTCTCCAGGCTAAGCAACCCCAGCTCCCTCAGCCTCTCCTCATAGGGCTTGTGTTCCAAACCCCTCACCAACTTTGTTGCCCTTCTCTGGACTCGTTTCAGCAAGTCAACCTCCTTCCTAAACTGAGGGACCCAGAACTGGACACAGGACTCGAGGTGCGGCCTAACCAGTGCAGTGTACGGGGGCAGAATGACCTCCCTGCTCCTGCTGGCCACACTGTTCCTGATCCAGGCCAGGATGCCATTGCCCCTTCTGGCTGCCTGGGCACACTGCAGGCTCATGTTCAGTCTACCATCGACCAGCACCCCCAGGTCCCTCTCTGCCTGGCTGCTCTCCAGCCACTCTGACCCCAGCCTGTAGCTCTGCATGGGGTTGTTGTGGCCAATGTGCAGAACCTGGAACTTGGATGTGTTCAATCTCATGCCCTTGGACTCTGCCCATCTGCCCAGCCTGTCGAGGTCCCTCTGCAGAGCCTCTCTACCCTTCAGCAGATCAACTCCTGCCCCCAGCTTGGTGTCATCTGCAAATTTACTGATAATGGACTCAATGCCCTCATCCAGATCATCAATAAAGATGTCAAAGAGCATGGGGCCCAGCACTGATCCCTGGGGCACACCACTAGTGACTGGCTGCCAGCTGGATGTGGCACCATTCACCACCACTCTCTGGGCTCAGCCCTCCAGCCAGTTCCTAACCCATCGCAGTGTGCTCCCATCCAAGCCAGGGGCTGACAGCTTGGCCAGGAGTTTGCTATGGGGGACAGTGTCAAAGGCCTTGCTGAGGTCCAGGTAGACCACATCCACAGCCTGCCCCACATCCACCAGGCGGATCTCCTGATCATAGAAGGAGATCAGGTTGGTCAGGCAGGACCTGCCCTTCCTAAACCCATGCTGGCTGGGCCTGATCCCTTGGCCATCCTGTAAGTGTTGTGTGATTGCACTCAGGATGCCCTCTTCCATCATCTTGCCTGGCACTGAGGTCAGGCTGACAGGCCTGTAATTCCCTGGCTCATCCAACCGGCCCTTCTTGTGGATGGGCACCACTTTGGCCAGCTTCCAGTCATCTGGGATCTCTCCAGTGAGCCAGGACTGATGAAAAATGGTGGGTAATGGCTTGGCCAGCTCACCTGCCAGCTCTCTCAGCACCCTAGGATGGATCCCATCTGGTCCCATGGACTTGTGGGGATCCAAGCGGCCAGAGTGGAGGTCTTCTTGCTGCCCCTCTTAGCTTGACCAAATACCGAAAATTCTATTCTCTCGTGGTCGCTGGCCCCTGAACAGCCTCCGACCACCACATCCCCACCAACCCTTCCCTGTCGGTGAAGAAGAGGTCAAGCATAGCCTTGCCCCTGGTAGGCTCACACAGCACCTGGGATAAGAAGCTGTCCTCCATGCAGTCTAAGAACCTCCTAGACTGTCTCCTCTCTGCTGTGTTGAGATCCCAGCAGATGTCAGGCAGGTTGAAGTCGCCCAGGAGAACAAGGTCAGGCGATGTTGAGACAGCCTTAAGCTGCCTATAGAATGCTTCATCAACATCTCCCTCCTGGTTGGGTGGTCTATAACAGACTCCAACCAGGATGTCTGCCCTGCCGGTCTTCCCTCTAATTCTTGCCCACAAGCATTCAACCCGATCGTCCCTGATCTCCATCTCAATGGCATCTAGTGCCTCCCTGATGTACAGGGCCACCCCTCCACCCCTTCTTCCTTGCCTGTCTCTCCTGAAGAGCCTGTAGCCATCAATTGCAGCGCTTCAGTCATGTGAGCTATCCCACCACGTCTCTGTGATGGCAACTACATTATAACTTTCCTGCTGCAACAAGGCTTCCAGCTGCTCTTGTTTGTTACCCATGCTTCGTGCATTAGTGTACATGCACTGCAGCTGGGCTGCTGGTTTCACGTCTGACACTAGCTTATCGCCCCTCTTGCCTGAGGGGACTAGTTTCAGCCCCTTCCCCCTTCGAAACTAATTTGAAGCCCTATCGATGAGAGCTGCCAGATCCCTTCCCAGAATCTTCTCTGTAACGGTCATGCAGATCTGTTGCTTTTAACCTTTGTGGATGCACAGAACTGCAGACATTTCACTGGAGTGTCAATTCCAAGTTTTTCTTAGACTACACCTTGGCTGAGTAGCCATGGCATGCTGCATGGTCCTAGTTTCCTATTGACTCAATCTAGAGACTCAGCCAAAGGCTACGTTATCACAGAATGGTTTGGGTTGGAAAAGACCTCCAAAAGTTATCTAATCCAACTGCCCTGCAATTAGCAGGGACATCCTCCACTAGATCAGGTTGTTCAGGGCCTTGTCAAGCCTGACCTTTAATATCTCCAGGAATGAAGCCTCAAACACCTCACTGGGCAACCTGTTCCAGCATTCCACCACCCTCATGGTAAAGAACTTGTTCCTAACATCCAATCTAAATCTGCTCTTCTTTAATTTAAACCCATTGCCTTTCTTCCTATTACTAAAGGCCTTTCTGTTTACAAATTCCTTCTCCAGCCTTGTAGGCCCCCTTCAGGTACTGGAAGCCTGCTGTTAGGTCTCCCCGGAGTCTTCTCTTCTCCAGGCTGAACAATGCCAGCTCCCTCAGCCTGTCCTCACCGGAGTGGTGTTCCACCCCCCTGATCATCTTTGTGGCCCTCCTCTGGACCTGCTCCATCAGGTTCATGTCTTTTTTGTGCTGAGGGCTCCAGAGCTGGATGCAGTACTCTAGGTGAGGTCTTGTCACGGTGCAATACCGGGTAATGTGACAGAAGTTAAACCCCGTTGCGTTCCAGTTTGTCCTCAGATATCAGAAGGCCTGGGGGCAGCTGAGCTTAACTCCTGAGTGATGCCCAGCTGGACCTTTAATGTGACTAACATTCTTGGGAACAGAACTAAGACTCTAACAGAGGCAAGTGTCAGAGCTGTTTATTGAACAGGTAACGTGTATAGACACGGCGGTGGTCCGAGCTATCGGGAGTGTGTGTCGTGATCATGCAAGCAGGGAGGAAGCAAATGGGAGCAGTGAGCTGGGCACCGGGCAGCATGGCAGGGCAGCATGGCAGGGCAGCATGGCAGTCCTTGACAGTCCCAGCCTCTAGCCACTGACTTCTTAGCAACTGATTCTTTGCATGTGGCTCCCTCACAAATGCTCTTCCCTAGCAGCGGCTCTTCTCAGCAGTCGGTGACAGCCCCCCCAGCAGATCATCCCCAAGCAGTTCTCCTAGCCTGCCATTTGATGATGCCTTTTGTAGTTTCACACTGTTGCTAAAAATAGCCACTCGTTGGACAGGGGAGCACCCTGCCTGATGCAATCTCCAGGGCTCTAAACTCTGTCACCTCTGCTACCAGGGAGTCCCCAGGGTCCTAAAGTCCAGCCAGGAAGCCTCCTGGGTCCCAAAGTCCCTTGGTCAATCCCAGGGGCCAAGGCCGGGCTCCCCATATTCCAAATGACTATGCCAAACAATTCTCCCAACAATGTTGAGCCACAGATAGAATGATTTCTGGTCCCTTACAGGTCTCACCAGAACAGAATGGTAGAATCGCCTCTCTCTATATGCTGGCCACGTTTCTTTTGATGCAGCCTGGGATGCAACTGGCCTTCTGGGCTGCAAATGCACTGCTGGCTCAAGACAGCTTCTCATCCACCAGAACTCTTGTTTTCCTCAGGGCTGCTTTCTATCACCTCAATCCCCCAGTCTGTATTGATAATGAGGATTTTTCAGACCCAGGTGCAAGACCCTGCACTTGGTCTTTCTGAAGTGCATGAGGTTCAACTGGGCCAACCTTTTCAGCTTGTGTAGGTCCTTCTGGATGATGTCCCATTCTTCTAGCATATCAACAGCACCACTCAGCTTGGTATTATCTGTAAACTTGCTGATGATTCATTCAATTCCATTGTCTATACCATGGATAAAGCAGTACTGGTCCCAGTATGGCCCCTTGTGGGACACCACTTGTAACCCATCTCCATCTGGACTTTGAGCCATTGACCACTATCCTCTGGATGCAACCACCCAGCCAGCTCCTTATCCACTGAACAGCTGTGGCAGTTTAGGCTGAGTGCTTCCTTGACTGCCACATAAGTTACGCCTCCAGTGTACAGTGTCCACCCAAGAGGTGGACACAGGAAACAGACTATTTTTACCCATAAATCCTGCACCCCATAAATCCATCGGCAAAGTCCTTCTCTTCCTCTTTTTTCCCTCTCTGCTCCCATGGGAGATGTTCCCTATTGGGTAATGGTGGGGGACTAGTTCAGGCCTCTTAGGCTTGGCTATGCCTAATGCCAGGAGGAGAAGCGGGGTAGGGGCAGTCTCAGACCTGGCCAGCCTGAGATCAACCTAGCTGGGGGGTAGAATTTACTCTTAGTGAAGCCATGTTGGCTGTCTTTGACTACCTCCCTGGCCTCCATGCACCTCATTAGAGCTTCTAGGAGAATCTGCTCCATGATCTTCCCAGGTACACAGGTGAGGCTGACAGGTCAGTTGTTCCCAGGGTGCTCCTTTTTAAAAGTGGGTGTACTGCATTCCTCCTTCCAGTCACTAGGGACTTCACCTGACTGACAGGACTCTTCAGATATTATGGTGAGTGGCTTGGTGACTCTGTCAGCTAATTCAGGACACTGGGATGCATCTCATTGGTTTCCTTCTTATGGAAAACTATCCAGTAACCTGGGAGATGACTCCTTGGCTCTGCATCCTGGACATATCTTTAGCTAAAACACACCCAAAAGATTTGAAAAGACATGCCTAGTACTCTCACAAGGATGCTTAGATGCAAAGTACTATTGCTGATGGTACTACCTTAAGAATTATTAGTAGTGATCTTCTTGGGGAAGAATTGCTGTTATACTTGCTTTTTGGCCCTGAACAGTGTAGATTCAGTGCACTCTATCAAACAGGACTGCCTCACCATGTATATATAAATCACTTTACACTGTGTTGAGCATGGAGCTCTAACCAATAGTTTATACTTTCGTTTCAAGTTAGTGTGCTGGGTTACACCATCCTCGATGAAAGGAATCCAGCACCCAGGCGCACAAAAGGAGGCTGATCTGGGTGGGCAGAGAGAGATTTCATTGTCCCCCTCCCAGGAGGAGGGGCCCGCTGGGTCAAAGCCTCTCCCACTCCCTCTCCTGCCCAGCCAGCATAGAGGGCAGACAGCGTCTGGTTTGCACTTTGCTCCTGCCTCACCGGCTTGGCAAGCCCCTGCCGCTCCTGCTCCCTGTGGCTGCCCTGCTCCGTGCTGCATCCACACTTTCTACAGAACTGCGTCCACTTGCATCCAGGGAGCCCACTGCCAGCTGCTCTGGTTTGGTGTAGTGTTCTATTTACCCTTTACCCTCTACCCTTGTAACCTCCCCTGTTACTGCCATAGATAGAGAGAGGTAAAAAATTACTTCCAAGCCAATTCCAGAGCTGCTTCTTTTGTGATTTTTACCTCTCCTTCCTCTTGCCTCATTTGCTTTACCTTGCCAGGAAAGGGAGCTGGGGAGAGAATCTCAACCTGTTTCCACCTGGGCTGTTCCCTGGGTGGAGCTCCAGGCAGGGGCTGGCTGTCCGGACATGGAGAGAAAGTGCTCCAGGGGCCAGACAGTGCCAGGTGATGGGCACAGGAGACTCTGCTTTTGCTATTCCATCCCATAACCCTGCAGTCCCTGCATCAGCAGAGCTCACAGCCCCTTCTCTCCCTCCCTTCCTGCTCTCTGCTCCCAGCAAGTCCAGCTGCTGCTCTCTGGCTGGTGGGGGAGTGTGGCCCTGTGGCAGGGCCTGGCTGTGCAGCTGGGCCTGGTGTGTCCAGCTGGTGCCAGGGGGCAGTGAGGCCTGGGGGGAGGGGGCAGGCAGTGAGGACAGGGTGTGTGCAGGCAGTGAGGCCTGGGGGGGGCAGGCAATGAGGGGGTGTGTGTGCAGGCAGTGAGGAGGGGGGGCAGGCAGTGAGGGGGAGGGGTGTGCAGGCAGTGAGGAGGGGGGGCAGGCAGTGAGGGGGAGGGGTGTGCAGGCAGTGAGGAGGGGGGGCAGGCAGTGAGGGGGAGGGGTGTGCAGGCAGGCGGGGGGCAGCCAGTGAGAAGGGGGGCAGGCAGTGAGGGGGTGGGGCAGGCAGTGAGGAGGGGGGTGCAGGCAGTGGGGGGGTGCAGGCAGTGAGGGGGGTGCAGGCAGTGAGGGGGGCAGGCAGTGAGGAGGGGGGCAGGCAGTGAGGGGGAGGGGTGTGCAGGCAGGCGGGGGGCAGCCAGTGAGAAGGGGGGCAGGCAGTGAGGGGGTGGGGCAGGCAGTGAGGCCTGGGGTGGGGGCAGACAGTGGGGGGGGGGGGGCAGACAGTGGGGGGGAGGAGGGGGATGTGTGTGGAAGGGCAGTTTGCCTATGCTGTGACTCCTGAGGCCCAGCGTGGGAGGGAAGAGATTTGCCTGGTGGAGGGCTAGCGTGGGGCCCAGGTGGGAGAAAACTAAGCCAGGGCAGATTCTGAGCACGTGTTTCCATCCTTGTGCCTTTGTGCCTCTTGTATTTGATTTACTTTTGTAAAGAGCATTTCTGCTTAACCTCCAGTTCTCTGTGTGTGTTTGTTTACTCCTTTGAGGTACATTTATTCTGTCCTCAGCTCGGAGCTGCTTCCAGCTCAAACAGGACAACTTTCTTCAGGAAATGACAACTCAGAAGCTGCCAACGATCGAGATTTATTACCTAGGACAGCCACAACACAAAACACTCCTGTGAAAGGAGGCTTTCATCTCTTCCCCTTCCTTACATCCCAAGGTGCGAGAGAGATGTGGTAAAACATCATCACATGCTAAAACATGAATAAACTGACAAACTTTTCAACCCCAGCTGGTTTTTTGATTCTCGAAGCTGCTGTTAGCAACCCTGCAAGTTCATTGATTTTTGCCTTCTCCAAGGAGCTGTTAGGAGTAGACAGAAGACAGCATTGCTGCTGGGAAAATGCAATTTCAACCCAAATTCATACACACAGCTGTATGGCATGTTCCAAAATGTGACCGGTAACTAAGTATGAATGACTAACAAGCAAGCACGGGATCAAGAAAACAAAAGAGCTAAGTATTCAAGTCAAGCCACGAAGTATTATTTACTTTGTGAATTTCCTTGAAGACAATTGTATTTTAGTTGTTAATGCTGAGGAACAGTGCATGGACCTTTCCTCAGCCCATCACAACACCCTACTGTCTGCTTCATGCTGTAAAAATGTACAGGGACGCATGGGAAGAGAAAGTATCTTTTTGCTTTATTCAGGGAGTTTGTTACATACTGCACTAAGGATGTGGTTGCCTCTGGCCTCCTGTCTGTGGATTTGCATATACAAAGGATGGCAAGCAAAAAGATAAATACAAGGCCAATGCACCATCCTCCCATTGTCTACAATGTATCTGAGAAAAAGACACTTTTGCTGTAGACTGTTGATTCTTTGAGAGAAAAACATTTATAACCTAGGGAGCGAGAAGGAGAGAGGAAGGACTTTGGCAGCAGTGTGAAAACAAAAAACCATACAGATACATTTTATCCTTCAATGGCCAGAGGTACCACTCAGTTACTTAGGAATTTATTTCACCACCTATACAACAGTTAAGGGAAAATTTCAGGAAGACTAAGGTGCTGCCATACTGAGATTTCCCTTCTGGTTGTAAAGGGGGAAAAAAAAAAGTCACAGTAACAAAGTCACACAGAAATTTGGAGCTGGAGCTGTCCCTATCAAAGTCCACAGGAGACACAGTATCCAGTCTTCTGGTACAGCATTCCAAAACTGGGAAGTGTTATAAGCCATTGAGACAGGGCCTGGGGATTGCAAGATTCCTTCCTCATAACAAAAAAGGCTTTCAGATAATTAATATTTTCTTGACAACCAACACTGATGTGTCAAACATACACCTTCACTCCTGCAGTTCTGGAAATAGTGGGGGAAAAGCGAAGACAACACAGCTGAAAAGTACCAAAAGCAGTATTTACAGTAGGTCTCTATAATGCTTTTCACAAATGAAGACTACAGGATAAAAAAACCATTTAATTGCTAAACTAGAATAAACCACTGCTTTCACAATTTCCATTCTGCTTTTATGCAGGAAATGCATAAATGAAGAGAAATAGTCTGTAAAAAGCATAATGTATTGCCATATAAGCATAATCCAATCATTACACTTTACAATAATTATATTGCCATGTTTTGTGTTTCTTTATTTTTCTGACAAGTTTTGCTTGAGAACCTGGAAAGAACACTACACCTGTGTAACGAGATGTACATGCACCCCCTCAAAATTGAAAGATTCCTGATCCCCTTCACACTCAACATAATGCCCTCATTGCCAAAGTTGCTGTTGCTATTAACTAACTATTGCTATCAGGTATTTCACATGCAGAAGCCTTATATCAAGGCAAAGAAGTGCCCATGAAACAGAAGTGAAATACATAATTCTTCTGAAATTCATAAAGAAGATATGAATGGCTGTCTGTTTAATCCCATCTCCCTCAGCAGAAGAACACAACAAAGGCAAGAATTATGTTGGTGAGGGGTTTGGAACACAGCCCTGTGAGGAGAGACTGAGGGAGCTGGGGTTGCTTAGCCTGGAGAGGAGACTCAGGGGTGACCTTATTGCTCTCTACAACTACCTGAAGGGAGGTTGTAGACAGACAGATGTTGGTCTCTTCTCCCAGGCAGCCAGCACCAGAACAAGAGGACACAGTCTCAGGCTGCACCAGGGGAGGTTTAGGTTGGATGTTAGGAAGAAGTTCTACACAGAGAGAGTGATTGACCATTGGAATGGGCTGCCTGGGGAGGTGGTGGAGTCGCCATCATTGGAGGTGTTCAGGAGGAGACTTGATGGGGTGCTTGGTGCCGTGGGTTAGTTGTTTAGGTGGTGTTGGATTGGTTGATGGGTTGGATGCGATGATCTTGAAGGTCTCTTCCAACCTGGTTTATTCTATGTATTCTATGTTATGAGAAAGATAAATAGTAAATGTATCTTCAGTTTATATTCGTATTGTAACTGCATGAACAGTTTTAAAATTAAAAGCTATTATTTTTATTATTAAAAGACATCTCTTATTGCTTGGGAATAGCAATCTATTTCCTGGAGTCACCTGTGCTGTGCATATGGGCAGTAAAGCACCAAAAAGTTTGGGTGCAGGTTTCAGAAATAACTACTCCTTTATTCTGTGCATAGACTTCATTTCTTTCAGTTGATAACATGATACAAATGGAACATGTTTATGTCACAGACTTGTGTTAATAGAGCTTATGGTTGGTGATCATCTAGTTTGGAGGTTTGTATCTATCATACCTATGCACATAGAGGCACACAGCCAATATTAAGCAAGTCCAATCTAGTACTGCATAAACAAAACATGAGCGCGCACAGCAATTTCATGTTCTAAGTCTACCCACACAGTTGTTCTCAGCAATTCAAGAACGGAGTTGCATGGGCAGATTCACAGATTTTGAGTTCCAGACATCTGTGCTGAAATAATAATCAGCATGTGAAGGTTTTGTTCATTAAGCAACAGAATAAGGTCTTGTTGTTTTATTTATCTCCAAAATGAAAATAAATACACAAATGTTACAACAACAAGAAAGAAGCTCAAAGTAGTCTGCTTCTTTGAGTCACTCACTGACATCTACTCGTCTTGAAGCATTATCTTAGTGCTATTCCAGGGAAGAGCCATGATAAGCTAACATGTTTGCAATCAGTCACCTTTAAAATCTGGACAAAAGCAGAATAAAGTGCATTGCAGTACTGGTTTTAGCTGCTACCAATACCACAGATGAAGATCCAAAATCCCTGACCAGATGTAGAACTGCCAGTCCCCATGAATTTTCTGCCTGTGTCTGAAAGTCAGAGATCAGCTTGAAGTCCAATGCAGTCAGTCTTCTGCTTCCAGGACACGTTGTTTACATTAACTGTACATAGTTTTATGGTCCACAAAGATGCTCAGGCTTTCTTTGAGCCCTGCTAGGGTGAGTGGCCTCATTTTGCTCAGATTACTTCTACAGCAGTACGCTTCACAGTCTAATTACTCATTATATCACAAAGTCTGGTAAGCAGAGCAATCCTGGTAAAAATGTAAAGACTGAAGCAAAAGATGAACCAAAAGCCTTAAGCAAAACCAAGTTCCTTCCTTTAAAGGAGAGACTTCAAGCTATTCTGGTTTCACTTTCCTTTTCATGGAATGCTCCTGTGTTATAAGAACAATAGCAGAAGCTTAATCTGTAATGTTCTTCATGTCATCCTCCCATGCATCTCTCTTGCAAAGCAAACAATTCCCCATCTTTGATGTTGTGAAATAAAACAAGAGATGGCACCTAGGCTTTGTTTCAACAACTTGCAGCAGCAAAGTTTCACAGCTTACTTTTAAGCATCACGACTTTCACAGTCTCCATGGAGCTCCAGGGCACAAACCTCTTCTTTCTGTGGCTTTCAGTCAATACTGAATCACTTTCCAAGAATTTGGTTCAAGAGCATCAATGCAGCAAGAGCTATTTGTACACGGGCCAAACTTCCATGCATGACCTGCCATGCTCCTCTGGGATTATAGCCTATATTAACATTGGGGAAAAAAGGTAGACAAGCAAGATACAAAACAACCTTAGTTAGTTTGCCAGACACACCTACTTCTTCTGGCAAATGCTGAAATAGCCTGACAAGCAAAAAAATACAGTGCATCTGCAGACAGGCATGTCCAGGGATGGTTTCAGAATTGTTGTAATGGCACAAATTCCATGGAATTCCATGGACTTTTGGCACACAAACCTAGCTATGACTCGCAGCATTCCATTCTTAAAAGAATATGAATACCCCATGTTCAGGGTCTTCTGGTCCATTACAGGCAGATTCATAATCAGACATAACTTCCAGTTTAGTCTTCTCAGAAATAAGTGGAATCTTGATCAGCAAATTCTTCTCAACCTTAAGTTATGCAGCATTTGTTCCAGTTCATTAATGCTGCCTAGTCTTGAAAGCTACAGGGATTTCACAATTCTTCCTCTAACATTTAAAAAATATTTGCATAGATTTCCTACTTACCTGAGCAAATAACACATCCTCTCCAGTTAATGTTCCTAGCACAGCCAGAACAGCAACTCGGGGTATGGAGCATCCAGCTGGCTTTCTTGATGAGAGGGCAGCAGACACAGAGTTTGTAAAACTGAAGTCTCACCAAGAGAAAAATCTGCCTACAGGGCAACAGGAACAGATAAGAAGTGGCACAGCAAGACCATAAGCCTGCTCTCACAAGTACCTGGATGCACAGGGCTCACAGGCGCTTTCCTCACCGTTGAGCAGTGGTTATGGTCTTTTCAGAATGGGAAGAGACAAGAGGATTCAGGATTCCATTTTGCTGCCACCAAAGTCAAATTCTAAACACTAAGCACAAGGTGGGTTAAGAAATCATAGTATACATACATTATTATGGGTCTTCTACTTTCAGAAACATCTCCTATGGATAGATCTTCCCCCAGTTTATAAGCAAAGTACATGTTAGTCGTTTTCACTCACTGTAGGACCACAGCTATTTTTAAGTCAAGCATACCTGCAAACCTGCATGTGTGACTCCTGATAGGCAATACTCTAACTGGTGTGGGTCACTAATGATTAAACATTACCAACGGATGATCCTGTTTTAATAAAGCCTCAGGATGTTCACTCTAAGCCAACAGCAGACAATTCACGGACAACTCAAACTATCGGTTTCCACTGTCAGACCCTGTTAATAGCAAGACACTTTGGATTACCAACAAAAAGATCTCAGCTGGTGACGGCCTATGACCCAAGGCATGCCCAGAAACCAAATAACCACTCTGCTCACATGCCCAGCAACTGCGAAACATGGCAAAACTTTTCCACGTTGTACCTTCAGTCTTAGGGCTGCTGGCCTTCTCAGGAAGATTAAATTCGTAACAGAACAGCATCATAGCACATTTCCCCAGGTCATGATGATAATGTTATTTAATAAAATTACTATTTTATTAAAGAAATTACAGGTTTCAGATGTTTTCAAAAGACAGCAGGGGAGAGAACCCGTTGATGGAGACACAAAAATTAATTTCCAGACAACAAAACCGCTGCTGCCCTTTCTTCTTTCAGACCAGAAAACAAACACCTCAAAAGGAAGCGCCAGCGCCGTCTCAAATGCTGAACACCTCGGGCATGCGGCTGAAGCGCACATGCCGGTCGCTCAGACGCGACCTGAGAGCGGGCCCAAACCGCCAAGCCTCGGGGGAGACAGGGCGAGGTGGGCCGCTCTAGGGGGAACTACCACACACACGATCCTCCCCACGACGCAACCACTCGCGCCCTCCTCGCACAGCGCCACGGTCCCGCAACAACCCTGGCACCGACAGCACCCCGCAGTCACGCCTACGCCCCGCCCTCTCCCCCTCCCCCCCCCCCCCCCCCCCCCCCCCAAATCTGGGCTCGGTGAGGGGCGTGACTTCTCCTGCTGCTTGCGCGGATTGGCTGGCAGCAACCCCGCCTCTCCACGCCACCTGCCGCGAGCCAGTATCCCATGGCCATTACCCTTCGGCTTCTTAGAGGCCCAGACCGTTGCCTGACTGAAAATTGCCACCAACTTGACTTCGAGAGAGGCAAACATTCAAAGGAGAGACGTAATCCCACTGCTTTAGGAAAGACTCAAGTATTTCGCCGTTTGGTGTGGTTTGGTTTGGGTGGGGTTTTTGTTTGCGTGGGGTTTTGGTTGGTTGGGTTTTGACCCCGCTTCCGTGGCGTCTTCTGGGGCTGGCCGCTCGCAGGCGTTCGTGGCGGGAATCCGCGAGCAGGCGGGCCCTTGCGCGTTACGGCGTCGCAGCGAGGCGCGCAGGGTCCTTCCGCGCCGCGCGTCGCAGCCGGTGGGCCGTTGGCAGCGCGCGTGCCGGCGGCCCCCACCATGTACTACAAGTTTAACGGCTTCACGCAGAGGCTGGTCGGGGCGGCAGCCTCTGCCGCTTACAATCCCCAGGTAACGGAGCCACCTTCCTGCTTCCCTCGCAGCCGTGACCTTCGCCGTCCTCTGTGCCTCTCGCTCCCCAGGGCCGTTAGAAGAGGGTTGTGCCCCGGGAGCCGCAGGCAGCAGTTCGCGGGGCATTGGGGTCGATAGGCTGAGCAGAGGGTTCTTGGCTGCCGCTCTGGTGCTTGCCTCGCCCGCCGGCCCAGGCTTCCCCCGCAGGGGCTTCGGCACCTGGTGGCGTTACTCTTGCTGGGGAGGGATCTCCCGCGCCTCCCGTGCGCGGTCCGAGGCGCGCCGCGGTGTGACCTTGGCGGCATGAGGCGGGTGCTGTGCGAGGAGTGCACAGTTTGAGTTTTGGAATGTATGAGGTGTGCTTGATACAGCACGCTTTCATGGCGTGAGGCTGCTGGTCGTCTGCAGTCGCAACTGGCAAATTCAAACAGTACTGCAGGGAGTCCCTACTCTCTTTCTCATCTGTGCATGCAGAAAAACTTAATTACTGAAAGCCCCTATTAGAAAGGGCAAATATCTACAGGAGTCCCTTTAGAGAAAAATGAAAAACAGCTTTTTGCCTATATGATGCTGATATATTTACTAAACATGTATAGGTTAAAAGCTGCATTAAATAGGCTTATCCTCTCTAGTGAAAAGTATGTGGTTAACTCTGTGGGTGTGCAGGGGAGTTACTTGGATTCTTGTTAGCTCAGACATTTCAAGACAATAGAGTTGCATGTTTCTGGAGAGAAATCACAGAACATGTTTGCTTTTGTCTACATAAACAGAGATTCCCAAGGAATACGAGGAAGCGTTGTGATGTAATTATGTCACTGGACAAACACTGCATGATTGCTGTACTACTTTCAACTTTCTGAGTAAGCTTTGAGAAACTTAAGCTTGTGCAGCTTAGTAGTAAGGAAACCCAGCCCTGAGGTTATGGATTGCAAGAATGATTGTTAAAAAGTCAGCCTTCCAAAGAACTACCTCCAGATTGCAAACCCATCTGATACATTTATAGACACACAGAAGTGAAATAAAAGTTATAGTTTGTCTTTTTCCTCATAAGGTAACTGAAAGAGGCTTCATTTGTGTAAACTAATGTGTATTGTTACCCAAGTAACTGTTTCATTCTTAATCATAATTCTGTGAGCATCATCCTTTGCTGTTCTGTTTCCCCAGATATTCCTTACTATGCAAATTTTGCTGGGCAAATGCAGTCACCTCCTGCAAGTAAAAATATTGTATTAAGCTTCTGTAAAATCTCAAAATGTTTCAGGGGGCCTAGACAGATTGCAAACCCTTTAGTTTTGAATTCCTTTGAACTTAAGATGTTCTAGTTTATCTGGTTAGGCCTTAGAAAGGGTAAAATAACTGGATGATCAGGTTTAGCATAGTTGTTAACAGGTCATACTCTACCAGGATGCTCATAACAAGTGCAATACTGCAGGTTACTGCAGGAGATCTGGAGCAGGCAGTAGAGTGCACTCTTGTAAAGTGTGCAGAAAACATCAAGGCAGCGGCTCCAAAATGCCTGAAGTGGAGCTGCAATTCAGAGGGACCAATGCAGAACTGAGCTATAAGCAGGAACGCTATGCATTTCCATCAGGAGAGAAGGCAAAGTTGTGCGTGTGGAAAGGAAGTCTGTGTCAGGGATGCAAGTTGAGAACTGAGGCTGGTGGGATCAGCTCTGTGCTAGAAACCTCAGAGGCACTGAGAGGTAGCAAGCTGGATGAGAGCCAGCAGCATCCTGGGCTGGATTACCATGTGCATATCCAGTAGATTAAGAGAAGAGAAAATTTTCTTCTCACATGGTGCTCACAGGATCACATATAGATACTGAGTCCATTTGTGGGATTGTTCTTGATCAGCTGGAGCAAGTTCAGCGGATTTGTTAACAAGGTCATGAGGGGGACTGGAGCACTTGCCTGTGAGGAGATGATGAGGAAATGGGGCTTGTTCTACCTGGAGAAGAGAAAGTACAGTGGGGAGAGGGTAGGTGGAGACCAAAGAGCAGCCAGACAGCCACCACTTACAGGGTAGTCATCAAGACAAAAGAGCCACTCTGCACAGTGCAGAATGACAACAGGCATAAACTGCAACAAGAGTGGCTCAAACTGGATAAGGAAAGACATTTTCATGGTGAGAACAGTCAGGCAGTGGAACAGGTGCCCAGGGAGACTGTGCAGTCTCCATCCTGGGAGGTTTTTGAGGTCAGGTCAGATAAACCCCACAACAACCTGGTGTCACTTCAGTTTTGACTAAAGAGTGCTAGGCGGCCTTTCTGTCCTGAAGTATCTTACAGTCTTAAGTAAACCTTAAGCGACTTCCTCATATGGCATTTTTTGTTCCAACAAGATTTTTATCCTTCTCCTTCCCTAGCACTCTTCAGAAGGCTTGCTGGGCAGCTCTTGGGGGTGTGTGGGGGTTGATAGTGGAATAAATAATGTGTCCTAGTCTAAAAGTGTGTCATTAATTGTATGTCCAATAGGCACCTGTGCTAGAAAACACTCCTGCCCCTATTGCAGTGTTTGGGGCATTTCTTACTTTTACACAAAGCTGTATTAAGTAACACTTAATTTATGTTAAGGAAACCAAAGGTTGGGATTGCTATGGGGGATGGGGAGGGGGAAGGGCTTCAAGTCCTGGAATGGGTTGTCCAGGGAGGTGGTTGAGGCCCCGTCCCTGGAAGTGTTTAAGCCCAGGCTGGATGAGGCTCTGGGCAGCCTGATCTAGTGTGAGGTGTCCCTGCCCATGGCAGGGGGGTTGGAACTAGATGATCCTTGTGGTCCCTTCCAACCCTGACTGATACTATGATACTAAGTCCTAGCAGTAATGTACCTCCCTTCTGAAAGACTGTAGCTTGGGCACTGTGTATCAGTCTCTTGGCCACTGTGACTTTTTTCCTGCAAGTAATGCATCTTTTGAAGGATCTTAAGATAAATACCCTACCACAAATACAGAAAGCTCTGATAAGTGCCTACAGTAAAGTCATCCTAAGGACAACGCCCTTATCTTCTAGAGCCCAGGTTGTGGAGTATTGCTTGCCTTTCTATTCAGTAGGTTTAATCACATTATAACAATCATGATTATAATTTTCAGGGATTAAAGAGACAGAAGCAAGATAAGAGTGTGATACAGAATTCTGTTATCTCACATTCTGCTCTGTTAATGAGTATTGGGTATGAAGGAGTATAGTTGCCCTAGATACAGAAAGATGCAAATTTTGGATTCTTGACATCTAGATTAAAATGCTGTAGTGTTATGTTTCAAAGCTGGTTTATAAAGGGTTGATGCAAAACTCGCTTCCCATGTAAGTATTATTGCAGAGAAGAAAAAAATCTACATAGATCTGTGCTGTGCAAGGCAAGAGAGAGTATTCAAGGAACAAAAGTAGTTCTAGAATGTTGTAGTGGCATTGTATTTCATGGCACTGTATATCATCACTGAAATGCTAAAACCTAATTTTGGAGAGCAGTTGAGATTATGTCCAAGCCATGAGCATTTCACATGAGACATATGAGTATTGTCTTATTTAATAAATGTGGGAGTTTTACACTGATGAAGAAAGCTGTGTCTTCCATGTCTGTCTCGCCATACATACAGCTCTTAACTGAGGCACAGAAAAGATACTGTGCAATAGAGTAGCTACCTTTTAAAAAGTTACCTTCAGTACCTCTTTTACAGTGTTCTAGTGCCAGCTTTTTGTAGTTTTAATTATTTTTTCACCTCGCTCTGCTCTCAGGTGACATATTCAGATGCATCAGTCTGATAAAATTATTTTCAATCAAAATAGGAAAGGAATCATGGGAATATGTAGATGTTAAGTGCAAAAGGAAGTAATTTTTTTCCCTATTGATTTCATTGCTGTTTAATAAAACCATGACTTGGCTTGTGAAATGCTTTGCTTTTTATGCTCCCATTTATCTTCTTGTTTCTGGAAAAATGAAGGCATCCTGCGATTTACTGTCGGCTGAGTTGAAATATGCAGCGTGATAATTCACACTATTCTCATGCTTCCCAATGGACTATTTGCAGGTTTCAGCTTATTCTGGGCTTGTAAACTATCAGTCAAAATGTATTTCAGAAATTATTTTGCTAACAGCTTATACTAACAGCAAGAAAAAAAAATCTCTTAACTTGAAGCCTGTATTGGTTTTTTCATCTCTGTCTTGGCATTCTCAGAAGCCTTAGTTTTAGCAAAGTTATGTGAAGTAGCACGAACAGTTTTGCCTGTTCGGATAGGTGGGAACTTTCTCAACTAATTCAGGAGGGAAGTGAAATAGGTTAAAAACTACTACTCAGATTTAGGAGGATGGTGACTGCATAACTGTTACAAGTGCAATAAAAACTATTAATTCAAAAAGTTGACTTATGTTTAAAGTAGTGATAGTGGGACCCCTTTCAGATGCCCTCAGGTAAGAATAACAATATGAACATTTCCCTAGTTCTTCAAGGCTGACCATAGTCCTGTTAGAAATTTAGTTGTACTACGTATCTTCACTTCATACAACTTACTTTGCTATGTAGTTATTTAAACCCTCCCCCTACCCTCCCCAACCACAGGTCTTTTGATTTTAGCTGTTGTGAAATGCTTGGAGCTTATTGGAAAACTAGAATGGTTAATCTTTTATGCTGTAGATAATAAAGGTGATTTTGTGTACATTTTAAGTGAGCATGTTATCTCGATACAAAGCCTCAAGTGATCCTACCTAAAAGCATCCATGTGCTAGAGTCATGATCTCATATGGTGAGGAATGTTCTACTGTGAAGGATTTGCTATTTATGCTGGAACTGGCTAGGCTCAGGAAATTTGTAAAGTTAACCTCAATGCATGGTTTGAAACAATCGCAGCTTAACTTTCTTTCTTGTTTCCCCTTTTCATTTTGGTCCTTACCTCAGCTACTTTCTTACTCTCTGATCATTTTAGCAATTCCACTAACAATAAAAAACTTAAGTGGGGTGCTATCTCAATTCAACTTTGCTCCAAATCCGCTAACTATTTTTGTGCTGTCAGGGAAATAGAAGTCTGGCATGGGAATTCATGCTAATAAGGCTTAAATTGTTTTAACTTTGAGCATGTTTGTGAAACAGTGGATACATTGCATCCTAAGACCTTCAGACCTCTGACAGCAGAACAAACATCTTTTATGTAGATGTGGTGGGTTGAAATTACCCCCTAAATAAAATAGCCAGACCAGTTCAGTTGGAAAGCAAATGAAGCTATATTTACAAGCAAAACTAAAATATAGAAATATGAAATGCAATGAATAGGTACAAAATACACAATATTTACAATTTATAAACAAGAACTGCCCTGGACAAACCCGGGGGTTACCAACAGCTTCTTCCTCTTGCTCATATTTAGTAGTTAGCTTGTTAGTACTTGCCCACAAGAAGAATGCAGCCAAGGTCAGCAACAGCCAAGCAAAAGCACCAGCTGATATCTGCTAGGGCAAAGAAGTTGAAAAGAGAAAAGTTAGTTTATACAGCTAACTTAATGTTAGTTATCAGACCAATGGGATTATTTACACCTTATCGTTACTTTTTCTTATACATTCTACCACTTAAGATCTGTGGAAAATTTTCCTAGGCAGAGCCTTAAACTACCAGAGTAGGGGCAGGCAGAGAACTGTGTTTGTTGCTTTGGATTAGCTACTAATCCTGACCTTCCATTGAGCACGTCAGCGTGTGACAGTCATATCTGTAGCATGCCGACAAAACCAGCTGATGTTGACTCTTCTGCACCAGTGCATCCACTGTGCTTTGTCCAAGAATTTGACAAATTTCTGTGAATGTGGTTGGAAATAAAAGATGAATGCCTTAACACCAGGAAAGGACTCGGTGTAAAACATTTTCTTAGGAGGCATAGGTCAGTGTGTAGGGGCAATAAGTACTGTCTTGACTGTAATGAGACAGAGATGTTGCTAAATAAACCAGTGGTTTTAGTCACGTTAAATACAAGTGACAATTCTGGGTCATTTAAGGTGTTTTAAGGTCTTGCTTAAAAAATTATTTGTACTAAAATTCTTCAGTGTAACACTCCTCAGCCTCTCTGTACAGCTATTAGCATGATTGATTTCACTGTGCACAGTGTCTTGCATCCAAGGTGGTATCCTGTAGAAACAGGAGTTCTAGCACAAATGGTAGGAGTTATTAATCACATTAATCCCTCCATCTGTGAGTTTAGGGATGATGAAAGAAGTACCTTTATCTTAGAACTGTCTGAGGTATTTCATAGAGCTACCATAGAACCATAGTTTTAAATTATGGCAAATGTAAAGTACAACCATCTGGACTGAAAGGAAACTAAGTTACATTGCTCATGGGAAGGCATTGAGGTAAGGAAAGTTGCAGCAGTCAGATAGTAGATAATACTTCTTATGTATATAAAAACCCAAAAACCAACCATCAAAACCCCCCCTATACATCCAAATTATTTAATGCCCTGTTACTTACAGCTACTGCTTGTAGCATTCAGAAGTAAGAATTCATTGAGTTCTCTGCACTCAAACATCAGGGATTCCCTGCCTCTAACCCTACTCCTGGGATAGGCCCCTAGATAGTCTGACTACATGCAAAATGTGAAGCAGCAGTTTGGACAGAGTGCCAGCACAGAACAACTTATTATGGCTATAAATATATGTTGTGAAGAAATCGGAAAGCTCTCCTTGCCAAGTCCCAAACCCAAAGTTGTGTCATACCAGATAAGTGTTCTTTGTAACGTTTCCTTGTAATGACTGGCAGTGTGCCTACTTAATGTGACAACTGGTACATTTGGGAGTGTTACATACCCTGATGTTGTAACCTTTATTTGTGCAGGGACTCAAACCAGTAGTTTCCACTGAATCCTCAGCTCTGATTTTTGGGACAACAACTAAACTTGCTTCAGATTTACCAGCAACTGATTCTTTCTTGGGTAAAAACAAGGTGCCAGACCTACAGAAACTCTTTCAGGTAACAATAACTTAGAGTAATTTAAAGGAAACTGGAGAGTGGGACATACTTTTCCTTATTTTAATGTCGCTAACTACTGCTGTCTTCTACAATACTAAAATTTTGTATGGTCTAGTTAGACAGTGTCAAGTACAGTACAAGCTGCATACTTGTACTATATTGCAAGGTATACATATATATATATATATGTATCTTGTATAGGAGATAAATACAAAAAGTGAAAAGCTTAGTAACATTGTCTCTTTTCTTGCTGGCTTCAGAAGGTGCCGATTATGTTATTTGACCATGGGAAGTACTTTCTGTCTGGGATTTCTAGTGTTTGCCTTAAAGCAGATACGGAGGACCAAAGCAGATCATTATTGTTTTCTGTCTAATAACTGGAATATTACTGAAGCTATTTATGATGCAGTACAAGAGGAGCACAGTGAAGTTTTCAAAGCCAGTTTGGTAGCTGTGCAGTTTGGGACTTGTCATAAAACAGGTCAGCTAAGCATTTTTTTTCCAAAACACCTATAATGTGCTATGTATAACTTGGTGAATAATTTTTTATACCTCTCTTATCACATTCTCTTGTTAGTGACACTTTCCCCATCCAGGTCCACTTTGGAAGTATTTCTGGAAGTATTACTGCCTGCACTTAACAGCTTTGGTTATTTAAGTTAGCTTGCATTGTCTTGCTAAATGGAAAACACAGAATTCACTTGATTGTAGATAGCTTTTTTTGTCAGGATATTTTCCTCTTGGAAGTCTCTGAATTTACCTAGTAGCTTGTTCCTTATGGCCTTGGTATGGGTATTAGTTTCTTTGTTTCCTTTTAAAACTCTTCCCACAGAGAACAGACGGGCTGCCGGTACACCTGAAGAGAGGCCTTCCAGATAAGCTGCTTTATCGGACCACTATGGCTCTAACAATAGGAGGGACTATCTACTGTCTAGTAGCACTGTACATGGCCTCACAACCAAGAAACCAAAAATGAATGAACCACAGCTCATGGGACTTGACACATCTCTGAATGACCTCCTGCATGCACCTGTTGGCACTGGCTGTAGTTAATTCTGTGATCGCATTGGGTTCATTATCCAGATCCAATTTCTTGGAGAAACTGTTTTAAATTGGTTGCCTTATGTGTTCTAGAAATTGACACGAACAGACTGAAGCCATCATTTTAGCATATGGTTGTAGCTTTGCATTTCTTGTCTTGCAGGAGTGTGTGAACAGTTTGAGAAAGTTAAGCTGTTCTTCTTGCCATCCCCCCAACTTAAACAGGACAAATACTTTGTGGGCTGCGCTCCATGTGCCTTAGTGCGAGAATGCTGCTGGTTTCCACAATGAGCACACAGAGCTCATTTTACATAAGCAGGTGGCAGCAGAACTTTTCCAAATGCTGGCATATTATTAAATATTTATACCTTTGGCTGTAGGACAAAGAGCATTTAAAGTGGGTTTATTCCATAATTGTAACATCACTGTATGCATTGCAGTGTACCAGTATTGTAGCATCAGTTGTACAAGGTTTTGGAATTTCATTTGTCAAACAATCTTACTGCACAATAAAGATAACTACATGAGTAATGAAACAGACAAATCTTTAAGGTTTCAAACTGCTTCAGCTGTCCCAGTGGTGAAATAAACATACTGGTACACTTTTGTTTGGCGTCAACTGGTACAGCTCAAACCAGATAATTGATTCAGCTGTTGGGGTTTTTTTGAGATGTTAATCCTTAAACTCCTTTCAGGTCTCACTGCATGTTTCAACTACTTTTTTGTGAAACAGGTCACTATAACAACTCTGTGCATTGTTTTCAGTTCATACACACACACACACCCCTAGTTATATATGCACATACACACATTTCCTTTGGAAGAGCGAGAAGCCAATGAGACACTGTATTCAATCTCTTTCCCTCCTAAGGAGGGCAGGACATCAGAGAAAGGACTGCATTGCTATGTTCACACAGCAAAGTGCCCTGCAGAACAAGAAAGCTTGCAAGCTGTAGCCAGAGGGTTAGGCTGCAGCTGCAAAACCTTGGCCACCTCTCATTTAGTTTTGAGATCATCATAAAGAAAGTACACCATTGTGAATTGTTTTTCTTACTAAAAACACCACCTCCACCAACCCTTCCCCCTCCAAACAAAGGAACAAACACCCAACCTAGTTAAATACCTACTCAAAAATATTTTGGATACCATATTTTATGAAGATTCAAGAGAGTTTGTGTTTTGAGTTATTTTTGGTGATAGACCCTAACCTATTCCTAAGCCTTCAAGTACACCCTTACCTTTAAAAGAAATCCTCTATCCCTGGCCTGCTGTTAACATAAAGTCTCAAGGAAGGAGAACTAGCACTGAATTGCAACATTAAGAAAGCGACTTCAATATTTTGGCTTGTCACCCCCAGAAGTAAGAATGGGCGTTGGGTACTATGACTTCGTTTTACTTGTATTATGTGCTGCCTTTGTTTTTCTTTGTTTTGTCTTATAAATTATGCAACCTGTCAGCACTGAGAACTGAGAAAACAAGATGCATTTTTAAGTAACAGCTTTTACTGTAGGGTTTTGGCACGAATGCATGGTGGAGAATAAATTATAATAAGCTTTCATACCCCAGGTTGCTGGATTTGGAAGGGAACGCCACCTGAGACGTAAAATGCTCAGTAACGAATTTATCTCATGGATAATCGTCTGTCCCCCATGGCATTATCTTTTTGTTGAGAGACAGGGGCTTTCCTGCTTAGATGATGTCTTGTAATGGTTTTTAAATAAGATCCCTTTCTCTGCTTTTTACGTGGGAGTAGTTGAATAAATGCACTTAGACACTGATAGTATGCGTGTCTTTCAGCCGCCTTAAATATAAAAGTATGTTGAGGAGAGCATTCCTCCACAGTATTTCAGTATGACCGTGCCATCTCTGGAGGCCTTGCCATTTCACATTCTCAGTAGAGCGATACAACACTACAATTGCAATGTTAAGACCCTAATTTATTGATCTGAACTTTAAGGTTGACAAATGAAAAGGCACTAAGAAATAAATGCAAGAGAAAATAGGAAAATGGGAATCTATTGTTACTGACATCAAAAAGCCAAAGAGTGTTTAGGAGCTGTTTCCTCAAACACATATACATAGTATTTGCCCCCCCTTTACCCTCCTTTCTCCAAAGTCAAGCTTTCCAAGAGGCTTCAGGTCATTTTTCCCCATTCCTGTCACAAAGCATTACCCCTGCACATCTTAAAATTTTAAAAATACAAATGTTTTGCATGAAGAGAAAAAGGAATATATTGGGTAAGTTACATGTAAAATGCAAAAAAGGGGAAAATAGTCAGAGGCTACCTGCATTTTATGCCATAGCAGGCTTGGACTCAGCTAGGTCTCACAGGTAGCCACACTTGGATTTCTGCGTTAAAAGGGAAAGTGATCCAAACGTTAATTTTAGCAATAGTCATGAAAAACAACCTTGAAGTATTTTGCATATTCAGTTCTAATTGAATCTTTAATAAAGATCATTCATTTGAATCCATTCCAGTTAGCTGCAGTGCAAGTGCTGCACAGATTGCTGAGAAATACAAGCGTGTTTGCTGTGAAAGATGGCAAGCATGCCTGTCGATCAGGAAATACGCTATCAAGTGTCTGTATGACATCTCAGTGGTACAAGATCTTCCCTCCTAGCAGGGCTTGCTTGATCCCAGGCTGCTTTTGAGCATGGTGCTTGGCAGAAGAATGGGTTTTATTTGCACACGAATTATTTCAAAATACACTAAGCTTAAATGCCAGAGTCTGCCTCCCCCTCCAGGCTCTTGCAGACAGTCTGTGTCTGGCCAATAACTTCCCACATCCAGTGAAGAATGGCTTGCTAGACAAAGGTCTGAACTTTTGTTTAGACATATACTCAGCTATGCAGAATCTGATGGATAATGCCCATCAAATCTGCCAGCCAAGAAGCTGTGTCTTTGATCTATCTGTACTGCAACATGTAGAAAATACAATATCCAACTGTGACGCTATTCAAATGTTGGACTCATTCAGGGAGACAACGTGCCCTTGAAGAAATTTCTCGTCTGTCTGGCACATTCTTTACTTGCACTGATCAATGAGTTGCAAGAAAAACCTTTGTAATACAGCTTTTATAGATGACAGACTCAAATCCCATGTTCTTTGTTTAAATTGTATGAGATAAACCAAACTGAGCAAAATTAGAAGACTGTCAGTATTAACTGGAGTCATTGCTTCTTCCTGCTTTGCTGCCTCTTCTTCCTAGGTGTGGATGTATTTGTCTTTGCTTTTCTTGCCTCTTTTTCTGGGAGCAGGAAGCAACAGGGAATCAGGTACCGGTTCACAATATGAGTTGTCTTGCTTCTATAACAAGGGAGATTGAATGGCTGTAGAGTAACCAATGTGTTTCCATGGGACCCATTCCTTTCTGTGTGTGTACAACCAAGTAGCTACACTGCAGTTTTCTCCAAAACTGTAGTGCCTTGCCTGCCTGACCTAAGGAATGGAAGGCCATCATGAATACTCCAGTTGCTCAACAGCAGACCCAGCTGTCACCACTGGCTCTCAGGTACAAGTAGAGAGAGAAATGGGGAAGTGATATTCACAGTCTCTGTGAAGAAAGCCATCAGTACCTACGCAAAGCAATCACCTGCAAAGAGTATCATCAAATGTCAGCAGGTCATACTAGGAATGCCACATGTGACCATGTGTCAGATGGTTATTCCACACAAATATATATATCAACATGTACTGTATTTCAGGTCTAAGTCCTGAGTTCCATGTTTTCAAAGTTCATCAGCTTTCACCAACCAGATGACTATCTCTTGTGCAAACACTCATATATGCCCTTTAGTTTTCACATGCTGTAAACTCAAATGACCATCCAATATACACATTTCATCAGGATCAGCAATCTGTGTTTTATCTTCTCTCTATAAATTTTAACTGTCTGCATATGAGTCTTCAAATGCTAGATCAAGTCCAAACTAATCTTTTAACTTGCATTGCTTTTGTTATTGGCTGCAATAACCCAACGCAGTGCTACAGGGACAGAGTGGCTGGAGAGTGGCCAGGTGGAAAGGCACCTGGGGCTATGTGGTGGGTTGAAATTCCACCCCCAACGCTAACTTTGCCAGATCAGCTCAGTTGGAAGCTAATGGAAGCTGTATTTACAGGCAAGACTACAATCTACAGTGGGATTTATGTACAGGAAATATACAGGAGTTACAATATTTACAGATATTTACAATTAACAAACAGCACAAGAACACCCCCTGGTCAAAGACCAGGGGAAGCTACTAGCTTCTCCTTTTCTGTGCCCCCCACCCCCTCATCCAAAAGGGAGAAGAGAAAGGACCAGAGAAAGTTGCTGTTAGTCTTAACCAAGACAATGCAGCCAAGGTCAAGCAGAAGCAAGTTAGTATCGTGAGTGAAAAAGCGAGAAGAGAAGAAGGAATTGTTTTGGCTCAACCAGTCTCTCCAATGGAATTGTTTAATTATCATGATTTTCCTTTTTACACCCAATAGTGGTTTATTTACATTTTACTACTTTTCTGTGCAAGATCTGTGAAAAAAATTTAAAGGCATAGCCTAAAACTACTGCAGGGTACTGGTTGATAGTAGGCTGAACATGAGCCAGCAATGTGCCCAGGTGGCCAAGAAAGCCAATGGCATCCTGGCCTGCATCAGGAACAGTGTGGCCAGCAGGAGCAGGGAAGTCATTGTGCCCCTGTACTCTGCACTGGTTAGGCCACACCTTGAGTCCTGTGTCCAGTTCTGGGCTCCTCAGTTTAGGAAAGATGTTGAGATGCTGGAAGGTGTCCAGAGAAGGGCAAGAAAGCTGGGGAGGGGTTTGGAGCACAGCCCTGAGGAGAGGCTGAGGGAGCTGGGGTTGTTTAGCCTGGAGAATAGGAGGAGGCTGAGGGAAGACCTGAAGGGAGGTTGTAGCCAGGTGGGGGTTGGTCTCTCCTCCCAGGCACCCAGCACCAGAACAAGAGGACACAGTCTCAAGCTGTGCCAGGGAAGGCTCAGGCTGGATGTTAGGAAGAAATTCTTCCCAGAAAGTGAGACTGGCCATTGGAATGTGCTGCCCAGGGAGGTGGTGGAGTCACCACCACTGGAAGTGTTTAAAATAAGACTGGATGAGGTGCTTGGTGCCGTGGTTTAGTTGATCAGATGGTGCTGGGTTTTAGGTTGGACTTGATCTCTGACATTTTTTCCAACCTGGTTAATTCTGTATTGTGTATTAGGTATTCCTAATAAGCATTTGCTGGACAGAAGTATATAGCATCACATCTTGTATTGACAGTTCTGCTCCTAATAACAGAGCCTGGAAGTTGCACAGTCCAGTGAATGAATGAGTAATGATGGGCTTTATTTCTCAGAACTAACATGTAGCTATGCATTCATGAAGCTTGAAGGTGTAATTCTGGTTTTCAATTGCACTGCAGGAAAAAAATGATTTCTAGGAGCAGCAATAAATGAACAAACAGAACCTGTAACAGACATTTTGTCTGTTTTGCACCATTGGCTTGAAAACATTCCAGAAGACTCAGATAAACCTGTCTTTACAAGACAAAGGAGACATTAAAAAAATGTGTTCATTTACTCTGGACAGCTTAGAGTTTAACTATTACTGCACTGTCTGCCTTCAGATTTGAACATACATTAGGCAAAAAAGTGCTGCTACCCCTTTTTCTCATTAATTGTTTCAGTTTTATGCTGAGGAGGTGCATGACTGCAAATGCTGGAGACACAATGGTCTCCAACTCCACATCTTGCAAAAGGTTTCAGGTAAGTGTTTTTCTATTCATGTATTATGTGAAAAATTGCAAGGATCCTCCTATATGCTATCATTTTTGGAGTCAGCTTTGCTAGTACACAGAGAGTTTGGCTAGAGCTACACGAGCCCTGGTATGTTGCTATGTATATCAGAACCTTTCTCATGGGGTTGTATCAAAACAAGCCTTGTTTCTTGCAAGTTAGAAACTTACTTTCAGTTGTATTCCCATACTCTTCACCATTGTTATTTCAGGTTTGCATAGGAGCCTTCCAGAGTTTAATTCCTACTGGCAAAATCCAGGCCAAATTGGAAATGGTATATGTGAAAGAAGAAAGTTCTTTATGAACTTTTTTCCTGTTACAATGACCTGTTACACAAACATTCAAGGTTAGGGTGAAGAGCATTAAGGGAAAAAGCCCCAAACAACTAAACCAAACCAAAAATAATGCACCAAACCCCCAAAAGGTCTGGTAGAGTTTCTGCCCATTTTTACAGATTACGACAGGAAATGCCCCCTCGTGATTCCTTTCACATTTAACGTCTCCTAATCATAAGCAGCAAGTTGCAAAGAGCAATTTCTTTCTCAATAGGCCACACCTCTTTGCAGCTCCAGACAAAGAACTCACACTGATGTCAATGGAAAAGCTAACTGCAGATTTGTAGCAGTATAGGTGACCCAGTTTGATGCGCTTGGGACTGAAAAGTTAACAGGACAAGGAGTCTAAATCAAATGACAGAGTAATTATACTAAAACGGTCCTTTTGCTGTCTGAGGTATCCCACATTAACCTGTATTGTTATATCTGCCTGGTGAAACAAAATCAGTTTTGATTGTCCCATCTGCACAGAAAATACAAACTAGAGGCTGCAAGATAGGTGACACATCTGAGTTCTGCTGATCTCCCCCTTGTTTTCTGTGATCAGACCATTGGAACACTTAGCACAAACACTGTTTGCATATGCGAGGCTCACAGTCCACCACTTATCAAACTCTTACAGCAATCACCAAAAGTTGTGGGGGTTTTCTTTGTTTGGGTTTTGGTGTGGTTTTAGTGTTTTTTTGTTTCTATGTTTTTTGGTTGTGGTTGGGTTTTTTTTGTTTGTTTCAATTTTATTTTTTTTTTAAATTATATATAAATAGAGTGACAAATGCTTTATAAATCCTGGATGCCTATTTGACTTCCCTTTCAGGGGTAAACGTTCTGTCTGACCCTAGTGCTAGCACATTGTTCTAATTTATTTTTCAGACTTGATTTTCCCTGTGAGAATGAAGTATGTAAAAAATGGTATTAAAAAATATTAATCATTGCTTAAATATTGCAGAAGGAGCAAGAACTAGTCTTGTACAACTAAGAGTGAAAGCTCCTCACAGTTTTCCTAATGCATTTCTATAAATAAAAACCTTCTTGAAGCTTTTCATTATATTTGTATATAACACCACTTACCATTTGTTGTGATCAAAGCCCTTTTGTCTTATCATATAATCATAGAAAGTTTGGAAGGGGCCTTTGAAGATCATTTAATCCAACCCCACTGCCGTGGGCACAAACATCTTTACCTAGATCAGGTTGCTCAGAGCTCTGTCCACACTGACCCTGAATGTTTCTGGGGAGGGGGCATCTTCCACCTCTCTGGGTAACTTGTTCCAACCACCATCACTGTAAAAAAAATTCTTTGTCAAAATCTACCCTCCTTTAGTTTAAAATCATTATTTCTTGTCCTGTCACAACAGGCCCTACTAAAAAGACTGTCCAACCTTTCTTACAGAAAGTATTGAAAGGCTGCAGTTAAAGTTTCTCTCTTCTTCAGGCTGGACAACCTTTCTTCATAGGAAAGGTGTTCCATCCCTCTGATAATTTTCGTGCCTGCTTGTGGCAGTTTGGGCTGGGTGCTTCCTGGGCTGCCACACAAGTTACACCTCCAGTGTAACTGACTGCATTATGTAAGAGGTACTGCATCACTATGCTCATGTCAGAGCTCTATAAATCATCTGTATCTTCTGCCAGGCACAGTAGTGCTACAAAGAGGTTTTTGTTTGTTTGAAGAGAAACATTGTAGGAAATTTGCAGTTCTGTGCTGCAGTATAAATGTGCATTTCTGAAAATTCACATTCACCCCAGGTAAATATGGGAATCCCAAATACCATGCAGGCTAAAAGGGGGTTAGGAAAAGGGCTCAAAAATACTTGGTGGCGAGCCTCACCTTTGTAGATAAAGGTACAAGAAGAACACTGAGGCATGTAACAGTTTCATGGCAGGCAACAGAGCGCTGGAGAACCCGACTGACTGCATACTACATCTAATGTACCAAGGGCAGCAGCCAATATTGAAAATACCATGCTGCAGTAAAATGCTGTTTAACTAATCACTTAATCTGGACAACTGACATTAACAAACACTGTAAAATGCATCCAACTTTGTGGGTCATCAAACTGTATTAGTGTTCAATAAAATAATGAAAAGCTTTAGCGAGTTGCCATCATGCCGTGGGCACAGAGCGCTCACCGTGCACGCAGCGCTATTCCCTAGCAACGTGAAGCATGGTTATTAGCAATTCAAGTCCCAAGGTTATTAGGGAGCTATGAACTCATGATACTCAGAAGATAAAAACCTCTAATACTTTTATTGCTCTCATTCACCAGCTGGTGTTTTAGTCATAATATGTTGTCTCATTAAAAATCATTACATTAATTCTGTATGTGATTAGACTCTGCAAAGCCTGTTGCACATGGCCATTAAAAAAAAAAAAAGTCAGCTTCCTATAGTCTCTGACAGTGCTTTCAGGTGTATGTTAAAGCCTTCCCCGAGGAAAATGTTAAAGGAACAGCCACACACAAGAGGCTTTTGTCCTAAGGTAGGAACAAAGCCTCTGATAAAAAGGTCTAAGCAATTGAAGTGGGCTGTATGCTGAAACTGGCTTTGTGCAGTTGGGGGTGAAAGGCAGGCAGACTGCTCAAATTTCACCTTTAACCACCAGGTTCAGCTCACAGAACAGGAAGGATTTCCCCCACATTTTCCCCAGCACTGTGGTGCCTCAGCCTCATTCTCAGAAATACTTTTTGCTGGGCTACTATTTGCTACACAGGACCCACACATCTAATAGGAGGTTTTTAGAAATTAATTAATTGTGTTAAAAGGAACAGTACAGGAATTGCCATACCATAAACCCCCCCAGTCCCTGGAAACATATTTGAGGATTGCATGTATCTGCACAACATTGCTGTGCTCTCTGTTGCTGCATCAGCTCTAAGCCAGGTCTCTGCTCCTAGGTAAAACTTCTGCTTCATCTTTTGTTCTTCACTCTCCTTATTAGCCTGCTTCTGGTCTTATGTGAAATACTTCTGAATCAAATCACAGAGGCTCAGGTTTGGAAAGAACTAGCTTTGCTGAAAAATCACCTTTCCTGACTTTCATGTACTGCTCTCAGAACACTGCTCTTGATGGACAGGATGCATCAAGGGGCCCTGATTTGTTCAAGTTGCAGATTCAGACACACAGGATATCTGGATTTTCTCATTTCAAGCTGTTGAGTGCTGCAGCTCTACTTGTGCAGCATTGCTCATTCATAGTGCTGATTAGATACACTTTCCCTCACTACAGGGCTACTACAGCTCACATCTCAACAAGGAGAACTGAATCACTTCTTTTTGGAAAAGAAGAAAAGAGGGAGAGGGAGAGGGAGAGGGAGAGGGAGAGGGAGAGGGAGAGGGAGAGGGAGAGGGAGAGGGAGAGGGAGAGGGAGAGGGAGAGGGAGAGGGAGAGGGAGAGGGAGAGGGAGAGGGAGAGGGAGAGGGAGAGGAGAGGGAGAAGGAGAGGAGAGGGAGAGGGAGAGGGAGAGGGAGAGGAGAGGAGAGGGAGAGGAGAGGGAGAGGAGAGGGAGAAGGAGAGGACAATAATGAAACAAATCAAGGTTATTCTTGCCCTTCTTTTTAGCATTAATATATTTGTAAAAATGCTTTTTATTATCTTTCACAGAGGTGGCCAGTTTAAGTTCCAACTGGGCCTTTGCCTCTCTAATTTTTCTCCTACATAATCTAACAACTTCCTTAAACATACCTGGAGAATCTTCCCCTCCTTCCAAAGGTGACACAGCCTCTTTTTTCCCCTTCAATCCTCCAGGAGCTGCTTGCTCATCCAGGCCCAGAGCCTTCCCCGCTGGCTCATCTTGTGGCACATGGGAACCGCCATTTCCTGTGCCTTCAAGAGCTCCTGTTTGAAGCAGCTCCAACCCTCCTGGACCCCTCGGTTCTTGAGGGCTGCTATCCAGGGAACTGTGCAAATAAGTTTCTTAAAGAAGCTGAAGTTTGCCCTCCTGCAGTCCAAGGTGAAGGTTCTGTTGGTACTCCTCCCTATCTCCCTGCATATTGGAAACTTCACTATCTCATGATCACTGCATCCTAGACAGCCTCCCACCTTCACGTCTCCCACCAGCCCGTCTCTATAGGAGAACAGCAGGTCAAGCAGAGCCTGTCCCCTGCTAGGCTCACTTAACAGCTGCATCAGGAAGCTGTCCCCCATGCGCTCCAGGAATCTTTTGGACTGCCTTCTCTCTGCTGAATTAAGTTTCCAGCAGATATCTGGCAGGTTGAAGTCACCTACAAGGACAAGATCTGATGATCTTGAGGCAGCCTCCAATTGCTTATAGCATATTTTGTCTGCCTCCTCATCCTGGTTGGGTGGTCTGGAACAGACTCCAACCAGGATGTCAGATTTGTTAGGCCACCCTCTGATTTTCACCCACAGGCTCTTAATCCCTTCATCTTCCACCTCAAGTTCTGAGGCAGAGAGTGACTCCCTAATACACAGGGCCACCCCTCCTCTTCTCCCTTACCTGTCTCTCCTAAAGAGCCTGTAATCCCCCAGTGCAGCACTCCAATAATGCATGTTATCTGCTGCGTCAGTAGTGACAGAGGCAAATTCTGACCTCACTGAGGAGATGCCCACAGACAAAATGGAGGTCAAAATGTATGAAGATTCAACGCAAGAAGCCGCCATGTCCACAATCTTGGCAAGCACACCGCGTTCACCAGACACCACTGCTGCCGTTCATCCCAAGCAGAGGAAAAGCGATAAAAAGGCAGGGAAACCTGTGGTTCAGCATATTCGATCCCCATCATCAACATCTTCCTCTAATACCCACAGTGATGGCTTGGATTCGGAAGACAAAAAGACCAATGCTAAGAAATCAAACAACACTGACTCTGTTTTGCAGCTCCTCTTAGAAAAAATGGAGCACTTGGAGGCTCGTGATTATAGCATCTTCATGACCAGACCCCTCCTGCGAGCCCCGGTGGCCCCAACAGCCCAGACCAAGGCGGCTCCGACCAACGCACCACTGACACTGGCAGCGTAGACCACAGCAGTGGTCCCCACGGTTGTGGCCCCCCCCAGCGGTGGCTCCCCCATGCCGGTGGCCCTGGCAGCCCAGACGGTGGTCCCCATGCAGGCGGCCCTGGTGGCAGCCCTGGCAGCAGCCATGGCAGTGGCCCCAGCAGCCCCAGTGGTGGCCGCTCTGGCTGCGCTACCCTCCTTGCCCCTTAGATCCCAGACATTATCAGCAGACAATATCACTGTGATGGAGAATACAATTGAATTCTGAAGGGATGATGGTGTAAGGGATCAGGACAGGGAGGGATGGGGAAGTGATCTGCTGTGTCAATGGAGAGGTATTGTGAAAGAGGCAGTAATAGGTGGAGAATTTGTAGATTTTCCTGCACATGCATTTCTTGTGGTATTACCAGGTCAACAAAGAACGTGGCAATCTCTGGATTAGAAAATGTTAAAAGAAGCTAAACAAGCCATAACTACCTACGGGTTAAAGTCAGGATACACAATTACTGTAATTGATCATTTGTTTTCAGCACATTCGTTAACCCCATATGACACGCATATGGTGGCAAATACTCTGTTAACACCACATCAGAGCTTGCAGTTTCTCAATAAATGGCAAATGGCTTGCAATGCCATGGAAGCCATGCCCTGGCAGCCAGGCAACCCTTTACATGGTGTCACTGCTAACCAACTCATTGGGGCAGGACCTTTTGCTAGATTAGATCAGCAAATTAATCTTCCTGATGAGGTTTTATAATTAAGTCAGGATTTTGCGATCAAAGCATGGTCGAGAATCCAGGACAATAAATCTGATCCTGTGTTTATTACTACTCGTCAGGGTCCAACAGGGCCATTTGGTTCCTTTGTCGATAGCTTACATACGACATGAATACTAATCCAGATTTGACTCACGATATGAAGGTAAAAATGCTGGATGTTCTGGCATATGACAATGCTAACAAAAAAACTAAACAGGTTCTGAGCATTTTACCAAGAGGTGCCACTACCACACAACTGCTGGATGCGGCAGAACGAATGATGCACCAACAAATGGCAATGTATCTAGCCACGGCCGTAGAAGCAGTCGTGAAACCACCAGTACGACCACCGCAAAAGGGAAAGAACCTGGGTGGAAAACATCGTAATCCTGGGGAACCTGGGCACCTTAAATCAAATTGCCCGACTGCTGTACACACTTGAAAGTGCTGTGCTCACTGTCAAAGACCTAATAATTTTACTCAAGATTGTCGTAGGCAGGGAAACTGCTCCTGCAGCACGAATACACTCCGTGCGACACCAAATCAGGGTGCTTGAACCGCCACCCCGCAGCCACCTCTGGCAGCGGCAGAGTGGACCTGGCAACAGCAGTGGATGTCACTCTTGAGTCCACAAATGTTGTTGTTGTTGAGTCTGATTATCACGGCCTCTGGGTCACTGACTCTCTGCTCTGTTAATTGGAAGATTGTCTACCTGTATACAGGGCATCTTTATAGTTTCCAGTTTAATAGATTCTGATTATGAGGGGGTTATGAAAATTTGCTCTATACCATTACCCCTCCTGTTAGCATTCCTGTTGGGACCAAAATTGCTCAGCTGATACCATTTGAGTCCCAAGTGCCTAAGGCTTCTAACAGGATTTGAGGAGAAGAAGGATTTGGGTCCACCGGTATGCCTAATATTTTATTTGCCTTAGAAATCCAAAAAGGAAGCCCAGAAGAGACTGTAACTATCAGACACCCTTGTGGACAAACTGTACAGCTTCCAATGATTGTGGATACTGGGGCCGATGTTGCTATTATACCTCACCATAGGTGGAATGGTCAGTGGCCATTGCTGATAGCAAATTCTGGAGTCATGGGCATAGGAGTTATGCAAACAACCTGGGTCAGCAAAGAGCCAGTGCAATTAGCTTTTAAAGATGGCAAATCAATCACTGTAGATCGTACATGTTAACCCTTCCAGTTGCTCTGTTGGGCAGAGATGCCTTAAGTCAGCTGGGAGCAAAACTTGTTACTGATCCTTTTTGTAGCGGCTGCTGGTCAGCAACCAACCCTCAAATTAAAATGGAAAACAAATAATCCAGTATGGGTGGAGCAGTGGCCGCTGAGACAAGATAGGCTGCAAATTGTTAAGACCCTAGTGCAGGAACAATTGCAATTAGGGCACACCTTGATAGCCATCCCCCTCCCCCTTCCTTTTCTGGTAAGACTAGTCCACGAAAGCTCTGCTCTGATTTAAAGCAACAATGCTAATTTCATCATTTCTGATTGTAATGTGTTTCAGAGATTTGTTATTTAGAGTTTTGTTGAGTTTTACTGCTACGCGTAATGAATAGCAAGTATTTGGTATTCATAGGTACTTAGTATATAATAATTATAATAAGGTATAAGTACTTAGTAATGAGTTCAAATTGCAAAATTTTCTTTTGGTTTGAACCTTCTTAGTTGTGTGTGCCTAGGCATTTCAAAGGAGCTCCATGTAATATAGTTAAGGATTGTAGTAAATAGTTATTAATTTTTAACAAGTATTCCTTAGCTAATGTAACATCTTTTTATTTCCTCTTTTGATTTGATAATTTAATCTCAACATAGTTCTTTAAGTTTTAAGGATTTTTGGTAGTAGCATAAGTTAAGAGGTTGATATAAGGATATTATAGAGTGAAAATCTTTTTAAGTGTCCTCTTTGTGCTCATAATAGTTTTAAGATAAGGATTACTAACAAACAAACAAACAAAAAGGATTATTAACAAGAAACATAAGGATTACTAACAAAAAAACCCTATTAACAAAAAAAATAAGGATTATTAGTAAAAAGGATTATTAAGACAGGGTTTATGAGAAGAAAAAAAATTACATAAACCAAAAAGTATAACAACTAAAATAAATTTTAAAAAATTAGATTAAAAAAAAAATATACTTGAAAAATTACATTAAAATTAAAAAATAGAAGAAAATAATTTAAAAAATTAAATTAAAAATATAGATGAAATATATATAATGAAAAAAGAAATAAAAATACATTACAAAGTATAAAAAATAATTTTAAAAATAGAAATGTTTAAATTATAAAAATGAGATTAAAAATGAAATCAAAACAAAAAAGTAAATAAAATAAATTTTAAAAAGATATAAATAGCAATTAAAAATAATAACAAAATAGATTGAAAATAATAAAATAAAATTAAAATAAAATTAAAAATATAAAAAATAAACAAAGAATTAAAATAATGAGAAAAAAAGAAATTAGGTTAAAAATTAAATAAAAGAAAAGAGCATAAAATAATAATTAAAAAATTAGATTAAATTTGAAAAAGTAAAAATATTTTTTAAAAATAAATTAAAAAAACCCACAAAATAAATATTAAAAGAAATTATTCCTACTGTTCCTGTACCTATTCCTATTAATATTATTGCTATTATTAATGTTTTCCTCTTGCATATCACATATTTTCCACCTCAACCATATGTATGTAATTTTACATCAGGTTGTATTATTCATATCAAAATACTCCTGTCTAGCAACTTTAAATTTGTTTTGCATTCCTCTGAAAACATCCAACCACATTATCTATAGCAAAATACTGGTTTTAATTAGCTTCTATATTTTTCTTGATGTTGTTTCTGAAAACTTAATCATTGCAGGCATTGAAAAGGCAAATTTTTAAGATCTATTACAATGAAAAACTAACTGAAGCATCATGAGGGAATTTGGCATCAGGGTTCATATCTGCAATATCTCTTGTAACTAGGAAAAAAATTCAGCATGGTCACTTTAACACCTGAAGAATTTTCTGTAAGCTGTGAAAACTGCCAGGGGGTTCATTATAATTGGTCAGCCAGGGAATGTTTCACAATCCCATGCATTCTGCGTGCATCTTAGAAGCTCTTGTTTGCAGAACAGCAGCTGCCACAAGTGCCTGTATGTACGCTCCTTAATATCAGTGAAGTAGGCATATTTATGTTAATAGCTATTTGTAAAGCTGAGTTTTGTTCATAAAGCATTGTGTACCACTCTGTGAGAACATCTGCAGAAAGGACTGTAGAATAGAATAGAATAGAATAGAATAGAATAGAATAAACCAGGTTGGAAGAGACCTTCAAGATCATCGTGTTCAACCTATCATCCAACACCACCTAATCAACTAAACCATGCAACCAAGCATCCTGTCAAGCCTCGCCCTGAACACCCCCAGTGACGGTGACCTCACCACCTCCTCAGGCAGCCCATTCCAATGGGCAATCACTCTCTCTGTGTAAAACTTCCTCCTAACCTCCAGCCTAAACCTCCCCTGGCACAGCCTGAGACTGTGTCCTCTTGTTCTGGTACTGGTTGCCTGGGAGAAGAGACCAACCTCCGCCTCACTACAACCTCCCTTCAGGTAGCTGTAGAGAGCAATAAGGTCACCCCTGAGTCTCCTCCTCTCCAGGCTAAGCAACCCCAGCTCCCTCAGTCTCTCCTCACAGGGCTGTGCTCCAAGCCCCTCACCAACCTTGTCGCCCTTCTCTGGACACGCTCCAGCAACTCAACATCCCTCCTAAACTGAGGGGCCCAAAAGTGGACACAGGACTCGAGGTGTGGCCTAACCAGTGCAGTGTACAGGGGCAGAATGACCTCCCTGCTCCTGCTGGCCACACTGTTCCTGATGCAGGCCAGGATGCCATTGGCCCTCCTGGCTGCCTGGGCACACTGCAGCCTCATGTTCAGCCTACCATCAACCAGCACCCCCAGGTCCCTTTCCACCTGACTGCTCTCCAGCCACTCTGACCCCAAACATTTGTACAAACATTTTCACTCTAATTTCAGGTTTTAATTAATTTTGATCCTTACTTTTCTGTCTGGAGCATGACTAATGTCTATCTGAGGCTGCATTTAAGAAACACGAGCACTAGATGACTAAGACAAGAACTAAATACAAAGGGAGAAAATGCAACTTCTTCTAACAGGAGAATATTGAAATGCCAAAAAAAACAAACCCCAAAAGATATGAAAGATATGGCTTGAAATCTGAGAAAAAAAACCACAGAGAGAGGCACCCAGAGTTAAAGGAAGTTAAATAAACTCTACTCCAGAACATAAGGAAAATTTATAACTGAGATCAATAGAACCCAGGCCTGCAGTCAACTTGGCTTTCTCTTTTTCTTTCCACTTTGACACGCCTTGCATACCTCTTTCATGAACAGTTTGTGACTCCATTCCTGGCCCTTCAACTTCTTGTCTTTCTGTACTAGAGGCCTATGCAAGCAGAGAGACCTGGGCAAAGCCAGATCATTCAGGCCAGCAACTACATTGTTTTCAGACACATCTTCCCCTTGTGACATCTTCTTATTATCCTTCCCATGTAAACAGCAAGGATGTACAATAAATAGAAATGCAGTGATGACATGTAGCTCAAACCGCACAGATATTCCAGGATACTTCCAATTATCAGCTTCACCTTGTGTTGCCAAGCATTTTCTCACCATCTTATCCAGTTTAAGATCTGAATTTTGTATTCAGACCTAGTGTTGAAAGTCCTATCTGCACTTTTCTCGAAGCCACACCATGACACAGGGAATGGGGTCCCTGCTGTGTTCTTACAGTCTCTGTCCACCTGCAAAAGGAAGTCAAACTGAGCCCTTTCAGGCTGTAATAATTGAATCCCTCCTTCCCAGAGGATGCCAGGAGTAAGTAGGAAGGCACTCTGTGCATGTACCATTCTCTGAAGCACCAAACACCCATTATGAAGGTAAATTTTTTCTTTTTGAAAGCTAAATAACACTGAGAGTGATACTCTGAAGTTTTTTCAGGCTGACAATTCTAAATGCTCTTCCCTTCAATCTTTACATACATCAGATAGAACACTTTTTTATGCTTTCAGTGAAATATTAACTGCTTTAAAATGCTTCCAGGTTTTGTACTAAAATTTTCCAGCTCTTATACCTTAAACTATATAATCTATTATAGCTTTTATCTTCACACTAACCAATTCAGGAGCAATCTTTGGATATCCTAATCCTTCACTTTTACAAAAGAAAGATTTGCAAAGCTGTTCCTGTTTGCCTCCTGTTCCATGTTAGCAGTTTCTAAGTCACTTTGCAAAATTATTAAGCATCTGAACATTTCCTTTCTACTTTATTCAATGTTTTCTTTTAGCTCTGTTCCTTCTGTTAATATTTCTCTGTTGCTTCATTATACATTATTTGTTTCTTCAGTTCCTAGACAAGTTCCATAGTTCTTTATCACTCTGTCACAGCTTGGAACACCTTTCCTCAGTGCCACATTTCCAACTGGCATATGATGCTTTATTCAACTGGACCAATGTAATGTGAATGCAGAAGATAAGTTTTCCAACTTCCTAAGGTGTTTTTGTGTTGTAAATGAGAGCAGATTAGAAGGAGTCCAAATATACCAGATCAGACTATCATAACCATATCTAACACTGAAGTGAGCTCTGCTTGGAGAGCATTATTAGACCCTATGATCTCCAGAGGTCCCTTCCAACCTAGAATTTTCTGTAACTCTAATTCCAATCTTCTTGATGCTTTGTTCTGCCCAACAGCTTTTCTTCGGATACTTCTGTCTTACCAGCGGATCTTTCTTTCACCACGGGTGTTACGAAGTCCTCCTCAGTAAATGCTCATGTGTTGATGAAGGGCTGCACCCAGAATACAGCAATTTCGGTTCAAGTTTTCCTTGCCTTCTCACCCTGTTCTCTCATGTTCCAGAGAAATACATTAAATATGTGTGTGGGCTTCTTGGTGGCTTGCTTTCAATTTCTTAAGTACTTTCACTTTGCACAGACTACACAACAGGACAGGGACACTTCTAAGGAGAGACAGAAGGTCACTGACATACATTTCTGTCTTGCTTATTAGGCCAAGTATGAGCAATAGTACATGTGTGACAATGAAGGAGATCCTGCAAGCTTGTGGCTTCTGCTGCCCCACATAATTCAGAGCTTTCATCTAATCAAGAAGAGCTCCTAATGAAGCAAGAGGCAGTCCCTGCACCTCTGACTCAATGCTTACTCCATGTTCTTCATAGGAAGGGCTGTCTCACCCAATGTACAGGTGTAAGAGTGCCAAACCAGTCTCTGTCACAGCCTTAGGACACTATGGCCTGGAAGCTTTATAGAAATACATGAAAAAACCAACTCCCCTGAAACAACCAACCAACCAAAAAAACAAACAGGAAAAAAAACTAAACACTTCTCTTCTTTTTTTGGTGGATTAATTTCTTTGGTACAAACAACCAGATGAAGACTTTGAAGGAGTGTGTGAGAATGTAAGTGGGAAGCTAATGAGTGAGCAGGGTACTATTACTGTGCCCCAAAGTTAAAGTTGTCTCTGCACCATGAAAGAAACTAAAAATGATACCTGCCAACTATGGAACTTCTGTTGTTTGAAGGAGCAAGAGCTTAAAAGGCTTCATGAAACGACAGAAGAGATGAGTAACTAATCAGTGAGGCACCTAGACCAGATTAATTACAGCTTGGAAAGAAAAGTCTTGATAGTGGTATTTCTGCAAGTTTGTGGCACTGAAGGAAAAGCTTTCATCTTCCAGGTAACCAACATCATCAAGAGGAAAACTCATCACCACCACAATAACAAAGCAATAAAGAATGAGCAAGTTAAAAACCAACCTCCCCTGAAACCTCAGTCTGCAGGAAACACCACTTCACTCACAGCAGTGAAGAACTACTTAGCAGTTTCCACTTTCTCCTCTAAGGCAGGAAATCCAGCTCATATATTTTTGAGTACTCTTGAGGTACCCCAAAATATTTTGTTAGTAGAATATTGAGTTTTATTCTTGCCCCTAAAATTGTGCAACAATATAAATCTTCAACTATACAGAATCTGCTACAGGAAAATTAAATCTAGAAACTATGAAGGGCAAAATCTTGTATGATGTCAAGGAGACATGAAGGATACAACTCCCTTGAGATTTTAGAAGGGCATTTTCATTCCTCCCTCCTCTTCCCTTGCCATGAAGGGATGTTACAGAAACTGAATTCTCTCCTGCTGGGAAGACCCACTGCACTATAACAGTTCCTCTGGGGAGAGATACAGAGATTGCTTGGAGACAATCGCACTAACCAGAATTGCAGTGCCTGACAATTGCAGTGAGAGCAGCCCTGCATCACCATGTATTTTATGAAAGAAAATACCATATGCTTCAAGAGACAGCAGACTCCTGCCCTATCAAAATTAAACATTCAGAATTTTTATGATGTTTTCTTAGTCTTATACAAGCAATATAAAAATAGCCCACAATACTTTCTTTCAGAACAAGCTCAACAGCCCTTTGCCTCTAATGAAAATATTAAAACCAAGAAGCACCCCAGTTTACTTTCATCTTCATTAATTCAAGCACTGAGAACAACTGTCACCCATTAATGTTTTCCCAGCATCACAATATCACACAGGATATGTTAAATCTAATGTAAAATTTAACACCTTGACTCATAGAGATATAATATTTGCATTGTCTTATCAAAAAATCTGTTCTTCTATGTTCAGTCTCCAGATAAAATTCAGCCTTTCAGCTCTCCAAGTCCAGTTTCAGCAGGTGACTAACATACAGCACATGAACTTCTGTGATGCTTTCAGAATTGTTTTGATCCAAAGTTACAGACATACCATGCCCTACCTTAATAGTATTCCATATAGTTTTAAACTCTCCTTTATGTGTGAGCATTGCTAGGTCCACATCCTGGGATTCCATGCTGCAGTCATGCGCTTTCAGGCTCTGAAGTATAGCTGGTCACCTCCATTACTCCATGGAAACTACCAAGCTCAACTCAGAAGGTCTTCATTTACCTCTGAAGACAATTGAGTTTCTCCAGCACTGATGTTCCTAGGCTGAGAATGGATTTGCTATAGGGAACCAAACCAGAGAAAATTTTCTCTAGGAGCAAGGACAGGAGCAACAGCAACATAACGCTCAAGGAACTAGTGAGTGCAACTCCCAGCTGATGCTCTTTGTTATAAAGAATTTACTGAGTCCCATTTAAATTTATAAAGAATTTAATAGGCGAGCAATAAAGCAAATGCAGCGCTGGGCGACAGAGGAGTCTCCGCTCCACCAACTGCCGCACCTCACCCTGAGTTCATCAGTCTTTTATGTGGTGGTTCTTCCGTATCTGTGTTTTCCACGGTTCGGGATACGCATGCTCTAACTGTTGCTAGGGGGTCGTTTTCTGTCTTCAGGGGGTCGGTGAGGCTGAAGCAAGCAGTCTTCCTCTATGTCCTTTCCTTCAACTTTAGTTATACATTACCATATATAGGCAAGTCTTTTGTTTAAAGCTAAAGTCAAGGGTTACATAGTATCAGCATCCTTGTTGCACAAGCTTCTTAGTTCGGCTAGCAAACACACAATGTCGTTGTTTGACACTTAGCAGCACAGCAGGTTCCTGTATACAATGGGGCTATAACGGGTTTTGGTGATACAGCAAATTCCTACATACCATGAGGCTATAACGGGTTTTGGTGATACAACAAATTCCTACATACAATGAGGCTATAACAAACATTTCCTCTAACCCTTTTTAACACTCTTTACTATCTACTGATTGGTCATTTATTGCCTTCATATCTAGCTCCCCTACATGTAATCCTCTCATACCAGTATCTATCCTTCCCCATTTCTTCCTCTCTGATTGAAAATCCTCCATCTTACCATAAGAATGAAGAAAAAAACCTCTGAAAACCTAGTGAAATTTTTCTTTTGCAAGGCAGGATAAATGATCATCTGTTAGTCTAAATTAAATATTGTTACCGAAAATGTTTGACCTCCTTAGATATATGCTAGAGAGATAAATTGTTAATGGTTTAAAAAATACCCAAACAACAACTCTATGCAGCTCTCATTTTTTATAACATTAAAAGTAGTCCCTATATTTGTTGTCCATCTGTGTCTTTTCTAATTCCATCTCTTTTGTATTTGTTTGCCATTTCAAAATTATATTTATGGAAGTGCATCACTTTTTGAAGTCTTAATTCAAAAGCAATTCACATAGTTATTCTCGTGGTTTGACATCCAGTTTCAGTTTCTTTTTCTGCCTTTCTGTGCTTATGCAAGTAGAAGGATTTTTGCTTTCAACCAGTTCTGCCCACTGACAACAAATGGGCATGTGTCCTGGATGAGGCATTAACAACACAGATAAATCTCTTTTGAGCCACTGCCCCTTTCTCCTCCCTCTCTGTTACAGGGTCCGGATTGAGGTTGAGGAGCCTAATAGGCTCCAGGCTGCCTGGAGGGGAGTGGAAGCTGATCCCCAAGCCTCACGTTTCAGAGAGGCGACTACACGTGTCAGATGCCATGAGAGAAGGCCTGTGCAATTTTGAATTGATTGGCAGGATTTGAATGGCTAACGTGCCATTGGGCCCTTCCATTTTCAAAGAGGGAATTTATAGAAGACCTCCTATACTTTTGGGCTCATCACACTCATAGCTTGCATGCTCGTTACTCTCTCACCTCTCTCCCCCGTTTGTTAATGGGATTCAAGGTGGCGACAAGCACCCTACTTGCTCCTACCTTCAGAGCAATTAGCTTCTTTGTTTTAGCAGCGTAGTGCTCGAGTTGGGCCTTCACTACAGCAGCCTACCCTCTCATTTACTTTAAATTTGTGGATACTGCCCTTCCGACTATAACTACGAACTCGAGCACCTCTTCATTCAGCAAAGGTTTTGGTAGTTAGCAGCTCGGCAGTTCGTGAGTAAAATACGCTACTTCACCTGGTTATTTCTCGGGTTTATAGCTTGTTACCTCTTAGTCAGCTCCATTGTGAACTTGACAGTGGTTCGTCTACGCCACCCAAGGCAGTATTGCTGTTTAGTTTTGCGCGCATATAGAGATTCCAGTTTGTTCCTCTGTATTCCAAGTTCTGATTGTTCTAGACTGTTACTCTACTGTTTATTAGCCTTCTACCTTGTGTAATCAACCTGTCATCGACTGGGCAAACGAACCTGAATAAATTTGGCTCAGGAAATAAATTTTTTATATTTAAAAAATAATATTCATATTTTATCATATTTCCGGCCAATAAATGTATATACCTACAACAGCATGCTTACAGGTTTGTTGGTTAAACTGACATTGAAAAAGAGGTTATATCAGGGCAAAGGTTTATTCATCAGTCACACTGATATTTGCATGAGACTAAAAGATGAATCTGCTTTTCTTGTTTATGGAGGTTATTAGGCATTTTTAGAAAGAAGTGGAAGATCTTCAGCACTATTGTACTGTGGTGTGAGAAGTATTTTGAGGCACTGTGGCTGTTTGACGCTGTGCCTTTAAGAAAGGGGCACACTGGCTAAATGTTTATAAAATATTTTGGTATTCTAAACGAATTTCATTGGTAGGATTGTGGGAGGTGAGATTGGACCCAGGGGAGCTGGGAACTTTCTCTCAGTCTTCCTTCCTTCGCTGTCCCTTTCGGCTGGATCTGCTTCTGGGCTTCTTGCCAAGAGATAAGCACTAACTCACACCCTGTAACAGGCCTGTCCGCTTCTTCCCCTGTCCTGCTAACCATCCTCGTCTCTTCTTCTACCTCTTTGGGGGAGAAGGGAGGTAGGGGGTGAAGGGGGGCACAGGGGGAAGCCCCCTCTGTGGGGGGTCTGGTTTCTGGTTGAGTTTATTTGCTGTATATTCCTGTATATATTGTAAAATACCTGTATTTGTTGTGTTACACAGAATCTGTTTCCTTGTAAAATATACTCTCATTTCTCCGACTGGGTTTAGCTGTGGTCTCTTTCTCAGTGGGGGAGGGAAAGCAGAGCCTTTCCTTTCAAACCACCACAGGCACATGCTAATGACTTTAGGTAACAGTATAGACTGATTAATTGCTGGTCACAGAATCTGAATTAGTTTGGCTGTCTCAAATAACTCTTTCAGCTGAACTCAAATAACTCTTTTGGTGAAGTCTAATAGGGATTTTCCTGAGTGCTAACCAGTCTGTGTTAATTTAACACAAACCTCTGATTAACACACTGAACAGTTCTGGGTAGCTGGGGCTGTATTCTCTTTGAGGTGTTATATTCTGTAACTTCCAAAAACACTAACAGGAATTAACAATCAATAGTAACATCATGTGATATTTTGAATACAAGGAATAGAATAGAATAGAATAAACCAGATTGGAAGAGACCTTCAAGATCATCGCATCCAACCCATCAACCAATCCAACACCACCCAAACAACTAACCCATGGCACCAAGCATCCTGTCAAGTCTCCTCCTGAAAACCTCCAATGATGGCAACTCCGTCACCTCCCCAGGCAGCCCATTCCAATGGGCAATCACTCTCTCTCTGTAGAACTTTTTCCTAACATCCAGCCTGAACCTCCCCTGGCGCAGCCTGAGACTGTGTCCTCTTGTTCTGGTACTGGCTGCCTGGGAGAAGAGACCAACATCTGTCTGTCTACAACCTCCCTTCAGGTAGTTGTAGAGAGTGACAAGGTCACCCCTGAGTCTCCTTTTCTCCAGGCTAAGCAAGCCCAGCTCCCTCAGCCTCTCCTCACAGGGCTTGTGTTCCAAACCCCTCACCAACTTTGTTGCCCTTCTCTGGACTCGTTCCAGCAAGTCAACCTCCTTCCTAAACTGAGGGGCCCAGAACTGGACACAGGACTCAAGGTGCGGCCTAACCAGTGCAGTGTACAGGGGCAGAATGACCTCCCTGCTCCTGCTGGCCACACTGTTCCTGATCCAGGCCAGGATGCCATTGGCCCTTTTGGCTGCCTGGGCACACTGCAGGCTCATGTTCAGCTTATCATGGACCAGCACCCCCAGGTCCCTCTCTACCTGGCTGCTCTCCAGCCACTCTGACCCCAGCCTGTAGCTCTGCATGGGGTTGTTGTGGCCAATGTGCAGAACCCGGCACTTGGATGTGTTTAATCTCATGCCCTTGGCCTCTGCCCATCTGCCCAGCCTGTCGAGGTCCCTCTGCAGAGCCTCTCTACCCTTCAGCAGATCAACTCCTGCCCCCAGCTTGGTGTCATCTGCAAATTTACTGATGATGAACTCAATGCCCTTATCCAGATCATCAATAAAGATGTTAGAGAGCACAGGGCCCAGCACTGATCCTTGGGGCACACCACTGGTGACTGGCTGCCAGCTGGATGTGGCACCATTCACCACCACTCTCTGGGCTTGGGCCTCCAGCCAGTTCCTAACCCATTGCAGTGTGCTCCCGTTCAAGCCATGGGTTGACAGCTTGGCCAGGAGTTTGCTATGGGGAACAGTGTCAAAAGCCTTGCTGAGGTCCAGGTAGACCACATCCACAGGTCTATGACTAATTGACTCCACTAACAAGATCTGTTTGTTATCCTGTGCTGCTGCCTGGGCACATTGCTCTCCTGAAGTGTTGGTGCCGTGTAGGCAGATGCTAACAAACATGATTCGCTTACAGTTTTCTTTGAATAAGCTGAAAATGATAAAATGAAAGCAATAAAATGAAATAGAAGTACTACAGGAACAGCCATATTTTGCAATAAATCAGCCCTTGATTATACGACTAACTGAAGCCAGTGAACTGGTTCTGCTTTCTATTTCTACCAAGTTTCAGCCCTCATGAGTTTTTTATATTAAGCCATCTCCTTAATCAGTCTTATTTCTGGTATCAATTGCAATTCAGAAATCAATCCAATCCAAGTAGGCTGTTGAAAGTTTGGTTCATTCAGTTCTTTATGATTAGTTTTGTGTAAAGAAAACTTCTTTACAACTCATCTGGTGTCACAAAGCGCATCAAAAAGCTTTTGCAAGTACAAGCATAGCCTGGCTGTGAGCATGTTGTCCAAAGCCATACTTTAATTACTTGAGCTATACTAAGGCTGTGCTTCTTCTGTCACCTGAATCTCTAGAGAAATGCCAGTGCTCCAAGACACTTTTAGATTGTTTTGTTGAAAAGACAAAAATTCAAATCCCTCTTTGGGAGACTGCGGTCAAAATAATCTCCATTGTCATGTTTTCTCAGCAATCCATGAGGTAGAAAATAATCAATTTTTAAAATGTCTTTGCAAATTATATTTTTTTCCTGATTAGTTTCTGGAGGGTAAAATGTCCTTGTGTCCTTGAAGAAATATCATCTGAATGTTCTCTGTGCAATACTAATCTGGTCCTTTTTGGTGATTCTATTTCCTTTTCTTACAAATTAAATTAATTTGCAGAGACAGAACTCTTCTAAGGTATTCCCATAAGCTCTCTGGTTAGGTTAAACCCATACTTCAAATGATAATGAATCTGTTTCTGAAAAACAAATGTTTGTCTTTTCCAAATTGTCTCTGGAGTTCCCTTGAGCTTTGCAATTCAGTGAGCATTAATGTTACATAAGCATAAATGATGGGACTTCTCTGAGAAGACAGGATGCAGCTGCTTATGCTTAATTCAAACGTATAAGATTTGGTGTGCTGCTTTGATCTCTTACTTTTTTGTTTCTCCACCTTTTTAGCAAAGTGTCTATCAAAGTCTAACTACCTGCTGCCTTTTTGTCTCAGTGAAAGTCATGCACAGGACCTGTCTCTGAGGTTTTCAGAAGGAAAGAGACATTCCTGTCAAGGTGAAAACATGTTTAACTGTGTTTACATTAAATTTTTAAAACCATGTTAACAATTGTAACAGATGCACTTGACCCCTTAACCAAACTAGCACTAGTTTGGTTGAAACATCAAAGGAAGTAAAGGCCTGAGCTGCAGCTGGGTGAAAGACTCTTCTAGAAGCTCCACAAAGACACAGAATGACACATAGGCATATGTGCCAAACTAGTGTAGTTGGCAAAATAGCAAGTAGTTTCGCTGATGACTTAGGGAAGCGTGGGGTCAGTCTGAGCCTCAAATTCTTGGAAGAATGGGCTCACAATCCATGACATGTCTGGGGTGTTATTGAAGAACAATTAAAATAAGCAAGAGGAAATATTAAGGATGGTAAAGGTAAAATAATTATTTCTAAGATATTAGACACCTGCCTAGAAGCTGCCTGTCAAGACAGGAATAACTGTAACAGAGAAAGACAAGATCTGAAATAAATAAATAAAAGGCAGGAAGGCAGATGAATTATTAGTATCTCTGCACACTGAAAAGCTACAGAAGGAGTTACAAGAAGAAAAGGAGGGGGGCCATGGAAGAAAAGATCAAGTTGATGCTCCTTATATCCCTCAAACTCCATGTTACTTAGGAAAATAGTGTCCCCAGAGGATTTAGATGGTGATATTTGGGGTGATTCTGATGACTGTTAAGAGAGAAATATTAACCCACTGCCTCTTTCAGACTCCTGAACATAAGACTAGACCCATCATTAAAGCAGAATACATTCTGATTCCATCTGGTCCTCACATTTTAATAGAGACCCACAAATTTCAAAACTAATGCCAAAGGATGCCAAGAAGCTGGCTGGGCAACGCGGATGGCAAGTCTGTCACCAGAGTAAACAGAGCAAGTGTTATTTGCCAAACTGCAAAAGTTAATTTATGCCTCCCAAGTGAAAAGTGTATGTTGTCTAATTGCTTTGTGATTAAAAAAAACACAATGAAAATATTTTGGGTTTTGACATCTTGACTGGACAAAACTGGTACTTGCCAGATGGCAGGGTGTAATTCTTTGATACGAGTACTGACCCTAACCCTAGTAGAAAATGGGAGGCTACAGCACAGTACGTTTTCCACATAGCCCCTGCGTTCCCTGATTAAAAAGTTACCAATATACTGCAATATCCAATGCCTGCTGCAGAACAAAATGGAATTTGTAACGTAATGGCAGACTTGGAAAAACAGCACATTATTTGCAGAATCCACTCTCCATACAATTCACCCATATGGCCAATCTGAAAGTCAGATGGGAGATGGCACCTAACAATTAGTTATTAGCAGATAAACGCCAACCCAGCTCCATTAATGGCTGCAATACCAAATACTGCAACTTTAAAAGCCACATATTACAAGCAAAACATATCCACAGATGGCAGTGTCAGATGTGAGAGATACGGTGTTTATGGTCTTTTTGCAGGAGCAATATAGTAAGAAATTTGATTTTCCTTGGGAAGGAACGCAATATACCTTTAACATTCACCCACAATTTCTCATGCTGTTCTCACTGAACTTTCAAAAACACTCCCTCGCAATTTAAAACTGCACCAATGATGATATTCTAGTTGGAGGGACCTCCCCTGAAAACATGGGAGAAGTGGCAGCATCAGTGTGGCAACCACTATATAAAGCAGAGGTTGAAGTTCCACCTGAAAAATGCTTGGGACCAAGTAGAAAAGTAAATTTTTTAGGTGCTTGGTGGACTGCACATAGTGCAGCAATTCTGTTGGACACTCTAGGAAAAAGAGAACAATTGCAGATATTCCAGTTTAAGAAAGAATTACAAGATCATATGGGTTCTTTAGGGTACTGGAAGAAAAATGTACCTGTATTTTCTATCATTACTTGCGCGATCTACTCACTTTAACAAAAAGGAAAACCATGGAAATGGTAGCCAGAATATGAAGAGGCAATCAAAACTCTAGTATAGGCATGAAAGATGTACCAGTCAGTAGAGCCAGCAGACCCCTGTCACCCTATTATAGCACAATGGGTGTTTTCAGAGCATGCTACTTATTGCAATCTATTCCAGACTGGGCAGAGCTAAGCTGTCCATTAATGCTTAGCTTGACTGCATTTAAAGAGACAGGACAGATATTCTGAGTGGGACTTTGTCTTTAGCCTAAACAGTTAAACAAGATGAACCACTAGGCAGAAACCCATACAGAAAAACAAATAAACAAACAATGAAACACCATAACTTGTATTGTTTTTCCTTTCCAGGAATAATCCTGGGAATTGTGCAGTTGGGGCAGAACAGGCCAAATACAAACCCAGATCAAGTCCTGGCATGTCCAGACATGGTCCCCCTGTCCCCCTCTCTCCTGCAGGAGTCTGGGAAAAAGCAGGAAAAGGGCAAAAGAACCCAGGCACCAGTAAGTCTGGTAAACAAATGGATATGTCCTTCCTTTATAGTAAAAGAGCTTGTGCACTGGCCATGCTTCTCCTAGACCAGGCCTATGTCTTTGCCTTTTGTGGTCACAGCCTGGCAGAATCCCATTTCAATGGTTAACTGTTTGCTTGCTTCAGTTGCTCTATTGGCCCAAACTGAATCTCAGGCAAGTGATAAATACAGGCCAAATTGTATTCACATTGCCTTGCTTTGTCTAAGATCTGGGAGAGAAGCCAAGCCTCACAATTTGGAATCTGTGCTGTGACTCAGTTTACCCAGAAAGACACAAGTGCCCTTCACAATAACATGTCGTAAAAGCCCAGGAGAAGGCAGACATGTCTTGCCAGGTGGAGGGACAAATCCTGGGTGAGCCAAGACCCCAGGAACCCTCCCCTTTGCAGAGATATGTTGCTACCAACATAGTTGCTTGCTTTACAAAACCCCAGGACACTGTGCAGATCCTGGGAAGAAGTTTCAAGAGCCACCCGCCATTGTGCTGAAGCCAGACTGGCCATTGAGACAGCATGGCATCCCTGCCAGCAACCAGCACCAGTCTCTTGCTGTGCAAGGTGTATGAGAATGCCTCAAAAGCCTTACCAGCTAACACATATCTGCAGCACCCCCTCTGCTTGGGTGGGACTCATTGTGAATAACTAATTTTATCTTGCCTCTGTAAAAGGTTCTTGTCGAGTCTCCCCCAGTGGTCGAGCACCATATTGCACTGGGGATTCTCTTTCTCAGTTATTTTTCTGATTTGCTTGAAATTGTTATATTGCCTAAATAATTTACATTCCCATTGTAAAGATAGCTATTCCTATTAGTAAATTTTGGACAATTTTTCATATTGATAAATTAGCAATATTTTAATTAATATCATGTTTGACTTATTCATTTTTTTCATAATCGTAACAGGAATAATAACAACACACCTTCCCTGGAGAGTGTGTTAACCACCAAAGGATTGCTTGCAGAAGTAATTATTGCCAGCATGAACCAATTTCAAGTCACATGTCAGTAAGCTTGACCCACAAAGTAGAGACCCTCACTTTCAATGTAGTAACTCTAGTACGTTCTGCACCGTACATGTTTCTCAGTTGTGGGTGCAACCTACTTTAATAACATTTATAAGGGAGAGTGATGTGGGTACCTTGTCCACTGAGATGGGAAAGGTTATTTATGATAATGTGACTCAATTAAAAGAAGATTTCCGGTCTTGGTTAGTTAATTTTACTTATGACATCGTGAATAGTAAAGCCACAGCTCTTGTTCTAACAATAGGCAAAGCTTTGTTATATACTATATACCAAAATTGAGATTAAATCACCATGGAACTATCCTCTGCCCATTAGAACAGAGAGTATGGGCCCAACAAAATGGGAGCAAACAGCAAACTATTGATGTTGATGCACGTATTGTAAGGTAGCAACAAGGATTTATTTGTGAAAGTAATACCATTAAGGCCCAAGACATTTGTCTTGGTACTGCACAGAATATTTGTCATTTTGAAATACATCCTGATAATACCTCTGAGGCAGAACTTGTATGTGTTGGAAATGGTTGCATTTGTATGAGAACCCTTTGTGGTTCTACATTTATTGATTACAACACATACAATCACTCAAATATTTGTAATGTTCCTGAAATCATGGGATATGACTTTAACACTTCAGCTCCTGTCATAACCCACAAATTGCTACAAGCTAACTACATCATACCATGATTTATCTACTCTCATTTGAATTAAACTTATATTGGTAAGAAAAAGGTTGCAACATGATAACCTGAGTAAATTGCTAAAACAAATCTGAAAAATAATAAAAATAATGGGCAAAGAACCCTAACTGTCACCCATCATACTGAAAAGAAGATATGCTATGTCCTACAAAGAGTGAAGAAAGATTGTGGCTGTTTGAGGCTGTGCCTTTAAGAAAGGGGCACACTGGCTAAATGTTTGTAAAATATTTTGGTATTCTGAACGAATTTCATTGGCCAAGTATAGGGGGGAGGTGAGATTGGACCCAGGGGAGCTGGGAACTTTCTCTCAGTCTTCCTTCCTTCGCTGTCCCTTTCGGCTGGATCTGCTTCTGGGCTTCTTGCCAAGAGATAAGAACTAACTCACACCCTGTAACAGGCCTGTCCGCTTCTTCCCCTGTCCTGCTAACCATCCTCGTCTCTTCTTCTACCTCTTTGGGGGAGAAGGGATGTAGGGAGTGAAGGGGGGCACAGGGGGAAGCCCCCTCTGTGGGGGGTCTGGTTTCTGGTTGAGTTCATTTGCTGTATATCCCTGTATATATTGTAAAATCCCTGTATTTGTTGTGTTACATATAATCTGTCTCCTTGTAAAATATAATCTCATTTCTCCGACTGGGTTTAGCCATGGTTTCTTTCTCAGTGGGGGAGGGAAAGCAGAGCCTTTCCTTTTAAATGACCACAAAGATGAACAACATCATTGGTAGGGTACTTTTTTTGGATGGTTACCAGCAGCATCAGGAGCTTCGAATCTAATGCTTCATCTGTTTGTGATTTTGTTTGCTATAACAATATTACACTTGTTAATTATAATAATTTTACATGTAAAGTTTTGATACATAACATTAACGTCAGGATAAATCGCTCAACAATGAAATTAATAGTTATATTTTACACCAAAAGTTGTTTGCTTACCACAAATCTGCAAGTATGCTAGCATAGTCTAATTAACACTAATTTGGTCACATAAACTAAATAGCTTATCAAATAGTTAGACTCTTATCACTTATCTGCAACACACCACATATTTATCACGTAGAGGCAAAAGGCAACCATACTACCTCTCTATGGTTTGATACAGTGGATTGACTGCAGTTACAGGGTACAGTGTGGTGGATGCACTCAAACCTTTAACCAGACCAGTTTGGTAGAGGCTCCAAAGCAAGTAAAGGCCTCAGCCATAGCCATGCCAAAAAATCCCAGAAAGTATCAGAGTGACACAGTAAGCATAGGCGCCTGACAAGAGGCTGTGTTGTAACAAGTCAACGAGTGCCTGTGCACTGGAGTATGAGGAAAATGCACCTGAGCTAACAGACTCTAGGGGAAAGTCTGTGAACTCAGACACAGGTAGTCATGGCAAAGCCACTTTAAATCCTGAACTCTCTATTCAGTGGTGCACTGTATTCCACAGATGCAGCCGTCTGGAAATAGTTTATGAATCTCTGCACTTCCCATTTTGTACACTGGATTAGTACTTACTTTAATCTCTACAAGTACTAGGGCTACTGTGTAGCTTAAGAATCAAAGAAACCTAAATGATGTCTCCTCAGAATCTGTATAGCCTATAACATTAATTAAATTTAAATTTGCCTCAGGGTGTCTCTCATCAACTACCAGGTTTAGTTTTCTTCATCTTCCCAATAGGCTTCTGGCATCTTCTCTAGTTAAAGCAAAACCAATATCATACTACGTCACTTTTTTAGCTCAATAGTTAGATTGTTGTGCTGCTGTTCCAGGCAAATATAATTAAAAAATAACTGTGTCTTTGTGGTGGTTTAGGCTGGGTGCTGGCCCAGATGCCACTGCGCAGGCCACACCTGGGAGGTCCCAAGGGGTGGGCCCAGCCCAGGGGGTGGTCACAGGGACCAGGTATTCCATTCCCATAATGCCCTGCTCCCCTATAAAAAGTCCATGTGGGGTCTGCACTTCCTCTTTCGTCCCCTGCTGCTGCCTAGGTAAAATGGCGTGAGCCGCCTCCCTTGGGCCTTTCCTCCTCCCTTGGGGGGGGAGGAAAGAGCCCTGGAAGAGTTTGGGTGTACCCCCAGGTGGGGATGGGATGTTCTTGGGTATGTTCTGGGATCTCTCTCTTTGTCATGGTGCTTGTGGGTAAAACTTTCATTGTTGTTTATTGTTGTTTTCCTATTTAAACTTTCCATCACTTTTGCAATCCATTTGCCTGAGTCGTTATTTCTGCCTGTGGTGGGGAGGGGGTCTGCCCCAACCCATTACAGTCTTGAACATTACTTTCTGCAGAATAAAGTGCTCAGGGGATTGCCTTGAGCAAGACACCCAGGATGAAGAAAAGGAAAGAATTCCTTTTAATTTTAGCAGGATTTGTCTAACAACTCTCTTTAAAAAAGACTCTTTAGTCACTGTTCATCCATGAAATATTTAATGAAAAGAATACTCAGATCAGTAACTTTTTATCTTCAAAAGTTTTAAAATAATTATTACACAGAATAAAATTTCACTTTCTATTGATTTTGATAATTAGTGATTTCCTAAGTCATTGCAAACCTTATGCAACCACCAAAAAATATCTGAAAAAGTGGGGAAATCACCTCTAGAACGGGAGGTGGTTGACTCATCATCACTGGATGTGTCTAGAGGTCATTTAGATATGGTGGTTGGGGATATGGTTTAGGAGTGAACTCTGAAGAATAGTGTCAATGGTTGGACTTGATCCCAGGGGTCTTTTCCAAGCTGAATGATTCCATGATTCTATGTTAAGGATCTTGATTTACTGATCTAACAGTAAAAAAAATAATAAAATAATCTGTGTGATTCGTAGTCCCTTGAAACAAATGGAAAGAAAGCATACTTCAACATTTCGATTGAACTCCATGATACACAAAAAGCCTTTAGGGTTGCATTTTCAAAAATGCTCAAATAATTAAGGAAGTTAAATCCTATGGTCCTCTTGGCAATGTTTTTTGAGTGGCAGACCCTGTAAGAACAGCTGTCTGACTTTGCTTCCTTAATCTGAGCAGGAATTAATCAAGCAATTGCCCCATGTTGAACAGGTGCCAATTATTTTGTGTAATGTGGTGGGTTAAAATTTCCCATTCACATTAACTAAGCATGACCAGCTCAGTTAGAAGCAAATGGAAGCTGTATTTGCAAGCAAAAACTACACTCTACAATGGAATGCAATGAATATGTACAAAATATACAGTATTTACAATATTATACAGATATTTACAGTCAGAAAATATCACAGAAGCCCCCTGGTCAAAATGACCAGGAAAGTTGCTCCACTGCTTCCCCCCTGCTCCCACCCCCAAACCTCCCAGACCCCCCTGTACCAAGAGAGAGAGAAGCAGGGAGAGAAGTAGTGTTAGACTCAAGGTCAGCTAGAACAGTTATCTTCCCAGTGGAACAGCCAGACTAGAGAAGAAAAGAAGGAATGGGATGGAAGTAAAATGTGTAAGATGTTTATAGAACAACTGCTCCTATACCAGACATTCTGTCCAATGAAATTTGTTTAGAATAATCTTTTGTTTTCCTTTTCACACCCAATAGTGAATTATTTATATTTTTCTACTTCTCTGCTTGAAATCTGCAGCTTGATTTTAAAGGCACAGCCTAAAACTGCCACAATCCACCCCTTCTAAACAATTTCATTGGCTGTTGATACTATTCATCTAATCTAAAACAGTATCTACAATTCGTAAGTAAAGTTCACAGTTCCATTCTGGCTGTCCTCAGATGTAGATGATTCAGAAGTCCATGAACCAGGAAACAGGAAAACAGAAAACAGTTTGTGTCTCTGCAGCCAAAGCAAAGAAAAGGAACAGGGACTCTCAGGTGACTCAGGGCTCTCAGGGTTTGTGCACCATAGATTACTCATGGATTCTTCCTTTGGGCGCAATGTTGTATGTGTACAACACTCTGAAGTTAAACTCTCTCACCTAAAGTTAGATTTCTTTGTGGAACACACTGAATTTCACCATTCTCTTGCATTACCCAGTAAGTGCGACCACTTACTGAAGGACCTTCAGCAGAAACCACCGCTCAGACAGGTTTGGCCTCTCCTGAAGGAGAAAATAACCAAAGAGTTTTGCCTAACTGATTCTTTTCTCTAACAACAAGAACACTATCATCTTCTAACTTTTGTAACAGAGTATGCAGGTCCAGCTCTATTCACTGAACCTCTACTATTTACCAGCCAGGTTGCTGGTGCTAGATGCTTCTCTTAGTTTTTCAAAGGTCTACCCGCCACAGCTTTGAGAGTGGTCTTCAGCAAACCGTTGTAGCATTCAATCTTCCCTGCAGCTGGCCATCTGGAGCTTCCAGTGATGGACTCTACTTTGTGGGCTCTTGGGGTTGCTAGCTTCTCTCTGTATTGCAGAGGCTGCTAGTATGCTTGTGAGCGGAGTAAGAAGGCTTACTAGCAATATCTGTGGAACTTAGCAGCAAACGCTTACAAAGCTCTGGAAAAGAGAGAGCAAAGAGAGAGTGACTTGTTTACAACTTGGGGTAATACTTGTAAGTTTCTTGAGGCTGAATTTGGCCAAGGGGTTATCTATAGAAAGCCTGAGGCTAGAATTATGCCCTTGTCAGGAGCACAAGCATCCCATGCGGTGAGTGCATATTGCTGTGTTGCCAGAGGAGGTGAGGAGAAAGTTCTTCAGAGAGAGAGTTGTTAGATGTAGGAATGTGCTGGCTGGGGAGGTGGTGGAATACACAGAATACATAGAATACATAGAATAAACCAGGTTGGAAGAGACCTTCAAGATCATCGTGTCCAACCCATCAACCAATCCCACACCACCCAAACAACTAACCCATGGCACCAAGCACCCCACCAAGTCTTCTCCTGAAAACCTCCAGTGATGGCGACTCCACCACCTCCCCAGGCAGCCCATTCCAATGGGCAATCACTCTCTCTGTGTAGAACTTTTTCCTAACATCTAGCCTGAACCTCCCCTGGCGCAGCCTGAGACTGTGTCCTCTTGTTCTGGTACTGGCTGCCTGGGAGAAGAGACCAACATCCATCTGTCTACAACCTCCCTTCAGGTAGTTATAGAGAGTAATAAGGTCACCCCTGAGTCTCCTCTTCTCCAGGCTAAGCAACCCCAGCTCCCTCAGCCTCTCCTCACAGGGCTTATGTTCCAAACCTCTCACCAACTTTGTTGCTCTTCTCTGGACTCGTTCCAGCAAGTCAACTTCCTTCCTAAACTGAGGGGCCCAGAACTGGACACAGTACTCAAGGTGCGGCCTAACCAGTGCAGTGTACAGGGGCAGAATGACCTCCCTGCTCCTGCTGGCCACACTGTTCCTGATCCAGGCCAGGTTGCCATTGGCCCTCTTGGCTGCCTGGGCACACTGCAGGCTCATGTTCAGTCTACCATCAACCAGCACCCCCAGGTCCCTCTCAGCCTGACTGCTCTCCAGCCACTCTGACCCCAGCCTGTAGCTCTGCATGGGGTTGTTGTGGCCAATGTGCAGAACCCGGCACTTGGATGTGTTCAATCTCATGCCCTTGGCCTCTGCCCATCTGCCCAGCCTGTCGAGGTCCCTCTGCAGAGCCTCTCTACCCTCCAGCAGATCAACTCCTGCCCCCAGCTTGGTGTTGTCAGCAAATTTACTGATAATGGACTCAATGTCCTCGTCCAGATCATCAATAAAGATGTTAAAGAGCATGGGGCCCAGCACTGATCCCTGGGGCACACCACTAGTGCCTGGCTGCCAGCTGGATGTGGCACCATTCACCACCACTCTCTGGGCTCGGCCCTCCAGCCAGTTCCTAACCCATCGCAGTGTGCTCCCATCCAAGCCATGGGCTGACAGCTTGGCCAGGAGTTTGCTGTGGGGGACGGTGTCAAAGGCCTTGCTGAGGTCCAGGTAGACTACATCCACAGCCTGCCCCACATCCACCAGGCAGTCACCTGATCATAGAAGGAGATCAGGTTGGTGAGGCAGGACCTGCCCTTCCTAAACCCATGCTGGCTGGGCCTGATCCCTTGGCCATCCTCTAAGTGTTGTGTGATTGCACTCAGGATGACCTGTTCCATAATCTTGCCTGGCACTGAGGTCAGGCTGACAGGCCTGGAATTCCCTGGCTCATCCAACAGGCCCTTCTTGTGGATGGGCACCACGTTGGCAGCTTCCAGTCATCTGGGACCTCTCCAGTGAGCCAGGACTGATGAAAAATCATGGAGAGTGGCTTGGCCAGCTCATCTGCCAGCTCTCTCAGCACCCTAGGATGGATCCCATCTGGTCCCATGGACTTGTGGGGGTCTAAGCTGCTGAGGAGAGCTCCTATCACTTGCTCATGGAACACAGGGAAACTATGCAGCTCCCTGGCTCCTTCTGCCAGCTCTGCAGGCCAGCTGTCTGGTAGACGTTCTTTCCCGCTAGTAAAAATTGAAGTAAAGAAGGTGTTAAGTACCTCTGCCTTTTCCTCATCCTGTGATACAACATTTCCCTCCATGTCACCCAAGGAGTGGAGGATGTCCCTGCCCTTCCTCTTGCTATTAATGTATTTATAGAAGGACTTTTTGTTGTCCTTCACATCAGAGGCCAGTTTAAGTTCCAAATGTGCTTTTGCCTCCCTAATTTTCCTCCTACATGCCCTAGCAACATCTTTAAACATTCCATGGGTTGCCTCACCTTTCTTAGAATACATAGAATACATAGAATACATAGAATAAACCAGGTTGGAAGAGACCTTCAAGATCATCGCGTCCAACCCATCAACCAATCCAACACCGCCCAAACAACTAACCCACGGCTCCAAGCACCCCATCAAGTCTTCTCCTGAAAACAAGCACTCAGGATGACCTGCTCCATAATCTTTCCTGGCACTGAGGTCAGGCTGACAGGCCTGTAATTCCCTGGCTCATCCAACCGGCCCTTCTTGTGGATGGGTACCACGTTGGCAGCTTCCAGTCATCTGGGATTTCTCCAGTGAGCCAGGACTGATGAAAAATCATGGACAGTGGCTTGGCCAGCTCATCTGCCAGCTCTCTCAGCACCCTAGGATGGATCCCATCTGGTCCCATGGACTTGTGGGGGTCTAAGCTGCTGAGGAGAGCTCCCATCACTTGCTCATGGAACACAGGGAAATTATGCAGCTCCCTGGCTCCTTCTGCCAGCTCTGCAGGCCAGCTGTCTGGTAGACGTTCTTTCCCGCTAGTAAAAATTGAGGTAAAGAAGGTGTTAAGTACCTCTGCCTTTTCCTCATCCTGTGATACAACATTTCCCTCCATGTCACCCAAGGAGTAGAGGTTGTCCCTGCCCTTCCTCTTGCTATTAATATATTTATAGAAGGACTTTTTGTTGTCCTTCACAGCAGAGGCCAGTTTAAGTTCCAAATGTGCTTTTGCCTCCCTAATTTTCCTCCTACATGCCCTAGCAACATCTTTAAACATCCCATGGGTTGCCTCACCTTTCTTCCAAAGATGATACACCCTCTTTTTTTCCCTTAGTTCTGTTAAAAGTTCATTACACAACCAGGCTGGCCGTCTGCCCCGGCGGCTCCTCTTCCGGCACACTGGCACAGCCTGCTCCTGAGCCTTCATCAGTTCTTTCTTGAAGCAGGTCCAGCCCTCCTGGACCCCTTTATTTTTAAGGGCTTTCTCCCAAGGAACCCTCTGAATTATTTCCTTGAGCAACCTGAAGTTCGCCCTCTGGCAGTCCAGAGTGGAGGTCTTCTTGCTGCCCCTCTTAGTTTGACCAAATACTGAAAATTCAATTCTCTCGTGGTCGCTGGCCCCTGAACAGCCTCCGACCACCACATCCCCACCAGCCCTTCCCTGCTGGTGAAGAGGAGGTCAAGCATAGCCTTGCCCCTGGTAGGCTCACGCAGCACCTGGGATAAGAAGCTGTCCTCCATGCAGTCTAAGAACCTCCTAGACTGCCTCCTCTCTGCTGTGTTGAGATCCCAGCAGATGTCAGGCAGGTTGAAGTCGCCCATAAGGACAAGGTCAGGAGATCTTGAGACAGCCTTAAGCTGTCTGTAGAATGCTTCGTCGACATCATCCTCCTGGTTGGGTGGTCCATAACAGACTCCAACCAGGATGTCTGCCCTACCGGTCTTCCCTCTAATTCTTGCCCACAGGCATTCAACCTGATCGTCCCTAATCTCTAGCTCAATGGCATCTAGTGCCTCCCTGATGTACAGGGCCACCCCTCCACCCCTTCTTCCTTGTCACCATCCCTGGGGGTGTTCAAGAGGGGATCGGATGTGGCACTTGGAGCCATGCATTAGTTGTCAGGAGGTGTTAGGTAATAGGTTGGAGAATTGATTCTATGATTCTATGTTTACCCCTTAGAGGGCAGGTTTGGTTGTTTACCCCATCTGACTGGCACCTTGGGTCTTTGTCCCACTCAGCTCTGGGCTGAGTACCCACTCTGGAAATGAGGGTGGAAGAGGGAATGTGGTAAAACATGTCGGGACAAGTTTTACAGTATTTGGGGCATAATTCTGGACATATGGTGCCTTCACCACACCTTGGCATGGCTACCCCCCACCCCTGCTGAACCAGGGTTGGTAAGGGGAGGACTGGGCCTTAACAATCTCCATTTAGGCTAATTCTCAGAAAGAAATTTATATTTGAGAAATACAAATTTACCGAAAGAATGATACTGACATATATGTAAAATGTTGTAGCCCTAGTCTAGAGGAGGATGTTAATTTGCTAAGCAACACTTAGAGGATGGCCAAGGGATCAGGCCCAGCCAGCATGGGTTTAGGAAGGGCAGGTCCTGCCTGACCAACCTGATCTCCTTCTATGATCAGGTGACCCGCCTGGTGGATGTGGGGAGGCCTGTGGATGTAGTCTACCTGGACCTCAGCAAGGCCTTTGACACCGTTCCCCATAGCAAACTCCTGGCCAAGCTGTCAGCCCATGGCTTGGATGGGAGCACACTGAGATGGGTTAGGAACTGGCTGGAGGGCCGAGCCCAGAGAGTGGTAGTGAATGGTGCCACATCCAGCTGGCAGCCAGTCACCAGTGGTGTGCCCCAGGGATCAGTACTGGGCCCCTTGCTCTTTAACATCTTTATTGATGATCTGGACGAGGGCATCGAGTCCATCATCAGTAAATTTGCTGACGACACCAAGCTGGGCGCAGGAGTTGATCTGCTGGAGGGTAGAGAGGCTCTGCAGAGGGACCTCGACAGGCTGGGCAGATGGGCAGAGTCCAACGGCATGAGATTTAACACATCCAAGTGCCGGGTTCTGCACATTGGCCACAGCAATCCCATGCAGAGCTACAGGCTGGGGTCAGAGTGGCTGGAGAGCAGTCAGGCTGAGAGGGACCTGGGGGTGCTGGTCGACGGTAGACTGAACATGAGCCTGCAGTGTGCCCAGGCAGCTAAGAGGGCCAATGGCAACCTGGCCTGCATCAGGAACAGTGTGGCCAGCAGGAGCAGGGAGGTCATTCTGCCCCTGTACACTGCACTGGTTAGGCCGCACCTCGAGTACTGTGTCCAGTTCTGGGCCCCTCAGTTTAGGAAGGAGGTTGACTTGCTGGAACGAGTCCAGAGAAGGGCAACAAAGTTGGTGAGGGGTTTGGAACATAAGCCCTACGAGGAGAGGCTGAGGGAGCTGGGGTTGCTTAGCCTGGAGAAGAGGAGACTGAGGGGTGACCTTATTACTCTCTACAACTACCTGAAGGGAGGTTGTAGACAGACGGATGTTGGTCTCTTCTCCCAGGCAAGCAGTACCAGAACAAGAGGACACAGTCTCAGGCTGCGCCAGGGGAGATACAGGCTGGATGTTAGAAAAAAGTTCTATACAGAAAGAGTGATTGCACATTGGAATGGGCTGCCTGGGGAGGTGGTGGAGTCGCCATCACTGGAGGTTTTTAGGAGAAGACTTGACAGGATGCTTGGTGCTGTGGGTTAGTTGATTGGGCGGAGTTGGATTGGTTGATGGGTTGGACGCGATGATCTTGAAGGTCTCTTCCAACCTGGTTTATTCTATGTATATGTATATCATTTTAATATATGAAATAAAATGTTCCTCTGGCACAGAAAACTAGATGACTGCTTGCAAGTTGTGTGTATCATAATAGAATAGGCTGGGCTTTTTATAGGTGGAAGTTTACAGAATGTGAGCACCATGTCATGTTTCCCTTGTAGTCTGAGCTGCTATGTAATTTTTCCAGGCTGCAGATTAAATAAAAGTAAAATCCTTGGTCACCCTGTTTTCGTTGAAATAAAACATAAAGAGTGCCTAAGAAAGTCAGAAAAATAAATAAAAAACTCAAGTGATTGTGTTATTCAAGTAAAATTTGTCTTCCCTGCTGAGTGAACCAGACATGCTATCTATCAAACCACTAAAAAGTATTGATTAGGGACTTCTTGTGCTACATGAAAGCTGTTCAGTTTCACTTTCTGCCAAAACTACTCTGTTTTGATATTTTTACAGCACTTGTTTAAATTTGTTTCATAATACAAATCTCCTTCAAAACAAGGTTCAGAAACCCAAAGAGACTCCTTCATATTTTGAGTCTCATGTTGTTTACTGTGAACTAGGAAAAACATGTCAGAGGAAATGAATACAATTGTACTGGTTTCTGTTTAAAATAGCATAAAGAGATAAACTCTTTAATGAAACAACTCAATCTTTTACAACAAAACTCAGTCACATGTAACTATTATATATAAATGCATGTGCCAGGCCAACCAGGGATTTGTATGTTATCGTGTATTACTTCTAGAGGTACATAGATGTGTGAATAGATGTTGGCATTCTCTACTTTTGATGATTTCAGGCTGAAGATAGAAAACCACAGAAGAAAACCTGACAAACACTCTGAAATATTCAAAAGGAGCATACAGAGAGCGTGTGGACTGAGTGCACAGGTAGGCTGCAAACAGATCTGCTGCAGGTTTATTTAACTGCATACAGGGAAACAATTCCCTGTACATTTGTTTCAAAAAAAGATGACTTTATCAAAGAAATCTCTGCTTTCATCAGGTTGGATTCCTTAAAGGATCAAAATCAGTGTTTGCTTCATCTCTTTTGTTTGATGGTGGGGAAGTGAGACATTATTCAGCTCTTTACTAATTGTATTCCTGTTTTAATCCTCTTTACTAAGCTGTTTATCAGACTGAGAGTCAGTCATTGCACAAGAGCACAAAGGACAATTGTTAGGTAGAAGAATAATCAATACTGTTGATAAAATGTTCAAAATTACAATGTGTGTCTTTCAGTTCAAACTTGCTTACAGGCATCCTTAATGCTGTATGCTTTGAGGGTTGTTTCATATGTGAGGAAACAGATGTTCTTTTTGTCTCATGACTGTTCGACCTGGAGTTGTTTCATCACTGAGAACTCTGGAAATGTGTACAAAGGTTTCTCTAGTAGTAGGTTTAACACCAGGTTTATTTACTCACTGCTTTCAGCAGGAGCTCAGTTTCAGTGCCCACTGTCATGAGATAGTATCAGGATAACGTTGAGGCTAGAAGGACATATCTTCATGTTAATGCATGTATACTGCACTGTCCTTTCTTTCTGTGGACCATGGAGCACACAATAATTTCCCAAGATACAGCTCTGAGTTAGCCAGAGAAACAATCTTACTTGTCTCCAGTGTCTCCTAAAGTCAACAATTTAGTAGTCATCACAGAGGGGTTTATTCTAGCTAAAAGAATGCTGGGGAGTATAGAATCCAAAGGGAAAAGTAACAGTTTGCAGTGGAGGGGGAACATGAAGCAGAATGTAATATGTGGAAAATTAATTCAGATATCAATATACATTGATAGTAATTGCTAGTTGTACATAGGACTGAGGGCAATATATCACACATACAAAATTAATTTCTCTGATCTTAAGCATCTCTCTTTCTCATGGACTAGATCTTTATGTTTGCTTCTTGCTTTCAAAGGGACAAGGGAAGTATAAAATATTCAATAAACTTATTGTATAAAAGCAATATGTAGGACAGACTTTCCCTTGCTGTAAGATGCTAAAACCATTGATGATTACCGTTTCAGCGGTAAGCTCGCTCGGGAACAGACCATGACCAGGAGCCTCGGAAAAGCACTAACTGCTTCCTTCTCAACCTGCGGGACCGTGTGGAATCTCGGCACTCGGCTAGGATCGGCTCTTGCTGTTTCTGCACGCGCTTGGGATCGCTTGGGCTCCCTGAATCGCCGCGGCGCTTTTAAAGCCAGTGGCAGCTTGCAGGCACTTCTGTTTCAGTGGTAAGCTTGCTCAGGAACACACTGTGACCAGGAGCCTCAGAAAAGCACTAACTGCTTCCTTCTCAACCTGCGGGACCCGCAGAATCCAACGGCACTTGATTTAACATATCCAAGTGCCGGGTTCTGCACATTGGCCACAACAACCCCATGCAGTGCTACAGGCTGGGGTCAGAGTGGCTGGAGAGCAGCCAGGTGGAGAGGGACCTGGGGGTGCTGGTCGACGGTAGACTGAACATGAGCCTGCAGTGTGCCCAGGCAGCCAAGAGGGCCAATGGCATCCTGGCCTGCATCAGGAACAGTGTGGCCAGCAGGAGCAGGGAGGTCATTCTGCCCCTGTACACTACACTGGTTAGGCCGCACCTTGAGTCCTGTGTCCAGTTCTGGGCTCCTCAGTTTAGGAAGGAGGTTGACTTGCTGGAGCGTTTCCAGAGAAGGGCAACAAAGTTCTGAGGGGCTTGGAACATAGCCCTGTGAGGAGAGGCTGAGGGAGCTGGGGTTGTTTAGCCTGGAGAAGAGGAGACTCAGGGGTGACCTTATTGACAACTACCTGAAGGGGGGTTGTAGTTAGGCAGAGGTTGGTCTCTTCTCTCAGGCAACCAGTACCAGAACAAGAACACACAGTCTCAGGCTGTGCCAGGGGAGGTTTAGGCTGGCGGTTAGGAGGAAGTTTTACACAGAGTGATTGCCCATTGGAATGGGCTGCCTGAGGAGGTGGTGGAGTCACCATCATTGGAGGTGTTCCGAATGAGGCTTTACAGGATGCTTGGTTGCATGGTTTAGTTGGTTGGGTGGTGTTGGATGGTAGGTTGGACATGATGATCTTGAAGGTCTCTTCCAACCTGGTTTATTCTAAAACACTTGCACAAAGACAAATAGTTTTGAGCAAAACAGTGTTCTGATAGTTTGAAGACAGTATGTAGAAATAGGAGTGAAAACCTAACAAGGTTCCTTACTCTGTGGCATTTGAGCACATTTGTAGCTAACTGGGCAGTTTGGGGGCTGGCAGTAATTTTGGAATTTATTCATATACAATTGGTGAAGTACCTGAAGAGTACACCTGCATATGTACAAGAGAATTATAAATCCTGCACAATAGAGGAAAAACTCTAGCAGAGCTAGAGTTACTACAAGTGTTAACATCAAATATTAACACCTTCCTTCCTTGAGAAATAATTATAGTTTGTATCCAACTCAAATCCCAAGGAAATCAGTGCTGTTTTCCCAGTATGTTAACTTCTGGCTGGCTGCAACCACCTTTTTGGTGGATTAAAACATTTGACACCTAGGCCAAGTTTGCTCTTAGTGTACTACTGTCTGAGGACAAACTGGAACAAATTTCAGCAGATCTTATCCACTACAAGACAGGTCCCTATCCACTGTAAGCCTTTTCATTTATTAAAAAAAAATTATTTCCATATTGCCAAAGTGTAAATTTATATAGGTAGCCTAGATACCTGCATTATACACTGCAGTTGAGTGACTGCATGCAGAGCTGTGGTTAAGGGCTTTGAAAAATCTATTCAGAACCTGTCTCTCATTTAGTCCTTGGCTTTGTTTTTATTTAAACTAAATTGGAAAAACCTATTAAAACTTGAAATAAGTAGGGGTATCAAAACAAGAAAACCTCCAATCGGCCAAGTAAGATTCAAAATGAGTTTCAGCATTCTAACAAAGGTATCCAGATATAAATTTATTGTCTTTTCAATATCACAAACTTCTAAATCTTTGAAGTTGTCATTAAATTGGCTAATGCTGTTTTCCAAGCATTTTAAAAACAGATACTGAGTAAACGCATAGCAGAAGACTTAACAAAACCCCAAACAAACCACTAAGCACACACTAAAGGGACAAAGATGCAGAAAACTTACTCAAAGAATGTTCTAGTGGGTTCAGAGATTTGGGAGTCAGGACACATCTCACAGGTGCCATCCAGGCACAGCGGTCCTTTATTGAAAGGCCGATGAGTTGTGTAATGCTGTAGCAAAACATGGAACAGAAAGCAAGGCCTGCAGCAGCAGAACGCAAGGCACAAACCAGAACACAACCGCACAAGCAGAAAGCTAGGCACATGTTACCACGGTCCAGGAGATTTCAAAATGTCAGGGGTGACCAGTGCCCCCATCCCAGTGGGTATCCCTGTGGCTCCACAGAGGATTGGTGCAGCTGCTCCCCCCACCACGAGAGGCTCTGGTTTACATAGGGTTCAGCGTCCTGTAGGTAGGGGCCAGCTACGTCCTAGGAGGCTGGACTTAGCTGAGGAGAGCAAAGCTCTTCTCTATTGTGCAGTGTGTTACATAACTCACACTCCTGCTCTGTTTTTCATAGCTTCAGCCTCTCTTATCAGCCAGCTGGGTACTGCTGATCAAACAAAAATTAACCCATTCCTACCACTTTTAGTTTTAAATCCCTTTGCTACTAATGGATCCTTTAAAGAAGTATGTTAAAGAATTTCCCTCTCTTTTCCTAAATTTATCCCAACGAATATTTAAAAGAGATGGTAAGCAGCATTATTAGAATAGAATAGAATAGAATGGAACTAACCAGGTTGGAAAAGACCTTTGAGATCATCAAATCCAACTCATCACCCAACACCATCTAATCAACTAAACCAATTGTTTTTAAATACAGTGGTAGAGCTTAACATCTGAGTTTAATTAACCATAAAAAATTAAAAAGCAGATAACAATATGTCAAATTTAAATACTCATAATAAGAAATCTAAATCTCCAGTCACATACAAATCCAAAATGGTACACATCATATAGATGAAATATAGAGTAAACACTTTCTTCTAAGGAAGTGTGTGAACTATCCAAGAACTCCAGAAGAGAATACTTCTAGAAGTAGTGCACCAACATTGCCATCTCTATTTAAAATCCATGCAAGAGGCTAAACCTTACAGCAGCAACCATACTTGGCCTTTTCTGCTTTGTAATTCTCAGGTTTAAAGTTCTCTGTATTTTCAGCTGTTCTTTGGTACTTTGTTATATCCGGAAGCAAAAGAGGCACTGGTAGGCCAGACCCCATGGTGGTTAGCTCTGGTTGTGGAGAAGGGAACTCTCAAAGCCTGGCAGGAGGTATTATCATCTGTTCTAATACCCTGACACTTTGCCCCTCACTACACACACTAACAAATCCAATGAAGTTTAGGTTAGGCAACTCTGACAGCAATGTAATTCAACCTGTTAGCTCCAGAGCTGGGGATACTGCTGGCTCTGGTGACCATACAGGATTTGAGTCCTTTGCTGAATTTGGCAATTGCTTTTTATCTAGAAGTAAAAGAAGTGCAGAAGTGGCATATAAGTAGTCACACAGAGGATATCATATTTATAAAAGCTCAGGATATAGCTTACAGTACTGTGAAGCTACCTGAGACCACTGCAAGAGATCTGGCTGAACTGCTGGAACTAGACTGCCACCTATGCCCCAGCTGGGAAGTATTCACCTACACCCATCTAGGAATTGTTCATCTAGCTTAGATATATGTGTGCTATATTTTTTTACAGCTCTTAAAATAGCAAGGTTTCCTTAAACTCACTGGTCACTTGAGAGTACTTGTCTGTACCAGTAAATCCCAATCAAAGCTATCCTTGGGTGTTCTTTAAGCACATGACTGAGCTAATTTTAGTTACATGTACTTAAGTATTGTTATTTATTTATCTTCACATTGAAAGCATTGCTTCTTAAGAAGCTTAACATCTTCACACCATACTTCTTAATGAGCCACATGGATAGAAATACAGTGTAAAAACCACTAAGCTGGTTCTAGAATTTCAATGTTGTAATGTACAGAAAACTTTTCACTTACTTTACATCTGTTGGTAATGATTCATAGATATGAACAGTATTAGCAATGTACTGACACCTCATCTTCAACTTCTCTGTTCTAACTTGTCTTAGACTTGTCATAGAACATGATGATGTTCCAAGCACAGGACATTTTGTGCCTTAGCAGATTTCATTGCTTGGATTTGAGAATAATGATGGAAAAAAGCAGGCTGGCCTGTCTTCCTTGTGAGGACTGTAGAACTGACATATTAAAGCCCTCTTCCCCTTTACTGATGCTAAAGAGCAAATTCTTAGTTCTTACTTCATTAGCAAACTGCTCCAGACAGAGCAAATATCATCCTACTGTGCTTTGATTGCTCCTAGCTCTAATGGTTGTGCTGACATTTCTAAAACATAATTGTGTTATTTCTTGAAATATTTTTAATTGTGATTTTTACATTTGACAAGAGTTTATGCTGATGGTATATTATGCAGCACTTCTCTACTTTCTGGTGTGTTTTCCAGTTCCAGGATGGTGTAGGATCTACTTATCAGAAACAGAGGCAACAATTTTTGTCAAGGAATAAAGCAAATAATTAATTGTCTGAATTCAGTTGCCCCCCAGCTCACTCCCACCCCAAATAGTGACTCAACCAGATTTCTACTTTTGAATAAGAGTCAGAGCCAGTAATGAGCTCCATCCAGCAATTATATTTACATTTTTATATCAAAGTAGTTGGTGGCTTACATAAAAAAAAAAGGAAAAAAAAAAGCTTCATACAGAAAAAAAAAGTCAGATTTAAAAATTTCTCATTTATAAGTTAAAATGATTTAGTCATCTACAAGAGATCATGACTGTTCTGCTGCAGACATATGAGCATTTTCAGAAGATAGAAGGCAAAGGAGCAAAATTGCTTCCAGAGAAGTTGAAGATCAAGAATCTTTAAGATAAAGAAGAGCTGAAGCTGAATGGGACTCCAGGTAAGAAGTTTAAAGTAAAAGAATCTGTGTTTGGACCCCACATATGCTGAGTGTGCAAACTGTGCAAGACTGCTGAGTCCCCAGTGACCTGGGTTAAAGACAGACTGCCAGTGGCACTATGAGACATCTCAGATTTCATTGCACAAATAGATGGAACACATCTTTAATTTCTGCCTTCTGTGTCTTGACAAACTTCTGCATCTGCTTTGGCTGCTTTGGAAGTAAGTATTTTTCTTTACCTATACCTTGGCTTGAATGAAGAGTGATTCTGAAGGAGCTGCTTCAATATGCCTGGGCACTGAGAACTCCAGCCAGGTTCTAGGTCATCCTGTACATTTCTCCAGAAAGAGACAGATGCAGCTGATCTGAGAATTGAGTCTAAGAGGCAAACTAAACTGTCTTCCAGTGAACAGCATTATCCAGGAAAGCATTAGCCCAGCAAAAAAGTGGGGATTACATAAAAGCCATAAGTATCCTGTAACACAGTTTTTACTAGGAAGCTGACTCTTTTACAGGTCATCACCTGATGACAGCAGATGATTATTTTAATACAATACAAAAACTTTTAGATTTTTCCATGGAAAAGGTAACATGTATTCACATCCTTATTTTGAAACATGTACAAGTAATAAGAAGGTATGACACAGAGGGAAGTTCAAGTTCGTGGATAATTCAGATTTGTCAGACACAGTAACTTTAGCCACCTTTCCCCACTTTTTTCACAAGTGGGTCTTGCTGTCATGGCAGCTGTAAAAGGAGTCAATATTTATCTGGAAATCCCACAGAAGGCTTCAAAAACATCCATAACTTGGCTGTGTGATAATCAGTGTCCTTAGCTACTTTTTCCATCAAGTGTAAGGGGGCTTTTTCTACAAGTTAAAATCTTTTGTGCAGCCAGGGATAAAAGCATGAATATCAAAGCTTACCCAGTGCTAATCTGAATAAAATGGGAGTACCTTAGATATGAAAGTTAAACAATATTTTATTAACCACTATATCTACAGATTAACTAGCACAAGTATTTCCACTGTTTCCTTCATGATGGGAAAATTAATGGGCTCATTAATTGAGCTTTAAACTAGATTCAAAGTGGAGAAGGGGAAAAACCAGGCTAGCTGGTGTGGTGGGTTGAAATTTCTCCCCAACTAATTTGGAGAAAATTACCCCAAAAATAAAATTGCCAAACTAGGTCAGAAGGTTTTGGAAGCAAATGAAGCTATATTTACAAGCAAACTACAATATAGAAATATGAAATGCAATGAATATGGACAAAATATCCAATATATGTATTATATATATTTTTATAATTTATAAACAAACCAGTGGACCCATTCACATCCTCCCCTCCTCCCCCCTTCCTCCCTGTTACCTCACACAGTAGTCAAAACAAAGATACCCCAGCAAGGCCACAGAAGAGAAAGAGGAAAGTTGCAAGCAGAAGTGACAGGAGATGAAGAGAGAGAGAACTATTTATGTCTCTGCTCTATATCCCATTAGCAATCCAATGAATTATATAGGCCTGTGGTGAAGGCACATTATGCCCAGATACTGCATCTTGTCCCAGCATGTGGACAAGTTCCCCCTCCTTCAGGAGGAAGACAGGAGCCAAGGCATTAGCCAGGCTAACACGCACCCAGCGCACGCAGTGCTCATGCAAATACCAAATATGGGCAGAATTCTAGCTTCACGCTTTCTATAGGCTGAAGCCAGTTGTTTATGAGAGTGCCCATTGGTCAAACCCAGCCTCGAGGAATCTATAAGTATCACCCCAGGTGGTAAACAAGTTGCCCCCTCTTTCATTTTGTCTCTGTGCTTGCTTGAGAGAGTAACTCTTGAGCCGCAGCCTCTGCCATTGAGCTTATTGCTGTTAGCTTCTGTTATACATGCACGCATACTGAAAGCCTCTGCATAGTGAGAAGCTGGAGGTTTAGTACAGTTGGTGCCTTCAGGCCAGCTTGTGATCACCTCCACCAGACCAGGCCTTTCAAGATTTCCCATTCAAGCTCTCTGTGTTATCAGAGCCTTCCACTTAGACCAGGTGGAATCTGTGGCATGATGTGGTGTGGAACCTTTGCCTTTGAACATCCAGTCCAAAACTGGTAATCTGGGAGCTATGAGGAGTTGTGACTCAGTTCCAATTACTTCAGAAGCTGCTTTTACTCCTTCATAGGCAGCTAGGATCACTTTCTCTGTTGGAGTATAATTTGCCTCTGAACCTCTGTAACCTCAACTCCAGAAACCAAGAGGAGATCCATGTGTCTCACCTGGAGCTCTTTGCCACAAGCACCAGGTTGGACCATTGTCACCTGCAGCCGTGTACAAAATGTTCTTAATGTCTGGACCATCTAGGACAGGTCCCAGACCCATTGCTTGAACTACCTCTTGCTTTATCTGGTCAAAGGCTGCTTGTTGTTCAGGTCCCCACTGGAAACTGTTTCTCTTTCGAGTCACATCATACAGAGGTTTCACAATCTGACTGTATCCAGGCATGTGCAGTCTCCAAAATCCCACTGCACCCAAGAAAGATAGAGTGTCCTTCTTATTAATGGGATTTGCCATGGTAGAGACTCTATTTACCACATCCACTGGAATGTGTCGGTGTCCATCCTGCCACCGCACTCCCAGAAACTGGATCTCTCTGGCAGGTCCTTTCACCTTGTCTCGCTTAATGGTGAAACCTGCTTTCAAAAGAATGTCAATTATTGTGTTACCTTTCTTGAAGACTTGTTCAGCAGTTTCACTGTACATACATAGAATACATACATAGAATAAACCAGGTTGGAAGAGACCTTCAAGATCATCGCGTCCAACCCATCACCAATCCAACACCGCCCAAGCAACTAACCCACAGCACCAAGCACCCTGTCAAGTCTTCTCCTAAAAACCTCCAGTGATGGCGACTCCACCACCTCCCCAGGCAGCCCATTCCAATGTGCAATCACTCTTTCTGTATAGAACTTTTTTCTAACATCCAGCCTGAACCTCCCCTGGCGCAGCCTGAGACTGTGTCCTCTTGTTCTGGTACTGCTTGCCTGGGAGAAGAGACCAACATCTGTCTGTCTACAACCTCCCTTCAGATAGTTGTAGAGAGTAATAAGGTCACCCCTGAGTCTCCTCTTCTCCAGGCTAAGCAACCCCAGCTCCCTCAGCCTCTCCTCGTAGGGCTTATGTTCCAAACCCCTCACCAACTTTGTTGCTCTTCTCTGGACTCGTTCCAGCAAGTCAACATCCTTCCTAAACTGAGGGGCCCAGAACTGGACACAGTACTCGAGGTGTGGCCTAACCAGTGCAGTGTACAGGGGCAGAATGACCTCCCTGCTCCTGCTGGCCACACTGTTCCTGATGCAGGCCAGGATGCCATTGGCCCTCTTAGCTGCCTGGGCACACTGCAGGCTCATGTTCAGTCTACCGTCGACCAGCACCCCCAGGTCCCTCTCAGCCTGACTGCTCTCCAGCCACTCTGACCCCAGCCTGTAGCTCTGCATGGGGTTGCTGTGGCCAATGTGCAGAACCCGGCACTTGGATGTGTTAAATCTCATGCCGTTGGACTCTGCCCAACTGCCCAGCCTGTCGAGGTCCCTCTGCAGAGCCTCTCTACCCTCCAGCAGATCAACTCCTGCGCCCAGCTTGGTGTCGTCAGCAAATTTACTGATGATGGACTCGATGCCCTCGTCCAGATCATCAATAAAGATGTTAAAGAGCATGGGGCCCAGCACTGATCCCTGGGGCACACCACTGGTGACTGGCTGCCAGCTGGATGTGGCACCATTCACTACCACTCTCTGGGCTCGGCCCTCCAGCCAGTTCCTAACCCATCGCAGTGTGGTCCCATCCAAGCCATGGGCTGACAGCTTGGCCAGGAGCTTGCTATGGGGAACGGTGTCAAAGGCCTTGCTGAGGTCCAGGTAGACTACATCCACAGGCCTCCCCACATCCACCAGGCGGGTCACCTGATCATAGAAGGAGATCAGGTTGGTCAGGCAGGACCTGCCCTTCCTAAACCCATGCTGGCTGGGCCTGATCCCTTGGCCATCCTCTAAGTGTTGTGTGATTGCACTCAGGATGACCTGCTCCATAATCTTGCCTGGTACTGAGGTCAGGCTGACAGGCCTGTAATTCCCTGGCTCATCCAACCGGCCCTTCTTGTGGATGGGTACCACGTTGGCCAGCTTCCAGTCAGCTGGGATCTCTCCAGTGAGCCAGGACTGATGAAAAATAATGGAGAGTGGCTTGGCCAGCTCATCTGCCAGCTCTCTCAGCACCCTAGGATGGATCCCATCTGGTCCCATGGACTTGTGGGGGTCCAAGCTGCTGAGGAGAGCTCCTATCACTTGCTCATGGAACAAAGGGAAACCATGCAGCTCCCTGGCTCCCTCTGCCAGTTCTGCAGGCCAGCTGTCTGGTAGACGTTCTTTCCAGGTAGTAAAAACTGAGGTAAAGAAGGTGTTAAGTACCTCTGCCTTTTCCTCATCCTGTGTTACAACATTTCCTTCTATGTCAACCAAGGAGTGGAGGTTGTCCCTGCCCTTCCTCTTGCTATTAATATATTTATAGAAGGACTTTTTGTTGTCCTTCACATCAGAGGCCAGTTTAAGTTCCAAATATGCTTTTGCCTCCCTAATTTTCCTCCTACATGCCCTAGTAACCTCTTTAAACATTCCATGGGTTGCCTCACCTTTCTTCCAAAGATGATACACCCTCTTTTTTTCCCTTAGTTCTATTAAAAGTTCATTACACAGCCAGGCTGGCCGTCTGCCCCGGCGGCTCCTCTTCCGGCACACTGGCACAGCCTGCTCCTGAGCCTTCATCAGCTCTTTCTTGAAGCAGGTCCAGCCCTCCTGGACCCCTTTATTTTTAAGGGCTTTCTCCCAAGGAACCCTCTGAATTGTTTCCTTGAGCAACCTGAAGTCCGCCCTCCGGAAGTCCAGAGTGGAGGTCTTCTTGCTGGCCCTCTTAGCTTGACTGAATACTGAAAATTCTATTATTTCATGGTCACTGGCCCCTAAACAGCCTCCGACCACCACATCCCCACCAGCCCTTCCCTGTTGGTGAAGAGGAGGTCAAGCAAAGCCTTGCCCCTGGTAGGCTCACGCAGCACCTGGGATAAGAAGCTGTCCTCCATGCAGTCTAAGAACCTCCTAGACTGCCTCCTCTCTGCTGTGTGGAGATCCCAGCAGATGTCAGGCAGGTTGAAGTCGCCCATAAGGACAAGGTCAGGAGATCTTGAGACAGCCTTAAGCTGTCTATAGAATGCTTCATCGACATCATCCTCCTGGTTGGGTGGTCTATAACAGACTCCAACCAGGATGTCTGCCCTACCGGTCTTCCCTCTAATTCTTGCCCACAAGCATTCAACCTGATTGTCCCTAATCTCTAGCTCAATGGCATCTAGTGCCTCCCTGATGTACATGGCCACCCCTCCACCCCTTCTTCCTTGTCTATCTCTCCTGAAAAGCCTGTAGCCATCAATTGCAGCACTCCAGTCATGTGAGCTATCCCACCACGTCTCCGTGATGGCAACTACGTCATAACTTTCCTGCTGCAACAAGGCTTCCAGCTCCTCTTGTTTGTTTCCCATGCTTCGTGCATTAGTGTACATGCACCTCAGCTGGGCATGATGATGTCATTGATGAAGATGTTCTGGAGATCCACCCTTCTCCAATGCATCATGAATCACTGCATGACAAATTGTTGAGCTGTGTTTCCATCCCTGGGGTAAACAATTGAATGTGTTCTGGATTCCTCTCCAGGTGAAAGCAAACTGAGGCCTGCATTCCTCTGCTATGGAAATAGAGAAGAAAACATTAGCACTGTCTATGGTAGCGTAACCATTTGGCCTCCTTGGATTCCAGCTCATACTGGAGCTCCAACATGTCTGGTACATCTGCACACTCAGGTGTACTCACCTCATTCAGGGCATGGAAGTAAAGTGTCAGAAAGCATTCTCCATTTGGCTTTTGCACAGGCCAAGTTGGACTGTTGAAAGGTGAATGGGTCATTTTGACCTTCCAATTGATGAATCAAGTTATGAATGGGCACCAAAGAGTCAGGGTTGGTTCTGTATTGCCTGTGATGCACAGTCTAAGAAGCCACTGGCAGTTTCACATCCTCCATCTCATGTTGTCTCACAATTGCAGATTCATCTGAGAGTTCAGGTCTAACAGATAACCTTAGTTTTTCTCCATCAACTCTCCCTTTGGGCCTTTGAGATGCCCTTGTCTCAGAAAGTCAGTTCCCAAAATGCAAGGTGCATCGGGTCCTGTTACAATAGTGCGCTTTGTCCACTCTTTCCCAGTTAAACTTATGTCAACCTGCAACTTAGTCAATGCTTGAGACCCACCAGTGATTCCTGAAATATAGACTCTGTCCCTTAATAATTTGATGACATTATATGCACTGAGCTCTTGTGTCAACCAAGGCCCTGTAGTTCTGAAATTTTGAAGTGCCAAGAATGAATGAATACATCCCAATAGACTCTATTATCTCCATTATGCCTCTCCTCCCCCGGGCAGGAGGCAGGGCATGTAGAGTTGACACAGTACTTAGTGTCAGAACCACTGTTGGAGCAATTAGAGTTGTTCTGAGAAACTAAGGTAGTGGCAGCTACTCTTCTGGTATTGTTATTCTGGCTTTGCCAGTCTGCAGCACCTGCAGTTTCCTGAAAAGAACAGAAGTGGGCTGACTATCCCACCTATTCATGTTTTCACCACATTGGTCATGCAGGGTTATCCAAAGACTCCCACGTGATTGCTGCTGCCTATTTTGGATTGGCCTAGTTTGAACTGGCCTTCCAGGAGGATGACTGTTCCTGACAGCTGAGATTTATATCCATTTAAAAGAAGAAGGAGTGATCTCACCCCCCTTCATCAGTTTGGATATGGAGGTTTCAAATTCTCTTTAGGCTTGGCAACAGCCACTTCTGGCGGAGTTGCCAGTGCCGCTGCCACTGCTGCTTGCACAGGGGCTGCTGCCTGTACAGGCACTGCCAGGCTCACTGCTGCTACCAGCACAGCTGCCGCTGCTGCTTGCACAGGGGCTGCTGCCCGTACAGGCACTGCCAGGCTCACTGCTGCTACCAGCACAGCTGCCGCTGCTGCTTGCACAGGGGCTGCTGCCCGTACAGGCACTGCCAGGCTCACTGCTGCTACCAGCACAGCTGCCGCTGCTGCTTGCACAGGGGCTGCTGCCCGTACAGGCACTGCCAGGCTCACTGCTGCTACCAGCACAGCTGCCGCTGCTGCTTACACAGGGGCTGCTGGCAAAGCTGCTGCTTGTGCAGGTGTTGCTGGCGCTGGAGTTGCTGCTGCCCCTGGCCACCCCCCACTGGCTTTTCACCAGTGCTGCCTCCGCTTTTGCTGTGGTTCAAAGCAGTTTTCCCATTAATTTCTGCCTGCCTGCTACAACCTGTCACTGCTTCAGCTTCTCTTGCCTCTGTCTCTTCCTCACTGTTAGCATTGCCTACATTAGACCCAGATCACTTATGTATTTTTCTCAGTTTAGAGACAGAGTAATTACCTGCACATCACTCTTGCCACAATGCTATTAACAGAACTA